>NW_017305463.1:929937-948608 GCF_001594115.1 Trachymyrmex septentrionalis
ACACCTTTTTTGTGTGTGAACGGGTGGTTTGAGAAAAAATTGAGAAATCTACCCGAATTTGTTGGTTTTTTGTACAAGTCGAATATGATGTTACCATCATCGTATATTAATTTTACGTCCAAAAAATTAACACCAAACTCATCACCATGATCGACCGTGAATTTTATGCGTTCGTGATACCCATTAAAGGAATCTAATATACAATTAATTTCATCTTTGGCAGCAGCTAGCACAATGTCATCGACATATCTGTAGTAAAAAGATATGTGTGTATTAAGATTTTGAAAAATATTCTTTTCCAAATCTTGAATACCTGTCACCTGTCTTGGCGGACTTGGTTATTCAAGATTTGGAACACATACATATATTTTATTAACACTGTTATTATTTTTATTAATTTCGTCTGCGAATAAAAATTAAAAATAGTTTTATTCCAAATCCATTCTTTATATAATAAAATTATTGTATAAGATTGAATCTTTAAAAAATAAATTTTTTTAAAATTGTTATATTTAAAAATACATTGAATTATTAGAAAATATATATTTAATAACTATATTTAACATATATATATAATGTATATTTAAATTGTTAGAAAATCTCGCATCTGAATCATGTGTAATGAGACATAAAAAATAACCTTCTAAAACACGTATCAGAATCGTGATATATTTTTCAAAAAAACGATAAGTTTCTTGGAACAATAAAATGATAGGAATAACTGTAAACATCTTATTTACTTCTCATTTATGTAATAATTTCTAAACATACTAAATAATGAAATAATTACTAAATGTTCATATAAATACAATAAATCTTACTATAGTTATATTACTGTAATCTTCGTTATCACACGTTGTTGAATTTTTGTCGAAACTAAATTCTACTGGATTTTCAAATTTTTCTGGTCTTTGGTTTATATAATCACTTTTAAACCACGAATATTTAATTAAGTTGTGATATCGCGGAGATGACAATTGATTATGTATCAGAGATTGTAATTTTATTATATTATTTCTTTCAATGTAAATTTATATTACTTTCTAATAGTAAATCAATATTTAAAAATCTTTCAGCAAAATTTTTTCAAATTCTAAATCCGTAAATATCTAATGGTTATATTTTTCCTGTAGTATCTTTCGGTATAATCATAATAGTAATATGTTTTCCTAAAAGGGGTTAAATCTGAAATAATATTGCGACAATGTCTATGAATCAATAAGAAGAACAGTATTAAAACCAATGTTTGGAAAATAAACTTCTTCTAATGTTTTAAAATAAATTGTAAGAAATATAAATGTTAAATTAATAACTAATTTATGACTATTATGAGATTTTTAAATAAAATATAAAATATATAGAAATGACACAAAGATTATAATTTTATTATATTATTTCATTTATGCAAATTTATATTTACTTTTTAATAGTAAAACAGTATCTGAAAATCTATTGTGAAAGAAGATTATTTAATTATCTAAAGTCGTTTTACCAGATTTAGATGCTTTTATAATAAAATTTGTTGGTGT
The DNA here is from genome assembly GCF_001594115.1 of Trachymyrmex septentrionalis. NCBI lineage: Eukaryota > Metazoa > Arthropoda > Insecta > Hymenoptera > Formicidae > Trachymyrmex > Trachymyrmex septentrionalis. The sequence goes on from NW_017305463.1 coordinate 931,467, forward strand.
AAATAATATTTCTTGTACTCTTGGTCCAAACATACTATTAGTTTCTTTTAATACAATAAATAAAGATGACAGCAATTTCCATTACACGATATTATTGGTTGTATAGTGTATGAGTATGTATTATATGTTGTTGATGATATAGATTGCACAACATACTCTATTTTCTTTATTCTTTGATTAGATAATGATCTTCCAGAATGAATTTCCAATTGAAAATCACTTTGATCAAAATTAAAAACATTTTCAGATATCCAAACTGTTCGATAAGGTTTGGTTTCACTGTTTTCAGAAAATTATCAGCTGTATTTTGCAAATTAACGGAATCTTCTACTATTCTTCTAGTTACAAATTTCGTAATTCATTTTTCTCGAAACAATTCGGTGGAACTTTTTGAATCTTAATACCGGACTGTGAGATGCTTTAAATATAGGATTTAAATTTCTTATTTCTTCTTGAGCTTGAGCTGTAAAGTCCACCTAAATCGATATCATAAACTATGAATCCTGATTCAAAAGCTGTAATAAATTTATCATGTGTAAATTTGGAGATATAAGATAATTTTTCTATACAATTTCCACCTGAATGTAATTGTTCTTTTCATCTTCTTAATTGACGTTTAGATAAAACTCTTCTAAATTTATTTTGCACTCTTTTTAGCGGATGATTCCTTTTGTTATTATTTTTTTCATTAATATCCCAATTTCGCCAATATTCAACAGTTTGTCTTTTATAAGAACTGTCAAAGTTTGCGTCTTCATTTGAACATTAAGAATGAGAATTATATTATATTTCAAAAATAATACAATTGCTGTTTTATGTCTTAATTTTTTACACGATCATTCGATGAAATTTGTGCGAACGTCCGAACTTCCATGAACGGTAGTGTAGAAAAATGCAGAAAAATATCATTCTAGTGCTAAGAGAGAACGTAATTTTTATTCTTCTTCTTTTGAATAACGATTATATATCATTACAAAGAATATTTTCTTGATAATATAATTTTAAAATATTCTTATTATTTATTTGAATCAAATAATATTTATGTAACATTTTTCTGTATGTACATGTGCACGCTTCAGGACGAACTAAACTGAATTTTTTCTAACAGTTTTTTTTTAACATTTCCCAATTTCCCCAATCGAGATATTATTTCTAAAGCGCCGAATAGCCACCATCGATAGCTTGTTGCGCGGGGAATGGGGCAAGCGCTCTGTTCATCGCCGCGAGCCTTTAAGCTCGAATGGCGCGGCGCGCCTGCTAGGCCATCTCACCGTGCTCCCGATGGGCCGTACTTTCGGCAATAGTTGATCGGGTGGACGCGCGTATTTGATTATTTTTTAATGTTAATATCTCGTTAACTATTGCCAGCATTGCAAAAGAGAAAAAGTAGAGAATTTTTCGACTCAGTTTAGTCCGACTCAGTTTAGTCTCTATCTGCTCAAGACGGTTGGGGCCATAAATTGGTGCCACCCTGTGTATATGCCAATTAGAATTCAGGTTGACTGATATTCAACTATTATTAATATATATAATTACGTAGGAGGATCATTCATCTTCTTGTAAATGTTGTTACTTTGCGTTATATATAGAAAAAAAGCCTCTATTATGAGATACCAATTCATTTGGGGTAAATGCTAAAAGTATATGAGCATAATTAAAAAAATAGTAGGTCGTTTTAAGGGAATTTAATAAGCTTTAAAATAATGTTATATAAAATTTAATTCTAATTCCATTTTTTTTAAATCAAAGAAATGTAAAAAGTGAACAAATCAGTAAGTCAAAAAATTGTGCTCTTAATATGAGATATCTCGAGAAATCGAATAAAACGAAAAATATATAAGTATTACAATTAAAAACTGTATTTAATGTTTCTTAGATACAAATAAACAGCCATTGTGCGCGAAAAATGAGCACGCGATTTGGAGACACTGGTAGTGACTCAGTGCTAAGCTATTGCGCGAGACACGAAAGTGCCTCCTTTACGCGAATCGGCGAGTTAGATCGAGGTTATCGAAAACTCAATAAGGGCTGAACCAATCAAGTTCTAAGTGTGCTCAATTGATTGCAACTGCTCAAAATATATAATGAAAGTGTTTTTTTTTTTTCTGTACGTAAGTAGGATACATATAATGATTCTAACTCACTATGTGTTAATGCATATATGTATACAATGTGCGTGCGTGTGCGTGTGCGTGCGTGTGCGTGCGTGTGTGTGCGCGTGCGTGCGTGCGTGCGTGCGTGCGTGCGTGCGTGCGTGCGTGCGTGCGTGCGTGCGTGTGTGTGTGTGTGTGTGTGTGTGTGTGTGTGTGTGTGTGAGGGAGGGGGAAGCGCGTCACCGGGGTCCGTATTAGAGGGAAGGATGGTTGTTCTTTCTCTCTCTCACCAATTGCGTTCTCTCTTTAATCTATTGTTCTCTCTTTCCCACGCATTGTAGGATGCAGTTCTCTCTCTTCCACCCGTTGCAGTCCTATATTCTTCTTTCACACGATTTTATTGAATGGATATAATATTTACGATTTTTAATGATACGCGACTTTTAGAAACTAATTATGATAATATTTTTATGAATTTTTAATAATGTAACCTAATAATACCAATTATGATAATAATTTTTACTAATATAGTACAAAAATGATCAAGTGTGCTTTCTTATCAACTAATTCAATACTTATTGAATCGTATTACTAAACAGTTATTATTAATTAATTCTTAGTTAAATCTATTAAATATTATTTTTAACTATGAGCTGAATTACAGGGAAAGAGGGAAAGAAATCAATATATATTTAAAGAATTTCATGCTTTATTTTAAATTTGACACATTTCTTTTTGGCGTTGCGATGACTAGTATATTTTAAATAAATTTTGTAACGCACATTCTTAACATGTTTCACACATCGCATAGTAATAGTAACATCCAGATTATGTAAAGAATCTATATCTTCGTAATCAACATCCAAGGTTTTAATGGTCAAGTTGCCGCTATCGATCAGCCAGCCATTCGCGTTTTTCACGTCTTAACGTATATAAGAGCCTTATTGTCGTCACTCTCTTCTGTACCAATTACAGCCATTGTAATCAGGCGTTTTGCCATGCTGTACGAGATCATCTCGTCTTCCCATTGAAATCCACGATGATAAGCACTCAGCTAGGAAGTGCAATACTTTTCTGATTTTGTCAAGAAATTCCATGACATGGGAAACGTAAAAATATAATGAGAGAAAATGGCTCCTTTTCTCAAAAACTGCACTTCCTTCACGATAAATTTCTTTTCAACGATACGTAAATCCTTCGCAGATCCACAAACGTTGGTATAGTTATGGTGAACAACTTTTTGAAATTGTGCTTGATCACAAAAGATCTTGGATTTTATCTTATATATTACAAAGAGAGGGAAGATATTTGGTGATGATAATTTACATAATCTTGCGTACTACATTTGACATTGGACTATATTCGATTACGCGGTCGTATATGATGAGATAATATGCAGTTGTATTCGCAGGTACATTCTCTTTGAATTCAAATTCTAAACGTACATTCACGGTGCTACTCTTGACAAACTCGTTTTGTCGCAAGCAGTCAATGATTACTAGAATAAAACCTTTCAAAAAGGAGTTTAATTGGAATGATGGTTTATTTCTTTCATGAAGGATTTGATAGTAAGATGTACGGAAACATAAATACATATCACACAAAATAGCGGCTCTGCGTTTGTCAAAGTCTAAATTCAGATCATTGTACGGTAATAAACGGATAAAATTCAGAGTTTAGATAAAGTTTCATATTAGTTAATTTACAGGTGTCGAAGTAAATTTTACGTGCTGTCATAATATTTTTTTTTATTAGTCTATAGATTAAAGATAACGTATCGTTTTTCCAACTGAGTCGCAGTCTTGATAGCCCAGGAATGCTTCGATGTACTCGATAATAGGGAGTACTCATACAAATCTCACGAACGGAAACTTATATTCAGATATCCACTCTCTAAAGCGTGCAGCATAGATAGCTTATTAACTTCATTCAACGCAATGTGAAGCATTCGCCACTGTATTTTGAATAATTCAAGCGTCGCTGAATCTCTCACTATATAATTGTTACCGTTCGCACATATCAAAATTAATTCGTGACGAGCGTTAATTACCACACATTTGTAATTCTTGCAAAAACCCAACAACATACTGAGCGATACACAAAAATTAAAGTATCTATCGTCTATCATTAGGCTTTTCGCGGTATCATTAGAGTCGATAAATCCAGCATTATGCAAACTATATGCGATTTCATTAGAAAACGTTGCACAACCCTTCATAAGACTAGTTATTCCAATGTTTCCACTGCGATCAATTTTCATACCGTTAAGTTCATATCGAATTTCATCGAACATAAACGCCACACAATGACATCCAAGATTTGGCTGCTTTTGTACATTTTTTTCTTTTGAAGTCAATCTATCTTCGACGTAGAGAATTCTTTCACACGGTAACTTGTATAACCTGCTGTTATATGGGTATCTTTATCTCGTTGCTATGTCCAAATGTCGTGTTGACGTACGGATTGTACATGTGAAACTCGAACTTAACGATCGTCAAAGATTGGTTCCAATATTCAAAATATCAACCATCTCAGATATTTTGTAACAAAGCCCAATGATTGTAAAAATTTAACGTTTGACACAGTGAGTTTCTTTCTACTGGACGCTCGAATATCTTTGATCGCTATCATCCATCTGGCAAAAATTATGTCTTTTGTCTGTTTCGCCTGCTCGTTCAACACAAGTATCTCATGTTATCGTTGTCGTGTCTCTTTATCGCTGTCACCTCCATACATGCAATCTAATGATGATTTTTTCTCTGCGAAAATCAAGCAATTGTCCGTCTTGATCCACAACGCAAATCGTCAGATCTGTAATGCTCTGTACGATGATCGGAAGATAAAAGATCTGTGTCGGTCTTTCCGATATATTTTGGTGATACGCTCGGTGAAAATTCATGTACCGTGTTCACGGATTTATCGATGCGCCCGTAATCACGTTGGGAATGATATTTATGTTGATGATATTCAATGCGAATGATATTTACATTGATGATATTTATCGATACGTCTGATTCGTGCCACTGTTGCGGCTCCAAAACGCGATTCGATGAAAATCCCAACAGCGATCCAATATTGTGAGATTTGATGAAATTTACTCGATAAGCGCATTTGACCTTACTTTTCATTGTATTGTTATTGGCACCATTATATATTTATTGGTTTTATTAGTTTGACCTTGGGTGACATCGCTAAGATCAAGTCAAGGTTGACGATGCCTCCCAAAGTCAAACCAATAAAGCCAGTAAATACATCTTATTAAACCTTACCATTTTTGTTTAAAACATTTCTTCAAAAATGCATACTTTCCGAGATATAAAACTATTTTTAGATTTTTGATATATTTTTAAATGCTTATTACTCGGCTTCTAAACCCCATTAGCGGGAACGACTTTACAGATGTTCACTTGGTAGGCTCCTCTAACTTTGCTGCAAGTTTGATCACAATCGGTGAAGAGCAGAACGTAATCCCTCCTTGTGAGTTGAAAGAGTGCAATGTCAATTCTTAAATTGATCGTCAACTATCTATAAAAATTGTAGACACAGTTGTTCACAGTTGCTTGGATTGTAACGTTAATAAGGCATGTGATTATATTCGATTTGCGTTACGTCTAAATATCGCACCAATTCCTTCGGTGGTTGAAGATTGCTGAAACTATCGAAGTAAACAGCAAGATTTCCCCGCTTGGCGTACGCCGCCCAATGAGCACCTGGTCCGTCAACATTATCCAAATTTACGATACCGCTCTCATTTCGATACACTCTCCCTGTTGTTAAGGTAGTACACATAAAAATACCTCTCAAACATGGAATACGCGTACGTTTTGCTAGTTGTTGCAGTTGGTAGTTACACTTTTCGGCATTTTTGGCAACTGTTTAACATTTTTTTTTAATCTTTTTAATTTTTTCCGTTGTGCTCCTCGTCCACGCTTGTACGGAGCGAGGTAAACTCCATGACCTTCTATGGCGCGGCTATTGACGTTTTAGTTCTTCAAACTGACGTTGCGCGGCTTTATTATTGTTTATACGAGGGCAAGTCAATAAGTTTTTAAAAAAACATAGTAAAACACATTTTTTTTGATCGATTTATTTTTATTTCTCAACATAGTCTCCTTTCAGCTCTTACGCTTTATTCAACGATTTTCCAACTTTTTCAAGCCGTCCGAATAATACGATTTGTCCAACCATTCAAAATAAACCTTTGTTTCAGCGATGAGCTGCTCTCTGATGGTGAATCTCTTTCCTCCGAATCATTTCTTCAGATTTGGAAACAGGAAATAATCGCAATAGGCTAAATCTGGCGAATATGCTGGATGGGAAAACAATTCATAGCGGAATTCGTTGAATTTGGCCATCGGTGCCAGGCACGTGTGAACCTGTGTATTGTCTTGATGGAAGAGCACTCTTCGCCAAATAGGGACGTTTTTTCTTTAAAATGTTGTTGAAACGGTTCAATAAGGCTGCGTAGTAATCGCCATTGATCATTTGCTTCGACGGAAGGTAATCGATATGAATTATACCGCGTGCATTCCAAAAAACTGTGACCATCAGTGGCCTTTCCGGCCACTTCACGGTCTTCGCCTTCTTCGGAGCTAGTTCACGGTGAAATCCATTGTTTTGACTGTTCCTTTGTCTCGGTTAAGTAATGGATCCATGTTTCGTCCACAGTAATGAATCGACGCAGAAATTCATCTGGATTACGTTAAAACATCTCCAAACATTGTTTTGAAATCGTCACACGGTCGCGCATATGGTCCACAATGAGCAAACGCGGCACTCATCTTGCCGATAGCTTTTTCATACCCAATTGTTCGTGCAAAATTGAAATCACTGTGCCATGTGATATACCTGTGGCCTCAACAAGCTCGCGCACTTTCACTCGTCGATCAGTCAAAACAATATCGTAGACTTTATCGATGATTTCTGGCGTAGCAGCCTCAATTGGATGTCCCGAACAAGGTGCATCACATGTGGATGTACGACCACATTTAAATTCATTCACCCAATTATATACAGTCGCAAACGCTGGTGCAGATGTGCTATGAACATTAACTCGGCTTTGAATTTCGGCGTTAAACTTTCATATGTAGATGTTTGATCACTGCACAAAACTCGTTTTTTTCCATTTTGCAAAAAATACAAAGGTTGTTTGCTTTAATCGTCTACAGAAATGAAACCACGCGATGAATTCCGCTCAAAATTTGACAGAAATCAGCTGAAAGCTGCTGCTTGTCAAAAAGTAATGTGACATGACACTGCGAATGCCCTCTGACAGATTTTCTAAGAACTTATTGACTTGCCCTCGTAGTCGACCTCTGTCCCGCCGCTGATCAATGAGCCAAAAACTTCCAACAACGGTAGAATAGATAAGATACCACCACGTTTTGCCACCGTAATATTCGGTTTTTTTTCTTAGTTTTTATGGCCATACCAATTTTCGTTTTGGCTTTCATAGCCGCCCAAACAGCTCTCCAAGCGGCCCTCTTTCCAAGAGTCAAATTTTTCGCGATAATCCGTTTCCTTTTCAGCGCCTTTTCAGCGAGTATTTTGTCAGCTACGTATCGTTCTGTGAGATCTTTGCTCCGCGAATAAGCTATGTTGTGTTCGCGTCACGCCGCATCCAACGGATTAATGCCTCGATCGCCTCTAGCCAATCGCTTTTCTAAATACGTACCTGGACCACTAAATTGATATCCGGGGATATGCAACTCGATCAGAAGTGCGTTTATCGCGTGATTTAAAAAACCACAGCCTTTTGTTGTTGTTGTTGACATTTGTTACAATTTCTTACAAACGCGCTGGATCAATATGCGATTGATGGCAAGGCAAATTATAATGTTTCAAGCATGATGTTGCTGAATCTCTAAATCAGCCTTAATATGCTCGGTCCCACAGTTGATTCATGTAATTCTTAAATTCTCGTAGCAAAATAATTTTCGGTATATATTCCAACTCTTTGGCGGTTGTACTATGTACATCAGAGTTGTCCGACACGATGAGAAACATTTTGAATACTGAACGCTTTCACTTTGCGCGTTACTATAAATACGAGTACTATAAATCCGCTCTCGATACTGTTTTTCAATATTATCGTGAAGGGAGAAGATATGAAGTTCGTGTGACAATCGCAGACTAATGTCTGCTAAAGTATAGACTAAAAAAGAAATACGCAAGCATGGAAACATGCTGCCGATATCTATACGCGGAATCATCTGCGTTCCATCGAACGGCAAAACAAATATATTAATAAGTTTACTGAAAAATCCACATGGCATACGTTTCGAGAACGTGTACTTGTATTCGAAGTCGTTGCAACAAAATACCGATACTTGGAGAATTTATTAGCACTGATTAAAAAAATTGATTATTTTATATTCTCCAATAATAACGATGTATTACCACCAAACCAGACGCTTCCAAATTCCATTGTTGTCTTCGATGGCATGCGAGACAAGCAAGACGTGATTAGAGAGTACTTGCAATGGATCGACACGCGAACTGCTTCTATTTGTGTCAGACGTACGCAAAGATACCGAAGCATCTTATATGCGATAATGCAAATTTATTGATCTTGTTCAAACAGGACGGTACCAATCTGAAACATGTAAACACCAATATGTTTTACGAGAATTTCTGCGAACTGTGTCGTTGTTGTTGACAATAAAAGTATGGATTCGTAGTCATAGACAAAAACAATGCGCTTACGAATGGACGATACAGAAAAAGATTTAATGAGTATGCGATACCTTAACGTGGTTAGTCATTGTTAATATGTCAACTACACAACATTTCCTTTCAAGTGTAACATGGTTAACAACAAAGAGATACTCAATGATCGCGAAAGGATAGCGAAGCAAATTGCGAAAACAAATGATTTGATTCATAAAAAGTATCGCGCTTTAAAAACCGGCAAAATAGAGGAAGATATAGCATTGGAGAAATACTTTAAGCCTATCGTTGAACCTCTAAAACAGATTGTCGAGAACATCGCTAATTATGAATCTCAATCATTTATGAAAGAAATCAACATTATAAAAGATAAAAGTATTAAGAAAATAAAACTTGAAGATAATGAAGATATTCATGATAATGATGATGACGGCTTCTAGATAGATAATTTATGGCAATTTACACCATCGTCTAAAAAACAATGTACAAAAAAATCGAATATTACGTCAAATTCCAATTATGCGTCGCCTGAACGACACGAATTATCGTACGAACGTTCGCACGTTTCTTCAGTTGAAGATGTTTATGAAACGCCCAATGAACCGCTTGAAAAGTTAGTTAAATAATCTTTGCAAACGCGACAAGTTCGTGAGGAGTTGCATAATCAATTGGGGGCACTTTTACAAAAACATGTAAACATGTTTCTCGGTGGTGACAGAAAAAAGGCAATTGAATTATGGCGTATATCAAGCGCGAAAACGATGCTTGATGACAAATATCTCGATGTAGACACGAATGACTTTGTGATTGCAGATGGAGTAAAGTACAAAGGTACACCTGGTTTGTACGAATTAATTTTTTTAAAAATTTTCAACGACGCTATTTACACAGAGAATGATAAACTAGCATATAAAAGTATACTGTTGGTAACAAATGCTCACAGGCGCAGTTATAAAGCAGATAATCCAATAGTGGGCAGCTGTATGCGAATGCACCGAGAGAGCGAATAGAGCGAGAGGACGGCACAAGGATGGCACAAGAGTTCGAATACTCACGTCCTTTTCTTTTTGACAAAAGAGATCAATTTACTCTAAAAGCAATAAACTTTGCACAAATTTAAGAAATTACAGAGAATTTTACATACTATCCTTTTCAGGATCAACTCACTAGATCGTGAAGATCGCGGCGATTTTCTCGGCGGTTCTCTTACTCGAAGGATTATTCACAGCGATTAGTATAATAGTAGTGTAAGAAGGGTTTTAATCCACGGGGAGTTAGAGGGGGGGGGCGTGGAGCGCGGGAGGTACTCGTAGGCATGGAAGATACTCGTAGGCACGGGAGGGGGAAGGCGCGGGAAGATCCCGACGGCATCGCTGTTTACATAAACATAGGACCCCGGTCGATGGATTACGTAAACATTCCGCTATGCTTTTTGTACTTTTTTCATCACCTGCCGCCGCCACCGCCCGCTGCCAGCCACCCCTCGTCACTCTATTCTCTCCAAAAATGTGTAGATAACAAGGGCTCGGACGTTAGAGAAAGGTAGAGCGCGACGATGTTAGAGCACATAACATGGTATGAGTGAAGAAAGGATGGAAGAAATGAATTAATAGAATCCTCTTTTTTATGATGCAGTTTTTTTAATACGGTTTTTTACTAGCATGTCAAGGTATAGAACGAATGAACGAATGAGAATAAAATAAAGTACATATATATAATAAAATGATGTGGACAAAAATTGTTTATTTACATCTTATTACTGATTTTTTTCTCACATTTTATTACATTTTTTTTCGCGATCGATAACGTTCGAATGCGATTGACGGCTCAAACATCGCTAGCAGCGCTTTCTGGAAAAAAAAAACGAAAAAATTTTTCAACTATTCGGTTTTTCAGCAGAGAATAAAATGCAATAACACTAATCACTCCAAATGCGATACCTTATAGCTTATATTTCGATGGCATTGATGACGTTGATGATGAGGAACATGTTGGCGATTTTGATGCTTTTTCACCTGGACATTCCCAATATCTCGCTTTTTCCCTCGATGGTGATGGACTTGGCGGATCTGGTAACAAGGAACGGTACCCCTTGCGCTCGATCGATTTTCGACGTATATATTCTTTATCTCAATCTGTCTTATCACTCGTAATCGAAATTTACGATTGAAAGAAAAAAAATTATACACACTGTTTATATACACGATTAGATGAAACATCGCGACGCGTTAAGAGAAGTGCTGATGTTTGGCTGCTAAACAAAACATAACTCTTCTACAGTAAAATGAAAGTGGTACTCCAGCAAAAGTATGAAGTATCACACTGCGTTCCCATCTTAAATTTCTTCGAAGAAGTTGATAATGATTTTTTCTGGGGAGAGAGATTGATGACATGTAGCGATGCGTTAAGAGAAACGTTAATGTACTTATCTACTTTTAAAGAAAATATGGCCCAATAGGCAAAGGGACAAAAAAGTCACAAATGAAATATATAATGGGTTATAAGTGCTCAGTTCCGCAGTTGGTGTCCTGGAAAACGAACGAATCGATCGCAATAATGGAAAAAGTATGACTAACCATCATGCGAACATTGAGAACATAGCCAACATAGTTGAATATATTAGAAACGTGGATTCGGAAGTTTGCGAATATTAGAGATGAAGTGTTCGAAGTGTTAGAAGAAATGGATATAGATTTTGAAGAAATAATGGACCAAGATTCCGACGAAGAAGTGCTATCCGATGATATTGGTTATGTTAGGAATTTGAGCGAGTATGATACGAATCACGCAGAAAAATTTGTGCCGTCTCCAAAAATCCATGCACTGAACGGTCATACTAAACTCTACATGATCCAGTGCTACTATACAACGGGTGCTTGTATGTATGTGCAATATGCATGATACGTTTGGCTGACACCGATGTAGGAATGTATCTTGTAAGGAAGCACGATATCGATTATATTGATGCGCTAGGCGGTTGGTTTTGCACGAATTGCAGAGTGATTGTGAATTGCAATGTATACTATATTTCCATGCAACAAGTGCCCACATTGTACACATTGAAAAACTATTGTGGACAGTATTGTGAAAAAAATGAATGCAAGAAGTGTGTCTGAAAACTGTGATCTGCGGAAGAGAGACAAAGATGTGCGAATATCGCCGGTACAGTTTCTACGCGATTGAAATAGATAAACATGATGTAAAACAGGAAGTCATCAATGACGATAACGATGATGAAAAGGAATATTGGTTTGGATGGTTAGGAGACCAAACAGTGCACATTGACTTCAAAGAGAGATTTTGATATAATGCTTTCGATTTAATAAGGGAACAGTGTTATTACTCAATGCAAAGTAAAAATAAAATTCAATATAGCTGTAGGCTATTAAGATTTCCGCAGGTGGTGAGAAGTGCGTTGAAGTGATGATAACGGACAAGTTAGTAATGCTACGACTGCGAGGAGAATCCTGCTAAAAAAGTGTTTCGTGACCTGTGTGATAAGTATATGCGTGATTAATTATGCTATTCCTGTAAAGAGTGCACCTTAGTAGACGAACATAATAAAAAGGTGATAACACTATGACATTCTAGACGTAAAGCGGTGCTGCAATGTGAACGAGTCACGTACAAGTGCTCCGTGGAAGAGTGTGACGTGATCTATAGAAAAAAAAGACATGAAAAATCATGAGTGAGTGTGGAACACGAACTGTTGGAGCAGTGCGGCCAGGTCGCTACTCTAGTGGAATGTTTCATGTGGCTGCAACGATGCGACGAATGCATCGAGTGGCTCGAAGAACTTTGTCATGCCAAGTGTCCGCGTCTCGCCGTTGGACATAGGCAATCCGTGGTGGCGAGGATTATGCGACTCGTGGGTGCAAAGACACAATTAGAGCGACGTTTTGTGCACGTTCATGGCGGGTACTCGAGTCGCTACGAAAGATCTCTCGTCTAGCGAGAGATTGATGCCACGTTTGAAAGCCGTATATTGATGGGTGCTGTGATCAACGTGGATTACATTAAGCCGCGGTTTTTAGAAGACGCGAGAGAAATAGTGCTCGATCGTGTGGAGATGCAGAAAGACATGGTAGTGTAAAAGTAAATACAGCGTTCAACGGCGAGTTTGTGACAAACAACAAACATGCTAATAAGAGTATAATTACAAAGAACATTGAGCAGCATATTATCGAGCTTACGTTGACATCACTCGAAGAGTTCCAAAAACGCGACAGCGGGTGGTTGTCACGTATATTGAATTTGACTATCAATGTGAACAAACTAAATCCCATGCGCGCGGGATGCTATATTAAAGTGCCGTGAGAAATAGCGACGAAACGAGCGGTGATCAATGTTCGTACGACGGACAATGCATGCTTCGCGTGGTCGATGATCGCCGCTCTGTACCCGGCTGAAAAGCATACGGAGTGAGAGTCATCGTATCCACATTATACGTCAGTGTTAAATCTCGCGGGTATCGAATTTCCAATGACATTAAAAGAAATTTCTAAATTCGAACGGTTGAACGCGGTGTCGATCAACATATGCGGCATCGAGAATAAACAAGTCTTTCCTCTACGCTTCACCAATGATAAGAAGGAGAAACACGGCAACGTGCTGTATATGCAAGATCTACGCGACAACGGTGTTGGACATTTTGCATGAATAAAAAATCTATCCCGTCTCGTGAGATCCGAAATTGCTAAAGACAAGAAAAAGAAATTTTTCTGCGACCGATAAGTACACATGAAAAAATTATTATAATTTTCCATCTTACTAATAAATAATAATAGTTATAATAATAATAGTTATAATTTTTTGTTTTCTTTTTTTCAGATGCTTGCATTACTTCAACATAAACGAAAAATTGCAGTTGCACATAATGAACTGTGGGAAAATGAACGACTGCGTTATCCGACTGCTGAGCGCGGACGAAAAGTGGCTCGAATTTGGGAATTGCAATTAGGAACGCGTCCTATTCATCGTCTACGCCGATTTGGAGTGCGTTTTACGGAAGACGGAACCCGATAAGAAATACGTTGTCATCGTACGCGTATGAACAGCATGAGGTATTCAGCATAGGCTATTACGTACGTTGCTCATACGATGACGCGTTATCGTCGTATCAGTTCCGTCGCGATAAAGGTTGTATAGCGTGGTTCGCGCGACAATTCAACGATTTGGCGCATCGTGTAAAAAATATCATATCCGCTAACATGCCCATGGAAACGTTGTCGAAAGAACAATTGGAGGCGTACCATAGACGGTACCGCGACGCGTTATCATATTGCGAGAAATCATTCACGTCGGACAACATGCGGGTACGCGATCATTGCCACTTAACCGGTAGATACCGTGGTCCAGCGCATTCAAACTGTAATTTAAAATTATAAAAATTAATTATAAAAATTCATTATATTATATCCTGATGGTTTTTCATAATTTATCGGGTTACGACGCACACTTTATAATTACAGAAATTGCTGTCGCGTACAATGGACACGTAGATGTGTTACCGATAACCAAAGAAAAATACATTTCCTTCACAAAACATATCAATAGCACTAAAGACAAAACTGAAAATAATTCTCAGAAAAATTGTGTAAAATTATTGAGAGTATAAATAAATTTCCGCCGTTTGACAAACAATGGCGCTACCAGTATGTTATAGTTAAAATTGTCAGCTGTAAAACGTCATATCGTAAGGTTGGACATCTGGCAAGAATAACCTTGAAATATTAGCGATTTTGCATCAGCATCTTATATCTTTTTTTGTGCGAAAATGTCGAGTTTTGAGCCGAATAAGCATCATTTGCGGGAGCTTTTGATTTACTTCTTTAATTTGAAGAAATCTACAGCTGAGGCGCATCGATTGCTTGTAGAAGCATATGGCGAGACTGTCTTAAGTGAGAGAAATTGCCGTGAATGGTTACAAAAATTTAAGAACGGTGAATTTGACGTCGAAGACAAAGAACGTAGCGGAAGGCCGAAAGTGTACGAAGACGCGGAATTGGAAGCATTATTGGATGAAGATTCGTGCCAAACGCAACTTGCACTTACATTAGGAGTGACTCAACCAGCAATTTCACATCGCTTAAGATCGTTGGGAATGATTCAAAAGCAAGGAAATTGGGTTCCATATGAACTGAAGCCGAGAAACGTTGAACGTCGATTTTTCACATGTGAAATGCTGCTTGCCAGGCATAAACGAAAGGATTTTTTGCACCGTGTAGTCACTGGTGATGAAAAATGGATCTACTGTAATAACCCAAAGAAGAAGAAATCATGGAGCCATGCTTCAACATTGACAGCCAAGCCGAACATTCATGGGAAAAAGCTCATGTTGTGTATTTGGTGTGATCAGCTAGGTATCGTTTATTATGAGTTGCTCAAACAAACCGAACGAAACCGTTACGGGGGCTCTCTACCGAACACAATTGATGAGATTGAGTTGAGCACTCAAGGAAAAACGCGCCCACTACTACTCCAAACACGACAAAGTTATTCTTCTGCATGATAATGCTCGTTCACATGTTGGGGCGCCGGTCAAAACCTACTTCGAAACACTCAATTGGAAAGTTTTACCCCACCCGCCGTATTCACCAGACATTGCTTCTTCTGATTACTACCTGTTTCGATCGATGGCGCATAGCCTGTCTGAGCAACACTTCACATCATATGAAGATACCAAAAATTGGGTCGATTCGTGGATAGCTCCAAAAGATGAAGCGTTTTTCCTACGCGGTATCCGTATGCTGCCAGAAAGATGGGAAAAAGTAGTGGCTAGCGATGGACAATACTTCGAATAAAACATTAGGTACCGTTCTTTCACAATAAATGCCCAATTTTTGATAAAAAACGGCGGAAACTTATTTATACTCCTAATACGTTTTATCGATTCTTTCAAATTTTTCAATACAAGCCTCGATAAATTAGCGTCATATCTTGATAAAAACAAATTAAAAATTATACGTTCCAAATTTTCAACACTATCGGATGATGAGTTTGAATTACTGACTCATAAAGGTGTCTTTCCGTATGAGTACGTTGACTATGTCAAAAAATTGTAGGACACACTTACCACCGCGCGAATCATTTTACAGTTCGTTAATAGGCAATACCATATCCGAGAGCGATTACGCTCACGCCGCGAACGTATAGCAGCGATTCTCTATCCTAACGCTCGGCGAATACAGTGATGTGTACTTGAAAACCGATGTCTTGTTATTAGCTGACATTTTTGAAAATTTCCGCGAAAGTTATGTTTCGATCTCGCACATTATTACACCTTGCCTGGTTTCACATGGGATGCGATGTTAAAACATACGCGCGTCAAGTTTGAGTTGCTCACTGATATTAATATGATCATGTTTATTGAGCGCAATATACGCGGTAGTCTCAGTCAATGTTCAGGCAGATACGCACAGGCTAATAACAAGTACATGCATTCGTACGACCTGTCGGAACCGTCGTCGTACTTGATATATTGTATTAAGATGTTAACAATTTATTTACGGGTGGGCGATGTGTCAATCATTGCCATATGCCAAATTTCGATGGGTCGAAGACGCTGCGAACTTTGACGTGAGCGTGATGGCTCTGGATTCGCCCACCGGTTACATTCTCGAAGTCGAGTATCCGCAGCATCTACACGACCAACACACTGACCTACCGTTCTATCCGACGCGCGATAAGCCGCCCGGCAAGCGCAAACTTCTAGCGACGCTGTACGATAAACAGCGTTACATCATCCACTACCGCAACATACTCGTCATAGTCTTCGCATAACAAAGATCCAGCGAGTGCTACAATTTGCGCAATCTCCATGGCTTCGCGATTACATTGAACTTAATACAAATGTAAAATTATATACACTGACACAGGCAGTCTTATATATCGCGTCGAGTGCGAGGATGTTTACGGACTATGAAACGCGATATCGCTAGATTCGACACGAGCGATTATCTGACGTACAACGCGTACGCCTCTCACGAACAAAAAAGTACCCAATCTGATGAAGGACGAAAATAACGGTACAATGATGACTGAATTCATTGGTCTCAGAGCGAAGATGTACGCGGTGGGAGTTGACGGCAAGAAGGACATTAAAAAGACGTAAAGAGTAACGTCGTAGCGCGAACGATAACGTTCGACGATTACACGCGGTGTTTGAACGAATAGATCGAAATGACTCGTCGTCAATCATGTATACGATCTAAACTGTACGAGGTATATATTATACGATATCCAAATCGAAAATTGCTCTGAGTCTATACGACGACAAACGATACGTCGTACCGGAGACGTTACCGTGGGGGCATTGACGGATACCTTTGTAATATATATATATATATATATATATTGTATATATATATATATATATATT
>NW_017305463.1:948708-963540 GCF_001594115.1 Trachymyrmex septentrionalis
ATGTATATATCAACATTTATATTACTATTATGTTTTTACATTTTTTATATTTTCATACAGTGTAAATGTATTACTATTATTATGCTTTATATTGTATTAATATCTTAATTTGTGCTTTGTGTATGTCTTTCTACATTTTTTAATATTTTCATACAATCGACATACCTGTTACTATTATGTACCATTATCATTATAATTTACACATTATGTATGTTTTTACGTTTTATAAGTATTATTATTATTATATTTTATGTAGTGCTATTTATTATGTATTACTATTATTTTTCGTTTTATATATCGCACATTTATATACGTATTTTATATCAGTATACTCTAAAACGAAAAAATGGAAAAGATAATAAAAAAATATATTTTACACGTTTATAACATACACTTATATTTGTTATATGTATACAAAATGTATCAATTAAAATTTTATCAAATAACATCGTTTTTGTGTATCCATTGAATTGTGCGATCTATTGAATTCCAACCACTTGACGTATACCTTGTCCCCCTTCCTTTGCAGCACTTTCTCCAGGAGATACATCTGGATGAGTAGCGCGATGCAACTCGTGCTCGTAGAATGCTCCAGCGACGGATTTTCCACGATAGTCCTCGAGTAAATAGGTTACGGGAGTGGTACGCTACACCTTAACGATCGTAAATATCTCGGTGGTCCAATTTGGTGTGTAACCTTTCTCAAAAATCGTCTTGTACTTGCTCACGAGTACCGAATTGCCTACTTTAAATTTTGCAGGACCCGCGATCTTCATCACGCTGTACACTGTGCCCAAGAGTCTCTCGGCGATCGCGAAAGTTACGTCGGCGGGGCGCATGCCGATGGTGCGATGCTTACGCGCGTTGTAATTTAACACAAGATGTGGCAGCTCATCTTGACTCACTTGTAATTGCTGTTGAGTGTAAACATCTTCCACATATCGTGCGATTGAACCGCTCGACCACTGACGCTTTCAACGTCGAATACGTGGAATAGTGATTAACGTTGTGTTTTTTCAAAATATTCTGTACATCTGCATTGTAAAATTCTTTCCCCATATCCGTAAATTTTTCGAACATCTTCCACTCTCTTGAACGATCTCAGCGATAGCGTTAGCCGTCTCGCTTTCACCCTTATTCTTGAGCGGTACGGCTCACGCGTACTTGCTCAACACATCGATGAGTACTATGTATGTAGTGGTGGTCTCTGTTGAAGCCCGAATACGGGCGCATCTCGAGCCTGCCACAGATCGTCGTACCCCCGGACTATGATGCGCCTTCGCGGAAAATTTCTTCTCGCCGTCAGTGTGCAATTCCTCGACGAGCCGACGTCTCTCAGAGCTAATTTTTTCTCCCTTTTCATCAGATTTCTTTTTCATGATTTGACGTGTAATACTAAGAGTACAAGTAATGTATTTTTTCTCGCTAGTGTCACTCTCTTTATCTTGCGCTCCCCTCAAAATAGCCTCGACGTACTTTTGACCCAGCAAGCCCTAGCCGGCTTATAACGCCTCTCGATCTTGCGACATTTGCAACTGATTTTGAACGTCGCTAGCGAGTCTTCCATCGTTTCGAAAACGTTCTCCAGCGACTCTATCGGTACGATTTTGACATGCGGGGTGAAAGTTATTGGTTGTACATCATCGTGCGATCGATCATTGGATTTATGCAGAGTCGTGGAACGCTCGAACGTCTCGCTCACTTCTTCTCTCTCCTCTTGTTCCTCTTCCTCTTTTTTCTCACGTTTATGGACAGACGCTGTATCTTCGTTGCGCGACTCTCTCTTTGTCGTGCGCACGTCGGGGCTGTCGGCGAAAAGTCGCAGCGGCTCAATAAGAGGTTTAAAATATCTGTCCATCGCGATGCTCTCCTCGATTCTACCGGTCTTCGGAGCGCGATGTTTCTTGCTGATCGACTCGCTCGTCTTCTCGATCGCTCTCGCAATTTTTTCACGTTCGCGCACATCTACCATATTCGTCTCTGATTAAGTATCGACAGCGACTGGTCACGTTACGATATCGCGAATTACTTAAATCCTTTTCTATATCGTCCATTTGTCAGAGCACTGTCTTTGTCTATCACTATGAATCCATATTTTTGTTGCCAACAGTCGCGGCACAACGCGCAAAATTCGTCATACGACATATCGGTATTTTCATGAACGTTGTAAACGTGTTTCAAGTTGGTACTGTCTTGTTTGAACAGGATCAGAAGGTTCGCGTTGTCGCGTATCAGATGTTTAGGTATCCTCGCGTACGTCTGAAAGAGATAGAAGCAGTCGATGTTCGCGTGGCGACCCATCGAAAAATATTCTCTCACCGCATCCAGCTTGTCGCATGCCACGTCATCAAAGATAAAAATAGAATTTGGGCGCCTCACTCCGTGGAACGACATCGCTGTTGTTGGAGAACGTAAAGTAGCCGATTTCGTCGATAGACATAAAATTTTCGAGATATCGATACTTTGGCTGTTGCAACGTTTTCGAATAGACGTATACGTTCTCGAAACGTACACCGTTCGGGCTCTCGAGTAAGCTTATGAGAACGTTGGTTTTACCGCAATTCGATGGGCCGCAAATGATCGCGCCTATAGTACTCGGCAGCATTTCACCGTGCTTCTCCGCGCAACCTCCCATCATTCGCGATTTCGCGTCACAGTTCGTGACGCGTATCGTCAGCGGTTGCAGCACGAATTTTACGCTCATACTACAGGCTGTGCACTCTCGAACGACTATTTAAAGACGTGCGAATCCCGCGAATCGCGCAGTAGCAAAATGTATCTCGCGCTGAGTCATCCTTCCAATATTCGAAACTTGAGCGCCGAACAGTTACAATATGTACCGAAGGTCGTACTCTTACGCATGTACGGCGATTACATCGAACACGTCTGGGACCGGCTTTCGGAACACGTGAAGGCAGATTCGGAGGTTCGAACCTATCATCGGTGCGACGAGCACTACAATCAGCCGTGGCAGCGAACACACATTGACGGTCCCGCATCTAAGATAAAGAACTGTAACGAATGTCAGCGTCGGGCGGTAGTCTGTTGAATCGAGCGGTAAACGCGCTTCCTTTCGAGTTACATATTCCGGGCTACCAGTTTTGCGGCCCAGGCACTCGACTTGCGGAGCGATTAGCCAGAGGTGACGCGGGCAATCCGCTGGACGCGGCCGGGAATACGCGTGTCGGGAACACGACATTGCGTATTCGCGCAGCAACGATCTCACCGATAGACACGCGGCAGACAATATATTAGCCGAGAAGGCGCGGAAGCGCATTACCGCGAGTGATTCGGCTCTGGGCGAGAGAGCCGCCGCTGCTGCCGTTTGGGCAGCGATGAAAGCCAAGACCAAGATCGGCATGGGCATGAAACCGAAGAAGAAGACGACGACGACGAAGAAAAAAACGACGAAAAAGTGGATACTTCCAACGGCGAAACGAGGTGGTGCGTTACCGTTTCTGCCAATGTTGGGCGCGCTCGGATCCTTGATCGGCGGAGCGGCCAGCGTGGCGAAAGCGGTAAACGACAACAAAGCCGCGCGACGTCAGCTCGAAGAGCTGCAACGACACGACCGCGCGATGGAACAGGGCCGCGGACTGTATCTCGCTCCGTACAAATACGGACGCGGACTGTATCTCGACCCGTACAAATGGACAGGGTGCAGCTGCAAAGAAAAAAAAACGCCAAAGAGATGATAAAAATGCCGTCTGGCGCAACTATCAATGTGCAATTAAACTAGCTCGCGAGATGTATGCGCATACTTTAGAAGCGTTTTCATGTGTAACGCGTTATCGATGAGCGGTGCGCGTCGAAACAAAAGCGGTATCGTGAATCTGAACGATGGGGCCTCACTAGGTAGCGAAGAGGAACAACCGCGTCGTATACAGTTTCGGTAATCTTCGACCTCCCAAGGAACTGGTGCGATATTTCGGGAATGGTGCTACGACGATAGAGTACAATTGCACGTACTATCAGAGCTTCTGCGGACAGATGTGTCTGCAGTTTCTACAAACGGTAGACGCGCGTGAATTTAAAAAGCTCGACGAGATGCTGTGAAATCTCAATATTAATCGAACGTTTTTCCCCATGATGCTGACGCTTACGCTGAGCGGGAAGAGCACCGTCCTCGCGGAGAATTACTTTCCCATAGATTTGAGTGACGGCGATTACGAGCTCGGTCTGGCAATTTTTGGTATCTATCACCGAACGTGAAAAAATCAAACAACAAATGTAATTTTTGATTTTTTGCCAAAGATGATGCGAAAATTACAATTCCCGAAGGTTCGTACGAAATGCGAGACATAAATGAATTTCTGAAACGCGCGATTTTACGGAAACGTCCGCACCGCGACGCGATTGAAACCATGTGACATGTCGATCAACATAATGTAACGTAAACGTTATCCGCGAGAGTGTAACGTAACCGCGGGTGCGTACAGCGACGGCAAAAGCGCGCACGATATATGAATTTTCGCCGAGCGTGCCGCCAGGAAATAAGATATTGGAGAGGTCGGCGCAGATTATTTACCTACCGATCATTGCACGGAGCATTACAGATGTAACGATACGCGTCGTTGACTAGAACGGACGATTGCTCGATTTTCGAGGAGAAGAAATCATCGTTAGATGATTCTCTGCGCGATGAGACTCTGCGCACGCAGAGAGATAACGTATTCTTTACAAGGCCGACGATATCACAGCTCGATAATACTCGCTCATCCAACTCAGGAAGAAGAAGCTCAGCGAGTCGAACGTTACATTTTTAAAGTCTTTAGGATTCGCGGTGCGCAACATTTGAGATGACTGATATCCTAAACATTAAAGACGAGCCGATCTTCGACGATCGCATCGTCAATATTGAGACTCACACGTACCGTTCGCTAACACAACGTTTAGGTAAGGTTGGCGACGAGGTAAGAATACCCATACAGCAACAGGTACGCACTGTCGTACGAAAGCTTCCTATACGTCGAGAAAAAACTGAGAAAGAAGAAAGTAGTCCAGGATAACATGGCATTGGGAAATAATTGTGTCGCGTTTATATTCATGAGATTTGATATGAACTCAACGGTGTGAAGATTGACTGTAACAGAAACATGGGCATAACTAGCACGCTTAAAAACTACCAACATCCAACAGAAACGTGATTCTACAAAATGCCGGCTGGGATGCGCAGACTACTGCGGTCGGATACTTTAATTTCTGTGTACCGCTCTATGTAGTGCTGGGATTTTGCGAAGATTACAAACATGTGGTGATCAACGCTCGTCACGAATTGATTTTAATACGAGCGCTCAACGACAACAATTGTCTGACGGGAGATCCGGCGACAGAGCCGACGCTCGAATTATTCAAAGTACAGTGGCGAATACCGCACTAGTTATTGAGCGAGATAAATAAGCTGTCAATGCCGCGCATTTTGGAAAGCGGACGATATCTGAGCATGGCTTTTCGTGGGATTTGTTCCGCTCCTGTAGAGCACAACCAAGCATTCGTTGGCCATCTCGAATTCTCGAGACGGCTACTCAGCTCGAGAAGCCGCGCTACGTCATTTTCGCTATGCAAACAGGTCGAAAAAATATCATGTCCGAAGATATAAATCGATTCGACGACTGCAAATTAACTAATGCGAAACTCTACCTGAATTCGGAAAGTTATCCGTACGATGACTTGAATCTGGATTTTGATAAAAACAGATGTACGATTCTGTACGACTTATACGCGCGTTTCTACCAGGGTATTTCTTTTCCCTTCCTTTATAAATAAAAAGAAAATATACATACCTGTATGAACGTACATAGGTAAGTAGCAATACTAGGCGGGTTCTAACTCGGGTCCTCTGGCGGAGGGGGGAGGCGCAGAGCGCGGAGGAAGGCGCGGGAGGGGGAAGGCTCGGGAAGGTGCCGGCGGCATCGTTGTTTACATAAACATAGGACCCCGGTCGATGGATTACATAACATTCCGCTATACGTTCCTTATTTTTTTTATCACCCGCCGCCGCCGCACGCCGCCAAAAATGTATCGGTGACAAAGGCTTACCGCATACACTTACAGCATATATTTACCATCTCTCTCCCTTTTATGTTTTGTCATCTTACCCACTGCGTCGTCGTTGTATCTTCTTCTCGCGCGCAAAAATATTTTATCACACGTTTTTTATTTAATAATTTAAATAGAAAGAACGCTTAATACGGTTATGACCTGTCTGTCACAGTACCGTTGAGCGCGAAGATGGCGACGCGCGTAATATGATAGTGAAAAAGAAATAAATAATGTCATACACCCAGATATACCATATAAAGTAATTTTACAATATATAGCTCTTATTATATTATATAGTCCTTACAATATTTATAAGCAGGATCTTAATTTAATTTAATTAATTTTATATTTTATATTATAATTTTATATATATTAAACCAAATTTTAAGCACCTGCTTCCGATTAGCAATAAAATGTATTTACATTTACTTTTTACACTGTTTACAATATTATCTAAAGCATAAACTATTAACTTACATTCTATATTTGATTTTTTATTATAAATTTTGCGCAAAATATCTACAGCATTACATTTATCGATAACACAACTTTCACCTAAAAGTATTACAAAATATTTAAATTTTTCATTGACGATATACGTATACTGGCACAGCTCAGAGTATACGTTCTCGACGCAATGTTTGAGTTCGAATATGAAAAGCACGGTTGACGGTTTCGTATACAGACATGTTTCGTGCAATATTAATTTGACCACATTCACATCATTTTTACGATTTCTATCACTAGATCTTGGTCCGATAATGATGAAGGTGCGATTGATTGCACGAACCGCTCAATATCCGCGCGTCTTTCGATGAAAGCCTGCCACATTTCACGAGGTGAAGATTATGTTGTTATTTCGGTTGTCGCCAATTGCAATTTTCACAAAAGACACAGGTCGCACGACGATTCCGACATTTAGGTATTTGTAAGCTGTAGGAGTCAGAGTAAAGCTTCTTTCGAATATACGAAATGTATGATGGGGTTTATTACAAGAAGATGCTCTGCAGAAGAAAGTATTATGTGTGCGTGCGTGCGTGCGTGTGTGTGTGTATTGCAACCGCACTCACGAGCGTGGCGCAACTTCGTCGAGCGTTTACAGCAGACTTCCTTATGCAATTGGATTACGGGTGACTTTAAACGATACGCGACAGAAAGGCGTCTTCACGCGGCCACTTTTAAGGACTACACAAAATCGTGAAACAATAGTTGGGCGCCAGGCACGAGTGAGCGTCAATTGAATTATAAGTTAAAAACGTTTAATTTTATGATAGCAGAATGTTGGCGCCACTGGAAGTACTAGATTGCAGAAACTTTTCCAGCAGCCTACGTACCTATTATTTGTATAAAAGATTTGATATCGGCAATGGCACAAAGTTAAATCCCGTAAAATTGTTAAGAAGTTAAATTCTATCATATTAAAAAGTAAATAAAACCCAAGTGACCTACCTTTAAAAACCTAATACTATCCTCATTATTTATTTAACATATTTTAATGATATGTCCGTTACAAATCAAACTAACCAAGATTATATAATATAAATAATATAAATCAAAGAACTGAAAAGGATATGGGCAATTAGAGTCAAGCGCAGAAGACGTCCCGCAAATAATAATATATCTATGAAGTGTGAAACTTCTTTATTCACTCAAACGCGCTTACATGTTTTGACTAACTTTTGAGCTCTCCTCCGAGACAGCACAAACTAACATAAATAATACATTTACCAAATAGAAGAAGTCTTATTATACAAAATAAATAACAATAAATAAAGGGCAAAGTAAGAGTCGACACATTTCTTTAAAAATTACACGAAGAATATATTACAATTAACACGAGGTAAAATTACATAAAGCAAAATTAAAATTAAAAATATAAAGTTACAAGTTTCGACTATCGGATTGAGCCCTCTTTAGACATTAACATCTCAAAAAAACCACAGTACAATAATAGTTAACAGAAATGTTCGCATAATTACTGTTCGGGTGAGTCTTGATGTAGAACTCGACATTATTTCCATATTATTGAACAGTCAAATGTATTTACATCTCTTGAAAAAATTCTAGTTGATAAAAGATAAAAAAATAAAATAAAAGAAACTTCTTATGAAAAAATAATAAATAAATGCAATTAAATTAACATATCGTAATTCTAAAAAAGTAATTAAAACTCACCAAAAAACAAGTGTAAATTATTCAAACAAGCATGTTCATACAATATAACAAACCATCAGAATATACAGAGTTAAGTAGAACGCAGATGTGTAAGACGAACATTGTGTATCGAGTGTTATGTACTATCGCTAGTACGAATCACCAAGGACTGAGAGAAGAAACGGACAGTCGGTATTGCAAAATCAAACTCTATTTATATAATAATTTATATTTATACAATAGGCAAATATGTCTTATGAAGACCTTCCGTGTCAGTTTGTAGATTCAAGCTGTTATCCTGCTTTTTAATGTTGAGCATCTCGGAAATTAAACGTTTCTTATAGCAAGGCTCTTCATTTAGAATTCTGACTTTGTCCCATTGGAAATCATGGTCATACTACATGGGTTGAAAAGTCCCGGGATTTTTAATGAAAACAAGCGTTTTTTGGGCAAAGTTATATTTATTCCTCAACATAGTTGCCTTCGAGGGCGTTACACTTGGTATAGCGATTTTCCAACATTTCAATGCCATTTCTGTAGTACGAAACGTCCAAGCCTTCGAAGTACGCCTCGGTTTCCGCGATAACTTCCTCATTCGATCTGAATCTCTTTCCCTGGAGCCACCGCTTGAGATTTGGGAACAGATAATAGTCGCTGGGGGCCAAGTCTGGAGAATACGGTGGGTGAGTAACCAATTCGAATCGTAATTGGTCCAATTTGGCCATCGCTTTCAAGGAAGTGTGTGACGGTGCGTTATCGTGATGGTACAGAACTGTTTTCTTCACCATATGGAGCCGTTTTTTCTTTATTTTGTCGTTCAGTTTCTCCAATAACGCTGCATAATACTCTCCTGTGACTGTTCTTCCCTTCTGCAGGTAATCGATGAAGATTATGCCATGCGCATCCCAAAAAACGGAGGCTATAACCTTCCCGACCGAGCGTTGGTCTTTTGGCCACTTTGGTCGGCTTTCGTGGCTTTCCAGCCACTCTGCAGACTGCCTATTAGACTCAGGCGTATGGTAATGGACTCATGTTTCATCCATCGTCACAAAACGTCGAAAAAAAGTCCGCTCGATTACGCTGCAACAACGCCAAACCGGCCGTTGAATCATCAACGCGCTGCTGTTTTTGGTCGACGGTCAGCAAACGCGGCACCCATCGCGCCGATAGCTTTTTCATCTCCAAAAGATCGTGCAAAATGTATCCCGCCCGTTCTTTTGAGATGCCCACGGCCTCAGCTAACTCGCGCAACTTCACTTTACGATCACTCAAAACGATTCGATGCACTTGCTTTACGATTTCCGCATTCGTAGCCTCTTTTGGCCTTCCAGAGCGAGGTGCGTCTTCGGTGCTTGTACGACCCATTTAAAATTCACCACCGATAAACTGTTGTTCTCGAAGGAGCAGATGTGGGATAACATTTCTGCAACCATTGCAATGATTGTTCAGAAGTTTTTCCCATAAAAAACAATGTTTGATTAAGATGCGATATTCCTATTTTTCCATTTTTTTTACGAAGGCGAAAGTAGCGTCATTCAAACGACTCTAGCTTGTAAACGAATGGACGAAATGTCATGAAATTTCATACATAAACTAGTGACAGATGAGCCTCTCGAAATGAGTCATGTTCATTTTCTAGTGGCGCCACTTATTGAAAAATCCCAGGACTTTTCAGCCCATGTAGTATTGCAGTCTGTGCTCCGTTATGAGCGGACAGAAGTTTTATGTCTAATATGATTACGGTGTTCAGTAATTCTGGTTTTTACTTGTCTGCCCGTCTACCCAACGTACAAAACATTACAATTATTGCACGATATCTTGTAGATTACATTCCTCTTAGATGTTTGGGGACAAGTATCCTTTTGTACTTTGATATATTTACCCATTTTATTAGGACTATGGAAAGAAACCCTGATGTCGTTTCTATTAAATCACTTAAACTTTTCTGTATGAAAAGGAATGAATGGAACCGTAAGCCAAAAAGTTGATTCTTTCGTACTGACATTGTCAACCAAATCTTTATGTATCGAGTGTCTATTTTAATTAAATTTTTTATGCGTTGATTAACAATGTCAAAAATAAAAGTCAGTGAATAATCATTGTCAAGTAAAATGTTAATTAGAAAAGTCAAATTTTTTAAATAAAAAATAAAGTCAGAAAGTAAGAAAGCTTTGTCAACAAGTAAAAAAATTGTACCTTTTTTCTGTGCAATTGGGTGATTCGAGTTAAAATTTAAAAATCTACTTGAAAAGGTAGGCTTACGGTACCAATCGAAAATAAAGCGATTTCTTATTTATGAATATGGTGGTATCAAGAAAATTAATTTTTTCTCCCCCAATTTCAGTAATAAATTGAAGGCGCGAGTGAAATGAGTTAAATTGTTTTAATAAAATCTTGATTTTAGACGGAGGAACAGCAGTACAAATATCATCAACATACCTATAATAAAATAAAGTGTCCAAATTCAACGACATCAAGGACACTGTTTCTAATCTCCTCATTACTAAGTCCGCTATTACTAGTGACAAGTGGAGAGGAGGACTCCCATGGAGGTGCAAAGCTTTGCTTATAAATTAAATTATCAAAGGAAAAAAAGATTGAATCTAAGACAAATCGGATTGCTCTCAAAAACTCATTTTTAGGAAGAGAGCAATCCTTCGAAATGAAATCCCATTGATCATTCACATAATCGACCGCTATATCTATTGGAACATTCGTGAAGAGAGAAGTCACATCCAATGAAATTAAATCATGTGCACCGGTAGTATATAACATTCTTAATTTATCGACCAAATCAAAGCTATTTTTGATGTAACTATCTGCCTTCGGTTTTAAATAATCTATTGTGCAAAAAAGTGGCCAATGAATATAGCGGACTGCCCTATGATATGATAATCCTGAGAGAACAATCAGGCTAGTGAATATTAGGCAACTCGGCAGTAACCCATCACTACAATATAAAGCTTTATAATCAGAATCTTTGATATAACCTTTAGTTCTCTATCCAGTGAGCAAAGACCTTAAAGTTGTCGGAAGTTTTTTAATCTTTCTTGATTAAAACATACGTGTCTGAGTCCGCCAATAATGTGATCATTTTGTTCCTATATGCGTCTCTGTCCATGGCAACAGTGATGTTGCCTTTGTCAGCATGCGTAAAAACGAATGAAAAGACTCTATTCTTAATAATTGTTTATCCGTGGATGATATAAAAATAGGAGAAGAGATGATATTGTTCAAGATTGTTGGAATGAAATGATTGATTACATTAATTCTCCTATCTGTAGACATTCTCAATGTACTACTCTCAACCCCTTTAATACAATTGAATTGATTAACTTATTTTTATTAAGATAGCGCAAAATTATCTCCCAACTGTAAGAAGCATTGTAACACATGGATCAATAAGTCCCGAGACTAACAATGAAAACAACTTTTTTGCAAAATTTTTTTTTATTCATCAACATAATCACCTTTTAGGGTGATACAATGGTTCCAACGCTTTTCTAATTTTTCAATACCATGTTTATAAAAAAATTTATCTTTCGCTTCAAAATAAGTTTCAGTTTCAGCGATGACCTCCTTATTTGAGCCAAATCTTTTTCCCTGGAGCATTTTTTTAAGATCAGCAAAGAGCCAGTAGTCACTGGGGGCTAAATCTGGCGAGTATGGGGGGTGGGGAAGCAGATCAAAGCCCAATTCGTTCAATTTTGCCATTGTTTTCATCGACTTGTGGCAGGGTGCATTGTCTTGGTGATACAAAACGACTTTACTCTAACCTCGATAACTCAGCTGTTTCTAGTCCGATCGACTTAAAATTTTGACACGTTTCAAGCAAAGGTTAGTACTCTAGAAAGACGTGGTTACTGGTTTACTACGAGCGCTACGAGAGGGTTAGTCTCGGGACTTATTGATCCATGTGTTATGTTGACAGGAATATTACAAGAAGATAAATTCACAAACCAACCATCTCTAATGGTTAAAGACGACGAACTCTGTAAAGGGAAAGTGTTAGGATGATGGAACTAGGAATAAAACTATTGACACAGAAGCAGGATTAGCAACATACAAAGCAGAATGTTCATGTGAGTCGCGTGCTGACAAAGCTGAAGAGGTACTCGATGTTGAAAGGAACAGTTTCCCAGAAGACTCAAAACTGTACTCTATCGACGCAATCCCCAATAAAGCTTGTTTCTCCTTTTTGTTCAATAACCACCGAAATTTTGATTTGAATCTTTTTTTCTCTTGACACGAATGTTCCAATAGATATAGCGGTCGATTATGTGAATGATCAATGGGATTTCATTTCGATGGATTGCTCTCTTCCTAAAAATGAGTTTTTGAGAGCGATCCGATTTGTCTTAGATTCAACCTTTTTTTCCTTTGATAATTTAATTTATAAGCAAGAGAAAAAAAGATGACACGATTTCTTTTGAGTATTAAGGAACTCGTCACAAATGTAAGTCGGGAGACAGAAAGTTCGCTCACTGTATGAAAGAGTAATAACTTATAACAATCGCGCGCGCGACCTCCCTATGCGAATCACTCAATTCCATGCGTAGAATTTTATTCATCGTCATTCGTTTCAGATATGAAAATTTTTGTTCGATCTAACATTGCGGAACTTGATACTCCAGTTGTTGATGATATTTAGATGTTGTGGAATAATATCGTTGTTAATATACTGCCTAATAAATTGAATATGTACATAATTCATAATGATCTTACGACGGTACTTAATAATTATTGGACACGCTTGTTTGAATAATTTACACTTGTTTTTTGGTGAGTTTTAATTACTTTTTTAGAATTCCGATATGTTAATTTAGTTGCTTTTATTATTTTTTCATAACAAGTTTTTTTTTGTTTTATTATTTTTTTATCTTTTATCAACTAGAACTTTTTTAAGAGATATAAATACATTTGACTGTTCAATCGTATGGGATTAATGTCGAGTTCTGCATCAAAACTCACCCGAACATTTCCCCCTGATTATGCGAACATTTCCGTTAATTATTATTGTATTACGATTTTTTTGAGAAGTTAATGTCTGAAGAAGGCTCAATCCGGTAATCGAAGCTTGTAACCCTTTATTTTTAATTTTAATTTTGCTTTATATAATTTTATCTCTTAGTAATTGTAATATATAATATTATTCGTGTAATTTTTAAAGAAATGTGTCGACTCTTATTTTGCCCTTTATTCATTGTTATGTATTTAATATAAATAAACTGTAAATAAAAAATTATCCTATCATGGTGATCTCCCCTACCTCGAAAATTTAAATACCAGAATTAAACCTAAAAAGAGTGAAGAAAAAAGAAAAAAGAAAAATGAACGAAAAAAAGGAAATAATGGAAATATCGAAATAGAAAATATGAAAACCTAATTGATCAAAATCCTTAAGATTATAATTAATTATCCCGAAAATAAGGACGCTTACCCTGATCACAAATCACAACTTATATCGCAAACATTATTATGAATTATTCAAAGAACGATTCTCGATATTTTGGCCCGTCAGTACAGACACAGTGAGTCACTTTTAGTTTTAGCTAGTATTATTGAAGCTTACAAATAAAAAATTTCGCATTGAAACATTAATCAATTTCATAAAAATAAAAGTTGGAAAGTAATCAAAAATCACGCTAAAAAGACTCATTACTACGTACGAACAACACTGATTGATTAGACATGACAACAACCCAAGCCTTTATAGCTTGTCTATGATTGGGAGGTAGGCCTTGGGAAGCCCCTCCATGTTTGTCTGTTGAGTTGTCTCCTGATAAATATCATCTTTGAAATTAATCTCTTCCTGTAGTGAGGCTCCTCGTCCAGTATTGTAACATTGTCCCAATCGGAATCATGGCCTTCTTATAACTGATGCTCCGTTATGACATTACAAATAGAGGTGTACCATCTGATATGGTTCTTATGCTCCGTAATTCTTGACTTCAGCTATCTACACGTTCTTTAATGATATGTACCATTTGTACGAAAAAAATTCCAAATGGTGCTATTTTTACAAATCCGAATGGTACTATCTTTATCAAGTAAAATTCTATTAAATTAAAAAGTAAAATTTTAGTAGTACTATCTTTATCAAGTTAAAGTCTGCCAAATTAGAAAGTAAATCAAGTGATACTAACTTTAACCTTTATATGCAATGAAACCTAAATATAAATCTATGTATTTTTATAAAGTTTTATAGGATTCAACCATTTCCGATATCAAATCTTTTATACAAATAATAGGTATATTATTGGAGTTAAATAAATAATAAATGTATTAATCTAACAGTGTTTGTAGTGCATAAATCTGTTATACACATTATACATATCATTAAAGTTAAGTAAATAAAAAAATAATAAAAAGTAATAAAAAAATAATAAAAAGATAGTATACCACATGAATTTTACTTTTTAATTTGGTAGAATTTAATTAATTAACTTAATAAAAATACGAGGTCTGTTCAAAAAGTATCGCGAATTTTGTGTTTTTTCAAAAATTATTTATTTATTCATGAATATCTATTTTGTCCCCTTCAAAGTAATCCCCATCAGATATTATACACTTGTGCCAACGTTTTTTCCAATCCTCGAAGCACTTCAAAAAATTATTTTTTGTGATCTTGTTCAG
>NW_017305463.1:963800-964938 GCF_001594115.1 Trachymyrmex septentrionalis
TTCACATCTTCTCGGCCCTCTGAGAACATTTTGTACCACCGATAAACGTTGCTTCGGTCCAAGGTAGCTTCACCATATGCCACAGTCAACATTCGGAATGCGTCCGCGCACTTAATTTTGTTTTTCACACAAAATTTGATACAGATTCTTTGATCCATTTTTTGGAATAGGCAAAAATCGAAGACGAGCCAAAACACGTGCAAGCAAAGCAGCTGTCAAAAATTAACTAAACATTCAAAATGGCCGAACTTGTCGGCATAAGTAAGAGACATGAGTACCAACATAACGCCACAAAAAATCGAAAATCAAATATACGTAACCCGCCGAAATTCAAAATTCGCGATACTTTTTGAACAGACCTCGTATAAATAATACGTGCCATAAGAATTAAATAAAAATAATAGGGACAGTACAATTTGTTACTTACTTTTTGAAAGTTACTATTATTCTTTAGGAGAGATTGAAATAGAAAAACTTTTAATAAAAATAAAAAAGGTATATCGTATTACTTAGTAAAAATAGTACCATTTGAATTATACTTTTTAATTTGATACACTACCACTTTTTAATTTGTAACAATGATTTTTTTTCAATAAAAATCATTTAGGTTTTATCATATTTAGGCTTTAGTCGGAAAATAGTTTTATTTGAATAAGCACACACTCTTAACGCCTTTTTTTCCTTTTTTTAAAAAAGGTAAGTTTGTGTACAATTTTTAAAAAATACAATGACACGAGCAAATGACAATCAGTAGTAATAATAATTAACGCCGATGGATCGAGACTGTTAAATTCAAATACATTAATTTATAATAAGAAATGCAATAAACTAAGGAAACAATTAACCAGTGTTATCATCGGATACCGAAATTTCGTAATTTATGATAATTTACAAAGTTGAGTTATAAGTCTTTAAAAGAGAGTGCGAGGTGCAACCATGCAAACAAGTTCGTTAGATACCGGATGGGTCTGTTGAATTCTAGTAGGGATGTTCAAATGTTCACATGTCCGAAAAAAATGAATTACAGTAATATTATGGTAACATGTCACACAATTTTTTTTGTATTACTATAGATAATATATTATATAATATTATATTATATGTATATATTGTGTGTGTGTATATATATATATATATA
>NW_017305463.1:965038-967414 GCF_001594115.1 Trachymyrmex septentrionalis
ATTAAAACATATTAATAAATTTTTTTAAATTTTATTAGGTTTATATTTTGTATATAAAATCTTCAATTAATTAAATATGTGAAAAAACTTTTAAATCTTTTAATTGTAGTCGCTGCAGCCATATTGAATCATAATTATAAAGTGAGAAATAACACGTTGAAATTTCTTGCATTGTAAATAAGGGGAATTTAAGTAAAACAAAGTAATGAGATCGCCTTAAAACATTTCTAAAAATAAACCAAAGTGACTTTTAATGTTCATAACATCGTGACAATTAGTAAATAATCGTAAAACGCATATGAAGTGAAAATAAGCCACGAATGCGAATAAGTAAACGTTATAAACGCTTTTTACGTGGTTTTTACGACTATTTATAGATTGTCAAGAAAGGTAAAGATAGCTTTAGCCTATTTTTACAAGTGTTTTAAAACGATTTTATTATTTAATTGTTTTATCCAAATTCTCTTTATTTACAAATGACATGCAAGAAACTTCAAAGTGTCATTTCTCGTTTATGACGTCATTATCCTATATTGATCACGGCGACTATGCTCTAAATCTTAAATATTTTTATTCAATTTTTTGCAATCTACGTCTAATCTTAGTTAAATGCAATATTTCACATAATTTGTTCTTAATTTGTCACATTTAACATTTGATGTAAGACAATTTGATACTCTATTGTTTTTAACGCATTCTAATTTAAAAGTTTTCAAATTTTTTATTTAAAAAAACTGATCCGAAAAGGAGAGCCATTTTAACAAGTAAAAGGTTTTATGAATTTTGTTAAATTGTATTAAAGAAATCACAAGAAGAGTGGGCAACTGTATCAGCAATAAATCACGAATCAAGGCATGCAGTAAACGATCAAGTTTGGTAAAACATCTGGTCGTGTATATGAATGTAAAAGTCGATACGTTCACATCGAACGGAGGTCAACTATAATATGTCGTATGTGCAGTCAGTTATGCAGCTGATTCTCTCGAATTGATTTGAATCGGTATCGGTGGATGACAGTTGGAGAATGGTGATAGTACTTAGACAATGTCACTTATGTCTATTATGAAAATGACATCGACATTAGTTTCCGAAGTTAACGACGATGGAAGAATCTACCGATTAAATCAGCACGTTGCTGCTTTTATATGTAAGTTAAAAAAATGTTTGCTAAAAAAATGTTTGTTACTATTCTAATTGTAAGCAATGCAAATGTCTTTTTTAGAGAATATAAAATTATTAAAATAAAATATATATCAAAAATGGCAAATACAAATCAACACATGCGATTGTAGAAATATAAAAATACACACAAAGAAATAAAAATATAATAAAATAAAATTTAATTTACTTTTTGGCTTATTCTTCAAGTCATCTTTAGAATGTTACGTGTTGATATACAAGAATTACATTATTGTCGATCACAAAAGGTAAATTGAAGATTCTTGCATAAAACATTCTGTGAATGTCTTAAAGAATAAGCCAAAACATAAATTAAATTTTATATCACTGTATTTTCTTACTTATATGTGTATGTACTTTTATATATATTTATGTGCTCCTTCACCTGTTGACTCGTATTTACCATTTCCAACACATTTTAGAACTTCTTTGCAAGCCTTTGTTGTATTATCATTAAAATAAGAGTTTAAAAATAATGCATTTACGATATATGTATACAGATTATAATATATATGTATGTGATGTTCCTTACAGTACAGTGTTTCAGAAGCATATTATTTTTTTTAATGTTATACTATGAAATTAAATTATAAATTTGATTAATAGTCTCTTACAGTTGCATTTTATATTAATATATGAGGCATGCATAAATTTTTAGTATTCATTAGTTTTGAAATGGAATTGGTTGGAATGCAAATATCTTAATTGAATATACAACAATAATTCATATGCTTTTTATTAAAAATTATACTATTAAAATGCTAAGTTTTGTTGCTTAAAATATTAAGAATATCTTTTTTAATAATACTGTTTAGAATGTTTGTATAATCATGATTTCGATAAAGTTTTAAGTCTATAATAATTTTCATGTAGATACGAGGGTCGTTTGAAAAGTCCGTGCAAAGTCACTGCTGATGGCACTACTGGCGCGTATCAAGATTAGATTTAGTTAGTAGCATCTCTTGGAGGAACACACCAAGTTACAGCCAGATCGGTCTATTTGTTTGTGTTTGGCATTCATTTGAATCGAGGAAGTCGAGTGATTTTCAATAACGCACCAGCTCACACCTCAGCAGTTGTGGTCGCAAAATTAATGGAATTAGGGTTCCAACTCGTCTCACATCCCCCCTATTCTCCAGACTTGGCTCCCTCGGACTACTATTTGTTCCCCAATATGAAGAAATGGCTGGCGGGAAA
>NW_017305463.1:967514-969634 GCF_001594115.1 Trachymyrmex septentrionalis
TGTGTGTTCCTCCAAGAGATGCTACTAACTAAATCTAACCTTGATACGCGCCAGTAGTGCCATCAGCAGTGACTTTGCACGGACTTTTCAAACGACCCTCGTACATATACCGTCACGTACATGATGTAATGCAACAAGTGAGAAAAAATTATTAGAATTATATTTTATTATTGTACGCGTATAATGTTTAGAAATATATTACACGTAATTCGAATTCGAGCATTGAATTGTTTCATAATATATTAATAACAATATATTAAGAAAAATAGTATATTAAGAAGTTGAATATATTAAAAAAAGGGAAAAATAATAGTAAGACATAAATTGTATTCACACACATTTGAATATATTTGAATATATATATTCATATTTGATATATATTTGAATTCACTTTCAGAGCTAATATAACTTTTTTAAGTGCATATTTACAATAAAATATTGATTTTTGTTATTTAAAAATTTAGCTTCTCTCGGCGGTTTCGCTCTTGGTGTCACAATGGGATGGAATTCTAGCGCCGGGGAAATTCTTCGAAACATCTTAAATGCTAACAGTACCGAAATCGGCATTATCGGTGGTACATTGAATGTCGGTGCTTGTATCGGCGTGATGTTTATATTTTTTTTTATCAAGTATTTCAGCCGTATCACAGCCATGTCCTTGACTATGCCAGTATTCATCGTTGGTTGGACGTTTATTTGCTGCGCTGGTCAAAAAGTATGTCGTAATGTTAAAGAAGGATGTAAAGTTAGGACTATTTCTCGGCTAAAATAAAAAAGTTCCGAAATGTACAAATTACATGTCATAATAAAGAGCTACTTAAAGTGTCGATGGGTGGGAATTGTTTCACATGTGGAAGTCGTGCGCCCCTAAGCAGGAGGAGGGAGATGGAGTAAAAGTCGTTTCGCGTGAAAAATTATTACATAAGCAAGGAAGGGTAAAGAATATTTTTTAATATTATAACTTTAATATTAATATTATAAATTTAATATTATAACTTTTTTTTGTTAATAACCTTTTAACGAGTAACGAGCGACGGCTAAAACTTGTTGGAGGTCATTTAGAGTCATGACTTTGACAACATATGTCAAGTTCAAGGTCATTAGAAGGAGCTTCTCTAAACAGGATATTTATTAAAACTGTAATTCAGAACCAAACAATTATTTTGTATCGGATTATTTGTCGTTCGTTAATCGCTTGAAAATGCTCCTCTAAATTATATTTGTTTAAGCAACAAAAACATTTGCTGTGTAATTTCCGGGATATTTATATAATGTCTCAGTTAACAATTTTTTATTAATAAACTTTATTAATGAATTTTTTATTGATAATAGTGATAACATTAACTTTATGACTTTTTATCATGATTTTTTTACATTCCCGATGTTTTCCGATAAGCAATATATAAAAATTGCCGAATATTGGTCTTCAATAATTTTTCACTCAGGTACTATCACCTTCACAGAAAAACTGCAAGAGATAAAAATCATTAATTTTCTTCTCTTAGAACTCTAAGAATTTTTTCAGAATTTTTGATCAACTTTTTAGTAAGGCATTTTTTATTTTCACTAATATAAAAAAATATGGTATTAAAAAATTTTGAACTTTATGAAAAGAAAAACAAACAATTTTTGTCTCTCACTGTTTTTCTGTAAAATTGATAATATTTGAGCAAAAAGTCATTGAAAATTAATATTCAGCGATTTTTAGTAATTAATATCTCGTTAATTATTGCAAAAATTGCAAAAAGAGGACTTGTAGATTTAATTTAGTCCGCTCTATCTGCGCAAAAGCGCTCAGCAAAACTTACGGGACCGTGTGTATATATATTAGGTGTACAAAAAAGTTCTGAGCTTTTTTTTGTAAAATTCAATCTTTATTTAAAAACAATCGTACGGAAATGGCTTGCTGCGTAACGCCAAGCTGTTCTGCAAGCTCCTTTTCAGTTTGCGCAGAGTTTATATCCAGCAGTGCTTGCAATTCGTCCGTTTCAATCTTTTCAGGGCGTCCAGCACGCGATTCATCTTTAAGACTGAAATCTCCTTGGCGAAACTTTTGATACCACCTTTTGCATGTTGCATGACTTACAGCGTTCTCTCCATATGCAGCACAAATCATTTCA
>NW_017305463.1:969734-973128 GCF_001594115.1 Trachymyrmex septentrionalis
AGATGACAAAGATGTTCGAAGAACGAAAATGAAACTTGAAGTATGTATTTTAAGAAACTTCTAATGCTGATTGAGTGGCACCAATAATTTTTCAATGGCCAATGATAGAGTGAGGACATGCAAAATTAACAAGAATCTCTTGTTTCCGGAGTTGCAAGAAGTAAAGCAATTGACGCAGCTTAATGGGATAAAAAGGGCGTGAAATTTTAAAATCTCCTTTTCAAAATACGCTTTTGCGAAACTCGATAATTTTTCGTCAAATTACAATTTGAAAAAAAAAACAGTTTTTTATACGAAATAATAATGAATTGTGAATTGTAATGCTATCATTATTAGTTCAAAACCAGCAATTCTAAGATGTGATTGTTTGAAATCATATTCGCGCGCGGGCGCGCGCACTCGTAGTGTGTGTGTGTACCTGCGTGCGCATACGCGCGCGTATGTGTGTATGTGTGCATGTGAGCTGTCTATACACTCGCGCGAACGTTAATAAAAGTGTTAATAATGAGTCACTCATTTATATTGTACTAGAGCTTGTGATAGGTCTCTGAGATTGATAGGTTGTCTTGCCAAATTTCTTAATCTATGACCCATTATTTAATATAAATCTGGAATGACATTTCGCAGAAATTAGGGCTTGCATTAATATGAGGAATCAAATGCAAGCAGTAATCGAACAACACGGAGCCAACACTCGTTACTGAAATTTACACGTAAAAACATGATGTGTAAAATCTACACACACATAAAAACACGATGTGCAAAATCCATGCAGCAATCTTGTCGTGGTATATATCCGATAATACAGGTAATATTAATAGTATATGTCAAAAATGCAAGGATAACTTTAGAGTACTGTAACTACGAAAAAAAATCGTAGCAACTCACTTTTTTTTAAATTATAATAAAAGGGAAAGTTCGAATTTTACGCTGCTACAAATAACATTCCTTCAACAAATTTTACAAAGTCCATGTTATTCCGTTAAACTTTACAATATGACATATACACGCTCATATTTTAAGAGTTAACAGTGCAAGAATACATCAAACTTAAACTCTGGCTCATAACGTTTCAAAGTAGAGATTTCAAACTGTAATTAAACAAAAATTGTTATCCTATGATAATTTTTCGCAAAGTTATTATTAATCAAAGAGTTGGCCAATTTTTCTCCACAATTTTTTTATACCATAACTTTTTTGAGCAGTATACATATTCTATATATATAGAAGCAAGATTGGGTATTAACTAGTTGAAACGTTAAAAGTTAAAAAAAAATTTAAAAAGTTAATAACTTTAATCTTAACTTAGTTAATTTTAAATGCATTAATTTTTAATTTAATTTAGTTACTTTTAAACTTTAATTAGCTTTTCTTAAATTGAAAATTTCTCTATTTTTCTTAATGTTAATATTTTTTTCCTATAAAGTCTTAAACATTAGAGAATTAATTTAGAAAAAGTTCGACGATTTTATTTTATTTTGATGAGAGTTTCTATAATAAGAGTCACACTATACGGTAGCTAGTTTTTATTGACTAACTAGATTTTGTCAATTTCTGCTTATATTTGAATCACACTAATTTTAGGTATCACAAATGTTATACTTCAGCAACATAAATATGAAATGAGTCTTAGTTGAAGAATTATTAAAGAACAGAGATGCACATCTATCTATTTTCTAAATTTTTACGTATATTTTTTGTAACAAATATCTAGTCGATGTAGTAAATATGCATGAACAATCATTTCAAAAGTTAAAGAAAGTTAGATAAAGGTTAAAGAGAAAGAGAAATAATTCAAACATATCTCTCTTGCAAGATTTTGACAAAAACATCTTATAGTATGACTGTTATTATAAATAAGTAACTTACATGTGGATATAAAATTAAATTTGCCTAATGATCTATATTTGTAAGAATTATTTAAAGTAATCTTATTTTAAGAAAAATTAGGACATTCTGAGCTCAAAAATAATGTTTTTCAAAATTAACTTTTTTTTAAACTTAAGTTAATTTAACTTTCTTAACTTAACTTTTATTAAGTTAATTCTTTATTCCTTCAACTTTTAACTTAATTTTATTAATTTTATAAGCTATTAACTTTAACTTAATTTAGTTAAAAATTTAGT
The DNA here is from genome assembly GCF_001594115.1 of Trachymyrmex septentrionalis. Lineage (NCBI taxonomy): Eukaryota > Metazoa > Arthropoda > Insecta > Hymenoptera > Formicidae > Trachymyrmex > Trachymyrmex septentrionalis. The sequence continues at coordinate 971,861 of NW_017305463.1, forward strand.
TTAAAAACAAATTAACTTACCCAATCCTGTATATAAGTAGTCTTTTAACATTATATTATACAATACATAATATTATACATAATATTATACATAATATTATACATTTTGTTATCTAGGAAATTTTTCATTTTAGCCGACAAACAGTTCTAACTTAACATCCTCTTTTTGTCAAAACGTTATATGTAATAATATATTATATTATGTATATTTCATAAATTACACAAAATTAAAGTGAGAGTAAATAAGTTATTACTAAAGCAATCTTAATGCGTAATATTTTACTTCGTCTCAATATTAAATTTTAACAACAAAAACTAATCAAATTAGTTCAAGTATTATAAAATTGTTTTAATGTTGTAACATTTTACTAAATTTTATAACTAATAAAAATGATGTATAATAACTAAACTAAATTTGTACAGATTTCTCTCCTTATAATTGGTCGATTCGTATGTGGTATGAGTGGTGGAGCATTTTGCATTCTGACACCGATTTACATCGCAGAAATTGCAGATCAAAATTCACGAGAACGACTTCTTATATACTTTCATCTTTTAATCAACTGCGGAATTATGTATGCCTTTGTAATCGCCCACGTGTTAAATGAATACGATACTATATGGAGGTATTTATAACAATAAATACGTTATTATATCTCTAACATAATTAATAAACTTAATTATATTAATTACATATCCAAAGATTATTATTTTAACGTTTCTTTTATTTTTATCTTAGCATTATTCAATTTTTAATTATAATTAAGTATAGGTCTGTTTCTTTATTCCTGCACTAAACTGCACTAGAATTCTCTTTCTCATTTTCGTCAAACATTAAACACATATTCTTACTTAAGTTTCAAAAGTGTACACTAGTTCAATTCTAAAAAACAGACCCTATATTTTATATAAATTTAAGAGAGAGACATTAATAAAAGAGAAGGTGATATCGTGGCATCAACGCATTTTGTACAATAATTTGGTTAATATAATTAATGTTTAAATTTAAAATTTAACGATTACATTTGTCAAAGTATTGTTTGATCAATTCTAAATTCCAAATTACGAAGTATTTATTGCTTTGTGCACTATTTATAAAAAAGTGGCAACATTGTATAATAGTTTGGAGAGAAACAGAAGTGGTAATATGGCCTTCCATAAAAATAGAATAAAAATTTTGTTTTGTCTAAAAAAAACAATATTTTTACAAAATTAATAAAAATATAAACTAATGTAGAATGTGTGTATACTCGTATATATATATATATA
>NW_017305463.1:975639-975844 GCF_001594115.1 Trachymyrmex septentrionalis
AACCTTCCCCGGCCCATCTTGTTTCTTGCAACGCGACAACTTCTATCCCGTACTTTTCGACCTCCCCGACCATCAATTGAAACGCCCCAGGTCTGCAAAGACTTCGATAAATAAAGTACTTCGAAAAATCATCGGGGCAAAACGCGATGAGGAAACGGGCGAATGGAGAAAATTACACAACGCAGAATTACATCAATTATATAAT
>NW_017305463.1:976137-983328 GCF_001594115.1 Trachymyrmex septentrionalis
TATATATATATACCATGGTATATATATATACACACACACATATACATAACTTCTTCTGCTTAGTATTAAAAATATGTAGTAGGGGAGACACGTCAGTATAGACTATAGGAGTAAGTATACGAGGTCTGGCTATTAAATAACGAGACTGCGCGCGCAGAAGGCGTCCTAGAGGGGTAGGGTGGGAAACGAATGCAGCGTTGGATAGCTGGAAGTGTCTACTATTCCAGTACGAAAACACGTTTTTGTCGCAGTAGTAGTATTTTTTCTATAGAGGTTAGAAACGAACTTGTTTTTTTCTCGTGCCGATAACAATGTGTGACGAAAAACACGAGCAACGGATCAATGTGAAATTTCTCGTTAAATTAAAAAAAACTCCGACTGAGTGCTATAAGTTGTTGAAAGAGGCCTATGGTGAGAATTCTCTATCTCGTGCGCGTGTTTTCGAATGGTATAAACGGTTTTCTGAAGGCCGAGAGAGCACCGAAGATGACCAACGTCCAGGTCGACCTGTCTCTGTTTCAACTCCGCAAACAGTGACCAAAATCAATGAAATTGTGCGCGGAGATCGTCGTATGAGCATTCGGATGATTGCTGAGACTGTAAACGCCGATAAAGAAACTGTCAGAAAAATTTTACATGACGAATTAAACATGAAGAAAGTCTGTGCGAAGTTGGTCCCAAAAAATTTGACCCCTGACCAAAAGCTCGTCCGTCAACAGATCTGCTCAGATTTTCTTGAGAGGTTAGATGAAGAGCCTGAATTGATGGAAAACATCATCACTTGCGATGAAACCTGGATATTCCAATACGATGTTGAAACTAAGCGGCAATCCATGCACTGGAAAACTCCTGCATCGCCAAGAATGAAAAAAGCAAGGATGTCGAAATCAAAATTTAAAGCCATGTTAATCGTTTTTTTCGACATCAACGGCATCGTGATGACTGAATGGGTTCCAGAGGGTCAAACTGTAAACCAAACTTACTATTTGACAGTTTTGGCAACACTGCGAGAGCGAGTTCGTAAGAAACGGCCGGAGTTGTGGAAAAACAAGTCGTGGATCTTACACCAGGACAACGCACCTGCCCATAACGCGCTGTCTGTGAAGCGTTATTTAGCCGCTAGAGGCACTCCAGTGCTCGAACACGCGCCGTACTCGCCTGATTTAGCACCCTGTGACTTTTTCCTGTTTCCGAATATCAAGTCTGCCTTAAAAGGAACCCGGTTCGAGTCGATGGAAAAGGTGAAGCGAAAATCGGCGGAGCTCCTAAATGCTCTTACAAAAGAAGACTTCCAGCATTGCTTTGACCAATGGAAAAAACGAATGGAACGGTGTGTGGCGAGGGGAGGGGAGTACATTGAAGGGGAGCATTCAATTGTAGAATAATTTTTAAAATAAAACTCTTTTTCATAAGCAGTTTCGTTATTTAATAGCCAGACCTCGTATATTCATGTGATAATAATTCAAGTTAATATAACGAGATATACTTTAAAAACATTTTAAAGTACTTAAAAATAAACATACGTTATAATAGATGCAAACTATTGCGTATTGGCATATTAGTATCATAATGTAACATCAAGTTACTAAATAAAACATTTACTAGAATTCGCCTTTTCATATCGGAGATATTTAGAGGGGCCATTATAATTTACTCTGACCATAATATCACCTTCCTTTCTATTAATGGGGCATATTAATGTTATAATTCGAATTGTTTAAATATTTTTGCTCAACGATAAATTTTTAAAGAAGTTACGTAATTATTTCTTTGTCTTGATATATAATATTTGTTAAATGCCAATGTTTTGTGAATATTGTAGTTTATTTGATTATGACGAAAAGTAACTTAATACTGAATCTCATGAAGTAAACTGGAACATTAGTATTTATTACGATGTATTAAGACACAGAGAACTCTCAAATTGCGTAGCTGTTTTGTTAAGATAACACTCATAGCAGCCTCAAAAGTATCAGTAATAAACTTTTGTCTAAGTAAAAATAGCATATAACGTTAAATGCAATATGCAAATTGTATGTAACATTAAATTTTTTAAAGTATGAATATCTTTTCTTTGACTAATAAATAATAATAGAGAGTGATTGATAAATCTTTATGTTAATTAAATTTTAGTTATATTATATTGTACTTATTAAAATAGACTTTTATATATTTTACGTTAATCAAAATACATTATACCAAGTGTTTAATCGAGTCGGAATTAAATCATAGAATAGTTAACATATGTTAACTAATAATAATAACATATAAAGTGATTAGGTACAGCTTCATTTGTGCCGCGACGTGCTTCGTGATTGCTTTGGTAAACCTATTACCCGAAAGCCCTTTTTATCATCTCACGAAGAATAACGAAATAAAAGCGAAGGATTCTTTAAAATGGTTTCGCGGCCAAACTTATGACGATATTGAAATAAAGGAATTGAAATATCTTGTGAGCCATTTAGGAAAGGTAATACGCTATATTTTGTCATCAATAATTGTTGGGAAAATTGGAATATACAAGGCGTCCCAAAATTTTTGCCAAGAGCTCTTGTGTAAATAGAAATATTATCAACTTTGCAAAAAAACTGTGTAAGAGACAAAAATTGTTTTATTTATTTTCTTCTTATAGAACTTTAAGAATTTTTGCAGAATTTTTTATCAACTTTTTGGTACTGCATTTTCTTATTGGCAACTATTTTTACTAATATAAGAAAATACGGTATTAAAATATTTTCAAAAAATTCTAAAAATATTCTCAGAACTTTATAAGAAGAAAATAAACAATTTTTGTCTTTCGTTGTTTTTCTTGTAAAATTGATAATATTTAAGTAAAAAATTATTGAAAACTAATATCCAGCAACTTTTAGTAATTAATATCTTGTTAACTATTGCAACAATTGCAAAATAATAGAGAACTTTTTGATTTAATTTAGTTTGCTCTATCTAGACATGAGCGTTTGGCAAACAATTTTGGGACTCCCTATATATACCTATATAATAATTAAAATTTCCATACAGCATCAAAAGTTTTCAGAAACATCTCAGAAATACGTATATCAACTGAAAAGAAAACATTTTATAAAAATTGCAAAATACGTCAACATTTCTGCGACAGCTCTGAAATAGCAAAGTGTCCGCGATTCTTGCACATGAAATCTTGTTGAAAAGTTGATGAAATGTCATAAAAAAAATTTGCAAATTCTTTTTGAAATATTAAAATTTCAACCATTTCAAAAATTACAAAAATTATATTTAAATATATATTTGATTGATACTTAAATAATATTTTAATTTATTATGTCGATAATAAATTTGAATATTGTTTAACTATCAATTAAACATATATTTAAATATTATTTTTGAAGTACTTATAATTTGTTGAGAGTTTTGTGTGATCTGTGTGTGTGTGTGTGTGTGTGTGTGTGTGTGTTTACAGATTACAACTTATTAAAATAAACTTTAAGTATTTCTCAAAAATAGTAATTATATCGCCAACTATTTTGATTAATTAATATTACATATTATCTGCATAAAGCACTTATACATAATCACTTAAAAAATCACACCTGCAGTTTTTACATAATCATTATTCATAGCATTATTCATATACAAAAATTGTTTCGCAATTAAAGCAGAACAAGTCATTCATAACACAAATTTTTTGCACTTAAAGTAAAACAAGTCATAATAACATCAAAATAAACTGAATCGTGATTGATCCAACAATGACTTTTAGTAAACATTTTGGACCTATTTTTATATAATGATTTTTTGTTCTGTAAATATGTTTTCCAATTAATTGGAAAATATTTTATATAACATATTCCAGAATCCTTTCGGAGTTGTTGCATATGAGATGTGAAAGGTTGAAACATTTCTGAAAACTTTCCGCAATAATCGGTGCTGTATGAATTGCTACAATATAGTTTATAAAGCTATATCCTAGCAGACATTATTGTATATAACTGCGATATAATATAGATGAGGTTATAAAATATATTTATATTTACAAATATGTTGTATAATAGTTACATGATGTAATAAATAAAAAAAGTGTGCTATTGCGCAAGAAGATGATTAATCAATGAGGATGATGGAATAAATGACTGACCATATTAATATATTAATTAGTCAAACAGCGTTTTTTTTGTGATACTCAAAATGTGATATAATTTAAGGAGATTCGCCTATTAGTCGAAAATCAACTTAAAATCTTAATTTTTTTATATGATGTAGATAAATGCTGTACATAAATAATCCCACAATTTGAACAATATTGACCGTATAGTTTTCTTGTAATATTATTTTGAAGTTGACTATTTTAAACATATCGCCTTATGGGAGACGGTCGTTTCGAAGTAGATAATTATCGATTTAATACATACTCAGCCAATCTTGAAAAACTTTAGCATTTGACAAATAAAATATCAACTATTCTCATAGTACAGAATTTGCAGTAATATCGCTGCAATAATGCTCAATGTTGCTGCAATGTTGCAACATTGTTGTTGCAACTTTTGTGCTGTAGAGGTTGCGTACACAAGAAAGAAAAATTAAACTTTACCGTATTAATTTAAAACTTTAATGACACAAAGTTTACCTTTACTTCATGGTTCGCAATAGTAATAACAGATTTGGCAACGCTGCAGTGCACAGCTGATACGAAGCCAACTTCATATAACCTAGAATCCATCTTGGCATAAAAAAACAGATAAATAATATAAAATTAACCTTTATTATTGATTCTGAATTTTTCCCATATCATTTGTCATAACCGATCACTACCCGTCATAGTGCAACGCAGTGCAACGTTGCCAAATATACATTTGATCTCCCAAGTTGACAATCTCTCATACATTTGTTTAAAAAAATATTCTATAAAACATAAATTAATTTACAAAAACTCTTTACTATTAGAAAGAAATTTGGAGATAACGGCGCAATAGGAGTCGGGCGCAGTAATTATTGCGCGAATAATATACAGATATAATATAAAAAAAACTCTTTATTACAATAACGCGCAAATGAAACCAACAAAAGTTGTTCGTTCACGCAGTGCTGCCAAGCAAATGATTGCTTGTTTCTTTGGTTATACCGGACATGTGACAACCGTGGCTTTAAAGGATCGAAGGACTGTAAATACTGATTGGTATACAACAATTTGTTTGCCAGAAGTCATAAATGATTTGCGTTGAACAAAACAGAAATCGTCGCATCATCCTTCATGACAACGCCAGCTGTCACACAGCACGTCAAATCGTTGATTTTTTATCCAGTAATAATGTCGAATTGATGATCATTGTCCGTATTCACCCGATTTATCACCTAACGACTTTTTTTTGTTCCCAAACATTAAAAATAAGATATATGGAGCGATTTGAGTCGCCTGAAGCAGCTGTTGAAACATTTCATATACTTAGGTTGCAGCCTTAGAGTGGAAAAAATGCTTCGAAAATTGGTTTGAGCGTATGTAAAAATGTATCGATCTTATAGGCGAATACTTCAAAAAACAATAAAGCCATTTACCGAATTTTACATGTTTTTTTTCATATTGTTTGCAGAAACTTTTCCAGCAGCCTATTATTATTACCATCCGAGAAAAATCAAGCCAAACCCTCTCCAATCAATTCACCAAAGTCTCCTTCTCTTTATTCTCTCGCTAACCTGTCCGTAACTTCTCCCTTCTGCCACACGATACTTTCACACGATACTTTCACACATCCTTACACATACATAAATGCGTACATATATTTTAGAATAGAGAACCAAAAATTGTATTTTTATTACTTAAGAAAAATATATCACCAAATATTGCCTTTTATTATTGATTTATTAAATTAAACTTTCGGTTGTCAATTTAAATAAATAAAATTTCTCCTTGTATTCGTTAGCTCTCTCGCGGTTGTACTTTGCCCTCTCGCCGATCACTTGGATTAAGTTCCATGACAGAAAGTCAGGGCATACTGGCACATCTGGCGTTAAAGTGCGCCCTCCCGGCACACTGACCCAGTTTGGGGCTCTTTAAATTAAAAGTACGTCTGACTCATATGTCCGTTTAGCGGAGCACGAGTTGAGGTTTCGACTTCGTCCTCCATTCGACCCCCGGCTCGTTAGGAGTCTCAGGACAAAGCGTAGTGTCTCTTGATTTACGTCTGTCCTTCCCCATTGCTCCCTTGCGGTCCGGAGCCTGGATACGACCAAATCGGTCTAATAATTTGATTCCTGTTGCATTCACCCCCTCAGCTCCATGTATGCGGAGCTTGGACGTAATACATGCTTTGGCGAGAAGAAATTTTTCATGAAAGCGCGTCATAGATAGTGTTCGGGAATACAACGATCTGTGGTAGGCTGATATCGTCCAGATGAACTCGTACTCAAGCTACAACAGAGGCTACCACTACATGCTCACTGTCATGGTGAGTAAGTACATGTAGGCCGTACCGCTCAAGAGCAAAGGCGGAAGCAAGACGGTTGACGCTATTGCTGAGATCATTCGAGGGAGAAGAAGATCCGAAAAATTTGCAAACTGATATGGGGAAGGATATTTTACAAGGCCGAAAATCTTAAAAAAAGGTGCAAAAAATTTTTATAAAATACGACGTTAATTACTATTCCACGTATTCGATATTGAAAGCGTCAGGTCGAGCGATTCAATCGCACGCTGAATGACATATAGAAAAGCTGTCGCGTCTCGTGTCAAATTACAATGCACGCAAGTATCGCACTATCAGCATGTCACCTGTCAACGTATCTCCCGCGATTACCGAAAGACTCTTGGGCACGGTGTACAGCGCGATAAAAATCGCGGATTCGGAAAATTTAAAATGGGCAATTCGATACGCATGAACAAGTACAAGACGTTTTTGAGAAGAGTTACACGCTAAATTGGACCATCGAGGTGTTCATTATTGAAGTATAACATACCAATTCCGTAACTTATTTACTCGAGGATTATAGCGGAAAATTCATCACTGGAGCGTTCTACGAGCACGAGTTGCATCGCGCTACTTATTCGGATATGTATCTCGTGGAGAAAGTACTGCGCAGGAAGGAAGACAAGGTTTACGTCAAATAGCTGAGATTGAATAGATCACACAATTTATAAATACACAAAAATATCAGTTGATACAGTTTTGATTCGTATATTTTTTTACATATATAATAAATATATTATTATATTAATATATT
>NW_017305463.1:983446-998032 GCF_001594115.1 Trachymyrmex septentrionalis
GCAATTACTTTCTTACCAACTTATCATCTGGAAACCCGAGTGGCTCCATCAACGCAGAAATTAGGAAGGTCACGGCTCAATACAAGATAGCGATGGACATACCATTACGCGCAAAACGAATCATGGCGACAAGGTTATGACAAGAGGGCAGCTATACGCGGAAACAGAGTACGGTAATCTAAGCGGTTTGAGTAAACGGCACGCGACAGCTAAAAGATTAATTACTCGCGGTAGCTCTTTGTACAGATCATAGCCTCTCGGTTCGAATTCGGCACATGCGACTCATTCGGTGTCACAATGTCGGGGATCGGCAGCTTTACAATATTTCTACTCTTGTCTAGTAAATCCTTCTTCTCGGTCCTTTCGGCAGCTCGCGTCTCGCTTTCTACTGTGTGGATCCTGCGTCCTCGCTGCGATCCTAACAAAGCTCGTGCTCAAGAAAATAGATGGAATTTGAGAGGAAAACTTTTTATCAAATTAAATAGGAGATTTGGTTCCAGTTTTCTGTATCCACCATAGTGAAATCTAGGTGCAGAATCTTCATCATAGTATATAACAGAAGAGGTATTCGTGGTTAATGAAAATAAATCTTGAATTTTAGTTATACATTTCGTATCAGGTTGAATATCGTAATTAACATTGTTAAAATATTAATGTATATCTCAATATCGAGATTCGTGATTCTTAAAACCGTCTGTTTTAATACGATATTCATTTATATCTTCTTATCTAGATGTATATTAATAAAGTTATTAATTTATATCAGTATTTATTAAATGAAATAGGAGATTTGATTCAAATTTTTCATATCTGTGATTGTACAGATCAGATATACAGAATCTTTTATTAAACTATGCCTATCATGTTGAATAATGAAATCATAATTTATTTTTGTAAATGTCCTATAGGGTTGTAACTCGTTTTTTCAACATTATAATATTATACTATATCCGTGTTACGTCCGGCGGACTCGCGCGACTCTTTTCTTTCATAGAGATTTTGAATTCCTCGAAACACTAAAATTTTATATTCTTTCCTTTTTTTTTCTCTATCTTAAAAACTAAAAATCCGGTGTCTCCTCGTGAGTGTTGCTCCGAGATGAAAGTCAATGGTGGGTACCTATGGAAAGGCGTAAGACCGGCGCCAAGATTGGCGATCGGGTCGCGGACGATTCTCGCGAGTTGCAAAATTGCAGAATTTAAGAAACGGCACGCGACGTTCAGGGGTGGATTCTGGGTGGTCCCGTGGCGACGATGCATGCGCGCCTTCTTGGCGCCCGAGACTCGCGTTTCCCCATGAATCTTAAGGTCATAAAATTTTGGAGTTTCGCTTTCCCACTCTACAGATTCCTGTCAACATCCTTTCCTCCCCCAAAATCTTGACCAGTCCAGGAGCAAGGGAAAACCTACTACCAGCCAACAAAGCTTATTCCGCCAATCCAAATTTGAGTGGTCTGGGGCGATTAGTGTGAAAGTCGCGGTTCCGCGGCCCTTGCATCAGATAGATAGCAGATTTTTCTCTATCCGGAGTTCCGGAGTTTTTACTTGTCCCGATAGAGAGTGAGTCGGTCGCAATACTCAAAGTCGATAAAGTCAATGAGTTGGTCGCGTTATTCAAGTTCCCGATAGAGTCAGTGAGATCAATAGTATCATCGGGATCAAAGGGCTGTTTTCCGATCGAGGAAGTCCGTAACTGAGTAACGTCGAAGCTGAGTAACATCCGACGCCACCTTCTCTGCGGTTGGGCCTTACATCGTCAGTAAGTTTCCAATTATTTTACATCAAGTGGTCCCTCCACGTCTTCCCCCTTTTTTTTCTCTTTGGGGACCCATTAAAAATAAAATTTTTTAGTGCGTTCACGCCGTCCATTCGCCCCTCGTCGCCGCCGCCTGACGAGAACCACCCGATCGCGCCGACTCACCGCCCGCGCCCGGATTTCTCACCAAAGCCAACCGACAGTCTCGGAACCGACTCCCCTCATACAATTCCCCTGGCAACCCTCTCTCCACCCCTCGAAATCTCATATTCCCCAATATCAAATCCATCCCCGATTCCCCTTGCTGATTTCCCCCCGCATCCACCATTACCCCCTCCAATTGATACCACCCCCTCAGTCCCACATAATGGCTACTCTCCCGCTGCCCCCTTTCCTCTTCTTTTCCATGATGCCCAGGAACTCCTAGAGTACATGGCACACTTTACCCCTTCCAACCAAGATTTGGTAGTCGTGAGGATCCCAGGATCCGACGGCCTTTTATCGGTTCCGGTAGCGTCCCTTGTTCCCCTCGACCTTTTCTCCTTCAATCCCTATGATCCTAGCCAGTACTAATAGCACCTTCCCCCTTTCTTCCTCTCAAATCCACTCACCTCTTTCCCTATTTATACTCTCGTTATTCTCTCGTCATTGTCTCCTCCCTTCCATTCTCCTATGACACCACACACACACACACACACACACACACACACTCTCTCTCTCTCTCTCTCTCTCTCTCTCTCTCTCTCACACACACACACATCGATAAACGTGTACATTTAATCAAGAAAACCAAAAATTGTATTATTGTTTTTAATCTGATAAAATTATATTTATATTCAAAATGTATCATTCCAGTTTTGTTTTCTCCTTAATTATATCGTTATAAAATTAACTTCCCAGTAGTCTTTAATTAAACAATACCTCTTCTCGTATTATTCAGTTCTCCCGCGATTGCACTTTGCCTTCTCCCCGGTCACTTGGATTAAGTTCCATGACCGAAAGTCAGGGCATACGGCCGTACTGGCGCAGCTGGCGTTAAAGTGCGCCCTTCTCGGCACACTGACCCAGTTTGGGCCCTTTTTCGAAGTACGTCCGACTCGTGTGTCCGTTTAGCAGAGCACGAGCAGAGGTTTCCGCTTCGTCCTCCGTTCGACCCCCGGCTCGTTAGGAGCCTCAGGACGAAGCGAAGCGCCTCCCGATTTGCGTCGGTCCTTCCCTACGGTTCCCTTACGGTCCGGAGCCCGGACACGACCAAATCGATCTAACAATTCGGTTCCTCGTTACGTTCACCCCCTCAGCTCCGCATGAGCGCGGAGCTTGGACGTAACATCCGATTGAATACTGATTGTCTGACAACTGTTATCATGTTAAAACAAAAATTCTTGATTCATTTATGCAAGTATCCTATTGTGTCCTAATTCATTTTCTTGAGAATATCATCTGTATCTCGTTGAATACTGATGACTACTATCATGTTGAATCCGAAAATCTTGATTCATTCATGCTAGCTTTCTGTCATTCATGCAAGTATTGGAAGAAATACGCGACAACACGAGAAAGATATTAAGACACTACAGGATTCAAACCGAGGCATGGTCTACTCCATAGTGATAGACTGTCCGTCAAACCACTAAGCCACACAGCCCTAACGCTGATAACTTTTCCGTTGTGCCTATTTCCTCTAAATTTCTTACAGTATCCTATCATATCCTAAATCGTTTATTTGAAAAACTATCACTACTAAACCATCTCATTGAATACTGATCGTCTAATGATTTCTAAGATGTTAAATCCAAAAATCCTGTTTCATTCATGTTAGTATTTTATCGCGTCCAAACCCTTTCTTAATGAACTAGCATTGTATCTGGTTGAATACTAATTGTCCGACTTCTATCTTGTTGAATAAGAAAATCCAGAGTCATTTATGTAAATATCTTATAGTATTCTAACTCGATTTTCCAATGGTCTAGTACTATATCTAATTAAATACTGATTGTTCGATGACTGTTATCATGTTAAATCAGAAAACCTTGATCCATTTATACAAGTATTCTATCGCTTCCTAACTCATTTACTCGAAAAACTGTATCTTGTTGAGTACTGATCGTCTGATGACTTCTATCCAAAAATCCTGATTTATTCATGCTAGTATTCTGTCGCATCTGAACTTGTTTCTTTACTAAACTAGCATTCAATCTGGTTGAATACTAATTGTCCAACGATTTCTATGTTGAATAAGAAAATCATGATTCATTTATGTAAATATCCTGTAGTGTTTTAATTCTTTTTTCAACAGATTAGTACTGTATCTCGTCGAATACTGACTTTTCGACGATTTTTATCATGTTGAATAAGAAAATTCAATTTTATTTATGTAAATATTTTATCGTATTTTAACCGTTTTCTCAAAGAACCGTTGTTTATGGTTAACGATTTTAATACGATTTTTCATGTCTGAGTAAAAAATTTTTTATATAAATATATATAAACATATATAAACGTATATATGTATACATATATATATATATATAATTATACATATGAAATATGTTTATATATCCTTCTTTCTTTTGTGAAATTAATATTAAATTATAATAAAAATGATAATAGTAATGAAAAAACATAAAAAATAATCATAAGGATCATTTTTGCATTGTTTATCATAATAGGAATCGAATTACAGAATTTCAATAAACTATGATTTACTGATGAAAACTTGATTCAATTGTATTGATTCAAAGACTGATTCAGATCCCGTACCACACACAATTATTCAATCGTTTTTTGTTAAAAAAAACGATAGATTATGAAAAGCATTCTTATTCATACCATTTCTTAAAATAATCTCTATTCTGTGATTAGGCTTTCAACATGATAAGATTAGAATCCCAGAATCGCGTAGAATCTGGACATACTGGGAGTGTCTCGGCGCTAAGCTATGCGCAGCGACACTGCCGTGGCTACTTTACATGAGCCGGCGAGTTGGGCCAGATCGAGAGTATCTCAATAAGAGCTGAAGCGATCAAGTTCTAAGCGTGCTTAATTGATTGTAACCGCTCGGGATATATAATGAAAGTGTTTTTATTTTTGCTCTACGAACGAAGATATTGCGACGTAAAATACGAATCTGAAACTTTTATTGAGAAAAAATTAAGAAACATCATCGTCGTCATCATCATCGTCGTCGCCGCTACGAAGTGGGGGTAATGTTTTTTTAGAATTTTTGGCGCAAGAGGCAAATGTGGCGCTAGCAATGCATGGTCACATCACACATGAGATTTGTTCGTGTCGCATGTTTCAGCATGCTCTAATGTGCTCTTGCTATAGCTTCTATTCACTTCAACGAGCGCGTTAGAGTGAGTAAATGTTATGGTAGGAACATTTTAAATCATGTTAGAGCATGCAACGCGAACAAATCTATAATCAACGAGCGTTGCAAGCGCTGCGACAGTTCTGCATATTTTACACTCTATACTCTGTAGAGATTAAAGTTGAAGTTATTGTTTCTTACGATCATGCGATCGCGGAGGAATGGAATAAGTGCGATTGTGGTTAAAGCTATATTAAAGCTATATTATATACAGGGAGGGGCATTTAAAACAGGTTATCTGAATAACTCGCTTGTTTTTAACAATAGAAGAAAAAGTGTCAAACAAAAGTTGCTTGGTTTCGAGGAGCACATAATGTGATGTCAATAATTGTTTTGTAGGTGGAGACGCAAAGAGGATAGGCAAAGGTCAAATCTGTTTTTTCAAGTGGAATGATATGTTTTTTTATTTACATTCTGATAGAGCATTTTAAGACGAATACAATGACCTATAATTAGAGGTCATTTAAGATTACGCAAGGTCAATAATGGAAAATAATTAAACGTAAAAATAAATTGTTTTAAGGCACTCTTCGAATAATTTCGAATTGTCTTCTCTTCTTGTTGGTACATCGCTAATCGTTCAAGTGTATCACGGTATGTAAATAAACATTGAAGGTTTATTTAAACATAACAAGATTAGCTGTAATTAAAAATAAATTGTTTGAAGGCATTTTTCGAATATTTCATTAATTTACTTATTTGCGTACTTACCGTTACAAAAAGTGTTCAAAATGATGACCCTGATCATCGATGCATTTTCTGAAACGTGTTGACACAGATAACACTGCACGACGAATTTCATTTGGATCAATCGCAACGCAAACTCTTCTTATACTTTCCTTCATGTCTTCTCTTGTCGGTATTTTGCTGTATACTTGCTGTTTTAACTTTCCTCACAAATAAAAATCCATAGATGTTAAATCTGGGAAACGTGTGGCCCATCTGTTATTTCCTGATCGATCAATCCAACGATCTCCAAATTTTCTGTTTACCAATTTAATAATAATCCATGCAGAATGAGCAGGACATTCATCTTGCTGTACCACATTGATTGTCGTATGTTCAATGGAAGATCTTCTAATAATAATGACAATATTTCTATTAAAATATTTCTATTAAAATCTGTGCACAAATACTTGCGATTATTTAATATTCCAAAATGAGGACCAATTATTTTATCATTAAGAATTCCAGCCCAAATATTTATAAAGGTCTCTGTCTGTCCATTTCTTTCATCCAATGTGGGTTTACTGACCATAGTGCATGTTGCGAAGATTTACTTGTCCATTGTTTGTAAATGTAGCTTTGTCAATAAATAAGATTTTAATGATATCATCTTTTTGTAGTCTTTGTAGTGCCCATTCAGAATTGTGACACACGATTTTGAAAATCATTGCCATGTAACTCTTGATGAAGTGAGATATGAAAGGGATGAAATTTATTGGAATGGAGTATTGGCAGAACACTTCGTCGACTAATACCTTCATGTTCAAGCTGTCTTGTACTGATATGTGGATTTAGTGCTACAGCGATTAAAATTTTCGTTGAATTTCTGTTGTCAGTTGCTTTCTTGATTCGTTTGCGTATTTTATTATGTACACTTCCTTTCTTGAAAAGTATGTGCTATGTTTGGAAAGAGAATGAGGGATGGACACGATCGGGAAATCTTTCAGCATACAAACGTACTGCTTCTCTCATAATTTGGCAACATTTACCATTGAAAAATCATATCGACTTTTTCCACTTTTGTATAACGCATTTCGCAAGATACGCACTTTGATTGATAAATGAATTCAAACTGATCAGTAAATATGGATAATGCTATGTGCAATGCACCTTATACGATATTAAATAATATTTATACAATATATACTTGAACAATTAACGGTATATCAACAAAAAGAGAAGATACGAAATTATTCGAAAAGTGCCTTGAAACAATTTATTTTAAATTACAGCTAACCTTATTATGTTTAAATAGACCTTCAATGTTTATTTACATACCGTGATACACTTGAACGATTAGCAGTATACTAACAAGAAGAGAATACATGTAATTATTCGAAGAGTACCTTGAAACAATTTATTTTCTATTACATTCAATTATTTTCTATTATTGACCTTGCATAACTTTCAATTATAGGTCATTGCATTCGTCTTAAAATGCTCTATCTGTAAGTAAAAAAACATATCATTCCATTTAAAAAACAGATTTGACCTTTGCTTATCCTTTACGCCTCTATCTATACAACAATTATTGACATCACATTATGTGCCCCTCGAAACCAAGCAACTTTTGCTTAATATTTTTTCTTATATTGTTAAAAACAAGCGAATTATTCAGGTGATCTATGTTCTAAATGTACCTCCTTGTATATATGGTAGACAAATTAAAAATGATAAAGACTTTTTTATTTGTTCGAACTGTGAGAATAGATCCATAGTTTTAAAAAGGAAAAGTTAACACATCGCCCGACGTTGTCGTTCGGCGTCGTTGTCGTCGTCGTCGCTATCGTCGACGTCCAACGACAATGACGTTGTTGTATCGTTATCTCCGTTCATCGTCGTTTTATATTTTAACGCGCTTGGCATCGCTACCGCATCGCTTGATTATATCATACTTACTCGCTTATAACTTTTAATTATATAATGATGAACACTTTTTTCTCTTTTTTTTCTTTTAAATTCAACATTTCAAAGTATCGAAATGACATAATTTAGAAATAACATAAAAATAAAGTGTTATAAAACATAAATTTTAAGATAAATGAATAAAATGTTGATTAATTTAACATAAATGATCATTTCGGCGTGCATTTTAAAGGATTACATACGTAGTATAATATAAATACATACAGAATTATACAGCAGATTCAGCTAGATTATTTAAAGCATTAATTTCTATAGATTGTATTTTTCACATGTACAATACCTGACCATTAATTTTTTTCAGTAAAAGTAGGAAGTTACTTTTCAGAAAAAGTAGCAGTAACAGTAACCTCTTATATTTTTGCAAATAAATTACCTAGAAATATTCACTTCTGCTGCTCTACTAAACCGCCTTCCCCTTTTTACTAAAATTCAGAAATTCTCCCTCTCTCCCTCTCTCCCTCTCTCCCTCTCTCCCTCCCCCTCTCTCTTTCTCTCACCCCCCTCTCTCTCTTCCTCCCTCCCTCTCTCTCTCCCCTCCTCTCTCTGTCTCCCTCCCTCTCTCTCTCTCCCCCTCTCCCCCCTCTCTCTCTCTCACCTTTCTCATACTACTGTTATTCCTCTGCTCATCTGCTTATTGTCGCCATCCTCCTGTGACAAAATGGGATAATAATAATATTTTTAATATAATATTGGCTTTATATACCTCAGAAATGTCAAAGGTTCTGCGGGTTATTGCCGTGTCGTAATCCATGTTTATGCCAACGTTTCGTGATTCTCGTCGTTCACTTCATCAAAGGAATGCACTAATACTGTATCAATGTCAGTATATGGTACAATATCAATACGCTCTTCACTCTGATGAAGTGAATAGCAAAGTTTACGAAATGTAAATATGAGCAATAGATTACGACATAGCGGTAACCCGCAAATAACCTTAAAAGCATCAAAAAGTATTGTTTTACTTATCTTGTTTCAAATAAATAACAATAAATAAAGGGCACAGTAAGAGTCAACACATTTCTTTAAAAAAGTCGTACAATTAAAAGAATAAAATACAAATACAGAAAAGTACAATAGAAGAAAAATATTTAATAAAAATAAAAATAAAAATAAAATTAAAAATAAAATATAAAGTATAAAATAATTAAAAACTCAGTAACAAGTTTCGACTACCGGATTGAGCCCTCTTTAGACGTTAAAACTATCGGAAAAAAACAGTAGTACAAAATAATTATCGCAAGTGTTCGCAAATTCATGGTATTAGCAGTTCAGATGAGTCTCGGTGTAGAACTCGACATTATTAGCGTACGATTGTTAGTAAAAAATGTATCATATGTCTTGAAAATGTTCTAGTTAATAAAAAGAGAAAAGACTTCTTATGAGAAAGTAAACGCAAATAAATTAACAGCCGAAATTCTGATAAGAAATAAAAAAATTCATCAAAAAGCATGTGTAAATTATTCAAACAAATGTGTCCATATAAGTATAATGAATAGTTATGGAAATACATAAAGAAAAATGAAATGTGGACGTGAAAAACGGACATTGTGTATCTACTATTGTGCACGATTGCTGTTACGGATCATCACGGACTGAGAACAAAGACGGACCGTCAGTATCAAAAAAGTATCAAAAACTTTATTTATATGGGTAAATATACCTCATAAAGACCTTTAGTGTCCGTTTGTAAATTCAAACTGTTTTTCTGCTTCTTAATGTTGAGCTCGGAAATTAAGCGTTTCCTATAACAAAGCTCTTCATCTAAAATTTTAACCTTATCCCATTGGAAATCGTAATCAAACTGTAGTCTATGCTCCGTGATGACAGAACGGACAGAAATGTTATGTCTAAAATGATTACAATGTTCTGTAATTCTGGTTTTCAATTATCTGCCCGTCTGTCCAACATACGACGCATCACAATTGTTACACTTTATAGACTACATTACTCTTCGATGTATGGGAACAAATATCCTTCTGTACTTTTATATATTTATCCATTTTATTAGGACTGTGGAAAGAAACCCTGATGTCGTTTTTATTGAATCGCCTGAATTTCTCCGTGTGACAAGGAATATATGGTATCGTAAATTAAGAAGCAGTTTCCTTTGCACAGACATTGTCAGTCAAATCTTTATGTGCAATATGTCTTTTTGTAATTAAATTTTTGATACATTGATTAACAGTGTCAAAAATAAAATTTAATTGATAGTCATTATCTTATAAAATATTAGTAATAAATGTCAGATTTTTAGTATGAAACATAAAGTCAGATAGTAAAAAGGCTTTGTCAACTAACGAAAAAATTGTACCTTTTTTCTGTGCAATAGGGTGATTAAAATAAAAATTTAAAAACCTATCGGTTTACAGTACCAATCAAAAATGAAACGATTACTGTTGGATGTGGTGATATCAAAAAAATTTATTTTGTCTCCCCCTATTTCAGTAATAAATTGGAGACGCGGATGAAATGAATTAAATTGTTCTAATAAAATATCAATTTTTGAGAGAGAAACCGCGGTATAAATATCATCAACATATCTGTAGTAAAACAAAAAATATCCAAATTTAACGACATCAAGACTACCGTCTCTAATCTCCTCATTACTAGGTATTACAGGATAAAAGCGAGCCCATGGGGGCGATCCAAAGCTTTGCTTATAAATTCGATTATCAAAAGAAAAAAAGGTTGAATCTAAGACAAATCGTATCGCTCCCAAAAACTCATCTTTAGGCAAAGAGCAATCCATAGAAATAAACCTCCACTGTTCGTTTCGTCCAAAGAAATTAATTTATGTTCACCTGTAGTGTGTAAACTCTTTAATTTTTCGACTAATTCAAAGCTATTCCTAATGTAACTATTCGCTTTAGGAATAGTCTTGAATAGTATATTGTGCAAAATTGTAGCCAATGAATATAGCGGACTGCTTATCGATGATACAATGATTCTGAGAGGAAAATCAGGTATGAATCTTCGGCAACTCGTAGACTCTCGGAAGTAACCCATCACTACAATATAACGCTTTATAATTAGAGTCCTTGATATAACCTTTAGTTTTCCATCTAGTGAGTATAGACCTTAAAGTTGTCGTGATTTCTTAATGATCTTTCTTAATCAAAATATACGTGTCAGAGTAACATAATAAAGTAGTCATTTGGTTCATGAATGCGTCCCTGTCCATAGCAACCGTGACGTTGCCTTTGTCTGCGTGCGTGAAAACAATGTTGAGATGCACCGATATAAATGTACGCGTGTCAGATTCCATCTTCAACAATTGTTTATCTATAGATGAAAAAATAGGAGAAGAGATGATTTTGTTCAGGATTGGAATCGAATGATTAGTCACTTCAATTCTCGTATCTATTGGCATTCTCTGTGTACTACTCTCAACATCCTTAATGCAAAAATTCAAAAATTATCTTATTTTTGTTGTTAAACGGAAGCGCGAAATTCTCTCCCAATTAAAAAGCATTGTTTGTTACCAGGAATGTCAAAGGAAGATAAGTTCAAAAACCATCTATCTCTAACTGTGGTTAAGGAAGATGACCGCTGTGAGGGAAAAGCATTAGGATGTATGGAAATAATGGAACTAGGAGTCAAACTATTCTGTGAAACGGTAGAAGAATTAGTAACATACAAAGCAGAATCTTCGCGGAAATTATGTGTTGAAAGAACTCAAGTATTAACATTTCCGATGTTGGAAAAAACGGTTTACGAAAAGAATCGAAACTATAATATATTGTATCGGCGCAATCCCAACCATAACTTGATTTTCATTCTTATTGCATAACCACCGAAATTTTGATTCAAGTCTCTTTTTCTCTTTACTGAAGATTTTTCTTGCGTGATAAGGAAATCATCACAGATATTTGTCGGTAGACCACTTTATTAAGTGACTTTGACACGTATGTTTTGATTAAGAAAGATCCTACTTAAGGTTAAGATTAAGAAACTCACAAGATGGAAAACTAAAGGTTATCAAAGACTCTGATTATAAACTGTATACTGTAGTGACGGGTCATTTCCGAGAACCTATGGGCTGCCGAAGATTCACAAGCCTGATTGTCCTCTCAGAATTATCGTATCATCAGTGGGCATTATCAATAGCGGACCTAGTAATAAGGAGATTAGAGACGGCGTCTTTAATGTCGTTGAATTTGGATATTTTGTTTTATTACAGATATGTTGATGATATTTGTACCGCGGTTTCTCTCTCAAAAATCGATGTTTTATTACAACAATTTAATTCATTTCATCCGCGCTTCTAATTTACTACTGAAATAGGGGAAGACAAAATAAATTTTTTTTATATCACCATACTCGTATCCATCAACAGGAATCGTTTCATTTTTGATTGATATCGTAAACCGATATTTTCAAGTTTTTAAACTTTTACTCTAATCACCCTATTGCATAGAAAAAAGGTACAATTTTTTCGTTAGTTGACAAAGCCTTTTTACTATCTGACTTTATGTTTCATACTAAAAATCTGACATTTATTACTAATATTTTATAAGATAATGACTATCAATTAAATTTTATTTTTGACACTGTTAATCAATGTATCAAAAATTTAATTACAAAAAGACATATTGCACATAAAGATTTGACTGACAATGTCTGTGCAAAGGAAACTGCTTCTTAATTTACGATACCATATATTCCTTGTCACACGGAGAAATTCAGGCGATTCAATAAAAACGACATCAGGGTTTCTTTCCACAGTCCTAATAAAATGGATAAATATATAAAAGTACAGAAGGATATTTGTTCCCATACATCGAAGAGTAATGTAGTCTATAAAGTGTAACAATTGTGATGCGTCGTATGTTGGACAGACGGGCAGATAATTGAAAACCAGAATTACAGAACATTGTAATCATTTTAGACATAACATTTCTGTCCGTTTTGTCATCACGGATCATAGACTATAGTTTGATCACGATTTCCAACGTTAAAATTTTAACTAAAAAGCCTTGTTATAGGAAACGCTTAATTCCCGAGGTGTTCAACATTAAGAAGCACAAAAACAATTTGAATTTACAAATGGACACGGAAGGTCTTTATAAAGCATATTTACCCATTGTAAATAAAGTTTGACTTTTTTGATACTAACGGTCCGTCTCTTCTCTCAGTTTGTGGTGATCCGTATCAGCGTGTACATTAGTCGATACACAATGTCCGTTTTTCACGTCTACGTTCCACTCATCTTTATGTTTTTTTAATTACTATTGTTATACTTATATGAATACAACTAGTTTTAATAATTTACACATATTTTTGGTGAGTTTTTATTTCTTATCATAATTCCGGTTGTTAATTTCTTTATATATATAAGTTTATTTTTTTCATAAGAAGTTTTTTCTTTTTTATCAACTAGAACTTTTTTATTATATATTTTTGACTGTTTAATCGTATATGAATAATGTCGAGTTCTACATCGAGACTCAACTGAACTACGTATATCATAATTTGCGAACATTTGCGATAATTATTTTGTAATATTGTTTATTCCATATGTTTTAATGTCTGAAGAGGGCTCAATCCGGTAGCTGAAACTTATAATGTATTTATTTTTATCTTAATTGTATTTTATTTTTATCTTCATTATTTCTTATTATATATATTTTCTTCTTTTTTATTTTTTCTGTAATTGTAATTTATTCTTTTAATTGTATGACTTTTTTAAAGAAATGTGCTGACTCTTACTTTGCCCTTTATTTATTTTATATAATAGTATTTTATATAATAGTATTTTTAATAAAAGTACGTGAACGTATTTATTACATATTTCTTTTTTTCTTCCTTTGTAACACATGTATGTATGTACAATACATATGTATGTACGTACGTATGTATGTATTTATAATTTTTTTATAGATAGAGATGTATGCAATTTTTACATATTCAGTATTGCTTTAGTCGCTTTTACAAAAAGTCTAACAATAAATAATGGTTTCAACAAAAAATGTCGCACATGAATTTTTGTACGAAAATGTTTTAAGGAGAGTAAACTATCAAGCACGTGTACCGCCGGCATTAGCATTACCCGATGTGCACCACGGGGAGGAAGCACGGTCGGATTTTGCACATCATTTGGCCTTGAAAAGGGCCAAAAACATTTTCGTACAAAAATCCATGTGCGACATTTTTTGTTGAAACCATTATTTATCAGATTTGCTGTTTTCAAAATAAGTGCAAGAAACCTTTTACATGGTTACCGATATTGATGCGAACAGAGTACATGCAACAAAGAAAACAGTTGCAGTACGATTCAATACATATTTGACAACATTTAGCGACTTTAAACATTTCACTTTCTGAAGGTTACTGAAGCATATGTATTATAAACTATCATTTCGGACGTAAAATATCCCGCTCTTTCCAAATCCACAATAAAAAATAGGGGTTTCCATTCAAAAAACAGCTTTGACCCTGGATCATCTTGAAGGTCGTAGATCAGGACATAGTCAAGTTCATACTTGAACGTGAACATTTAACTCTTTTCAAATTCACAATAAAAGAAACGAGTTCTCGTAAAAAAAAAATATGACCTTGGAATGATCTTGAAGGTCGTTGTCCAGTACATGTTTAAGGTCATATTTGAACGTAAAATTTCCTGCTCTTTCCAAATTCGCAATAAAAAATGGGGGTTCCCATTTAAAAAAATTAGATTTGACCTTCATATGACCTTCAAGGTTGTGGCTAAGGTCGAATAAAGGTCGTCATTAAATAGCCCGGAACAAAACACAAAACTTTTATCTTTAAAATTTTTTTCTACAACGCGTTATTTTTTAGATATTTAGGGT
>NW_017305463.1:1007375-1012705 GCF_001594115.1 Trachymyrmex septentrionalis
GACCGTGCGATGGGGTGTCGAGAGCGGGACGGGGGCAGGGGAGCCTCTGGGCCGGGTTTCTCGAGTGAGGTCTTTTGGACGTGTGTGTCGCCGGCGCGCACGCGCTCTCCTTTCATTCGTTCGTTAACGCTCACTGTGAAAGGAATCTCTCCAATAAACTGCTCTAAGTGTGATCTCGATTAAGAATCAGCTCGTTACAACCTGTGCATTAATTAGGACTGCTCATGGTTCTGTGCAAGTGCTTCTCAGCATTAGAGTGCTTGCACGATTGTAGCCGGTTATCCGGCTCAACGGGCAGTACACTGGATCGGCCTTGTGCGAATCATCAAACTGCTCAATAGAATTGCTACTCTCACAACTGTGCAATACTGTAAATAACTCTAATTATTAAGTAAACCCTCTTCTTTTGTAAAAGTGCCTGCTCATTTTCCTTCATCCACGCTGTATGTCTTTTACATTGTTTACGCAGCGCTCATATAGAATCTCTCGAACGCTCTATCTCCATTGCTGAGTCGGGCGTAAGAGAGTTTCCCGAACAATGTACGTATATATTGCAACCGCACTCACGAGCGTGGCATAACTTTGTCGCGCGTTCGCAGCTATTCTCTCTTAGACAATCCGATTGCGGGTGACTTCAAAAGAAACGCGACAGAAATGCGTCTTGACGCGGCCACTTTTAAGGACAACACAAAATCTCAAAACAGTAATTGAGTGTCAGGCACGAGTGAGCGTGCCACTCTATCTAAAAATCACGCGATATTTTCTCTATTCGATATTCTAACGAGCTGTGAACGCCGACGGTACTCGTAACCGGCTGAGCCTCGGAAATGGCAGAGGAGACTGTTCGTGGTTGAGGATAGAGAATCGTTTGGAGAAGTAAATGGCGGCAATAAAATACACCATGATTAGTAATAAAGAAGAGTAACAAATATATTTGATTAGTCTCTGACTTTCGTTCGTACTCGTTGACAATATTACGGCGACAATATTCAACCAAAATGCGTTATTTGAGCCTCGCACAGGCTCCGATATGCTCTACGCGGTGCGTATCAATTACGCTAGCTCTCGGCGACACGAGCTCATGCCACGTTAAAAATATTTCTCGCGAATCACGCGAACAGTAGAGACGGTTACGATATTATCGCAAACACGGCGCGATCTCGTGCTCGTCCGCGGGGTTTCGAACCGCTCTACAGAAAAGAATAGAACGCAAACATTACGATACAAAATTTCGATACGACAACATGATTCGATACGCGACAAGACTTAACGGTAGTAACTAGGCTGTGGTTTAGGGGGACGCGAAAAAAGAACTCTCCTGAAAATATTATAGATCGTCCCGGGAGGAGACACGTGCTAGTACAAATTTCTCACAAACTTTACGCACGGCACTGCTATGTGCGTTTGAGATTCTACGCCCGATAACGATAAGAGCGTGCCTCCCGGACTCGAAAACTGGCGACCTTACACTTTATGACGCTCGCCTCACCGCTGACCTCCAGGTATTCGTCTCGTTGTCCTTACGCTTATACAATTCTGAGTCCTTCCTGGATGTTCTCACGTTGCTAGCCACAGCACAAGTGCCGGGTGATGATCCTCCCGGAGGCACGCAGGGATCGTTATCTCCGCGAGGGGGTCTTATCGCGTCTAATTGACGCGTGGCCCCGCTTCTCCGTGAATCGCGTGAGCCGCGTCATTCCCTGACTCGCGGAAGTGTCGTGTGTTAAGTTTTCATGATATTTGCATTTAAGCGTATCGCCTCCCGTAACGACTCATAATAAGCTTTTCGGGCGAGTTATTTTCCGCGTCTAAGCCACAGTCTAGTCATTGTCGTTAAGTCTTATCAAGTATTATGCATTGTAGTATTGGAATTTTGTAACGTAATGTCTGCGTGTACTCTATCTTTTCTGACTTTCTGTACAACGGTTCGAAGCCTCGCGGACGAGCACGAGGTCACGCCGTATCTGTGATAATACCATGACCGTCTTCTATCTTGGCTATCAAGGTGTCGAGTTATTGTTCACGCGATTTGCGAGAGATATTATTATGTGGCGTGAGTTCGTGCCGTTGAGAATTAGCGTAATTAATACACACCGCGTAGAGCATATCGAATCCTGTGCGAGGCTAAAATAACACATTTCGATTAAACACTGTTACCATCTTGCTAACGAGTATGAACAAAAGTCGGAGATTAATTAAATATATTTGTTACTTTTTTTTATTACCAATTATGATGTAATTATTGCCGTCGCCATTCGCTCTTCCAAACGATCCTCTATCCTCGACCACAAACCGCCCCCTCTGCCATTTCCGAAACTGAGCTACCGGTTACGAGTACCGTTGGCGTTCGCAGCTTGTTAGAATATCGTATATAGAATATACCGAGAGATTTTGAGAAAGAGTAGCACGCTCACTCGTGCCTAACGCCCAACTATCGGTTTCGAGATTTTGTATTGCCCTTAAAAGTGGCCGCATGAAGACGCATTTTTGTCGCGTTTCTTTTGAA
Source organism: Trachymyrmex septentrionalis (assembly GCF_001594115.1). Taxonomy (NCBI): domain Eukaryota; kingdom Metazoa; phylum Arthropoda; class Insecta; order Hymenoptera; family Formicidae; genus Trachymyrmex; species Trachymyrmex septentrionalis. Next base: position 1,009,882 of record NW_017305463.1, read on the forward strand.
GTCACCCGCAATCGGATTGTCTAAGAAAGAATAGCTGCAAACGCGCAACGAAGTTGCGCCACTCTCGTGAGTGCAGTTGCAGTATGTATGTATATATGTATTGTGACTTGACGTTTTCCATCCGTCACAAGGGTTGCACGACCCGACGGAAGTGCAGCTCGGACCTCCTGAGTCCTTCCACGTTTCTGAAAGGCAGATCTGCGCATTTTCATGACGTCATTTTTGTGTGTTTCATATCTGCGTTCTGTTTATGCGTCTTGTTGTTGTTTTCTTTTTCTCTTTTCGTACATTATTATATGGCGAGTACAGGCTAACCGGCGACTGTCCTGCAACTCTGTAAAATTGACGCCGACTCACCGAACCATGGAGGAAGAAAGAAGACGGCCAGGACTGAGGGTCAGGGAGAAACCGCTAAGGACGGATTGACCGGGGCGCACCACATCCTATCCCTCCGGGTAGCACGCAGGTGATATCGCTTCATATTTCAACCTTTATCCTAATGCATATCTTATCGCATCACATTCCAGGCGCAAGACAGAACGATGGTGAGGACCGCAGAAGGGGATGGCCATTCTGCGCCCCAGTGACGGTGAGAGCCCCGTAAAGGCGTCTTCGAGGTGGTCAGAAGAGACCCTGCGACCCCTTGAATTTCGCGCGTCAGGACACGAGACGCAGACATGACGCGACTTACGCGATTAGCGGATCCGCGATTAGCGCGGTTACGCGCGGAGGGTAGGGCCCCCTCGCGGAGATAGTGAGCTCTACGTACTCCCGGTAGGATCAACGCCCGACACTTGTGCTGTAGCCAGTGAGAAGAGCGTATTACGGAAGGACCCAGGACGAGATTAGTAAGAGTGCGAAGAGGCGATATAAGTGAGAGGCGACCAAAATGAGAGTCTGCAGGAGGCCAACTGTGAGACGAGCGTCATATATTGTAAGATCGCCGGTTTCCGAGTCCAGGAGGAGCAGTATTGTCGCTATCGGATATATAATAGTAAATGCTTGTGGCATTGCCGTGCGCAAGATTTCCGTGAGATTCGTGTTAAAACGTGTCACCTCCCGGGACGGTTGATAAAATTTTTGGGAGAATTTTTTTCTGCGTCCGCCTAAGGTACAGCCTAGTCACTACCGTTAAGTCTTTTCACGTACCGAATTATATTGTCGGAATTTTGTATCGTAATGTTTGCGTGTATTCTGTCCTTTTCTGACTTTCTGTAGAGCGGCTCGAAGCTCCGTGGAGTCCGAGGTCACGCCGTGTTTGCGTTTGTATCGTAACCGTATCTTATCTCAATTATTGAGGCGCTGAATTATTGTTCGCGTAATGTGCGAGAAATATTCTTACGTAGCGTGAGCTCATGCCGCCGAGATTTAGCGTAATTGATACGCACCGCGTCGAGCATATCGGGATCTTTGCGAGGCTCAGTTACAGCATTTTGATTGAATCTTATCGCCGCGATCTTGTCAACGAATACCAACAAAAGTCGGAAACTAATTTAATATATTTGTTATTCTTTCTATTACTAATTCTAGTGTTATTTATTGCCGTCGCCATTCGCTTCTCCAAACGATTCTTTATCCTCGAATCGCTCCCTCTGTCAATTCCAAGACTGAGCTACCGGTTACGAGTACCGACGGCGTTCACAGCTCGTTAGAATATCGTATCGAAAAAATATTGCGTGATTTTGAGAAAGAGTGGTACGCTTACTCGTGCTTGGCGCCCAACTAGCCCGTTTCAAAACTTTGTGTTGTCCTTGAGAGTGGCCGCGTGAAAACTCATTTCTGTCGCGTTTCCTTTGAAGTTACCCGCGGTCTGATTGTATAAGAGAATCTTAGCTGCGAATGCGCGACGAAGTTGCGCCACGCTCGTGAGTGCGGTTGCAATATACGAGCTTTGATAAAAAAATAACGAGAATTTTTAAATTTCGCGGGCTGTATAAATCCGATTTTCGACTTTTTTTTTCGTCTTGTTCGTATACATGTTTCTGACGTATATGTTGACATTTGCATCCATTTTGAATGTTTAGTTTATTGTTGACAGTCGAAAAGATTATATGTGTTTTGATGTGCTCGGCGATTCTTTACTTTCGGAAAAAATGGATCAAAGAATCTGAATTAAATTTTGCTTGAAAAATGGAGTAAAGTGCAGCACCGTATTCGAAATGTTGACTGTGGCTTTTGGTGAGTCTACTATGAGTAAAACAAGAGTTTAGAAGTGGTACAAACGTTTCAAAGAGGGCCGTGAAGACGTTGAAGATGACGATCGCCCTGGACGCCCTAGCACATCAATAACCGACGATAACGTCGAACAGGTGAAGAAAATGATTCTGGAAAATCGCCGAATCGCTATCAGAGAGGTTGCTGATGATGTCGGCATATCATTCGCATGCCAAGCAATTTTTTCGGATGTTTTGGTAAAACCACTCGTGGAAATTGCATCACGATAATGCTTCCGCTCACACCTCACTGCTTATTCGTGATTTTTTGGTAAAAAACAAAACCTTTATTTTGCCTCAGCCACCGTATTCACCGGACATGGCTTTCTGTCTATTCCCGACTTCTTTCTATTCCCGAAGCTGAAGAGAACCCTGAAAGGACGACGTTTTGCCAACATTGACGAAATAAAAACAGAATCGCTGAAGGAGCTGAACGCCATACTAAAAAGTGAGTTCCGGAAGTGCTTCGAAGATTGGAAAAAGCGCTGGCACAAGTGTATTATATCTGAGGGGGATTACTTTGAAGGGGACAAAATTGATATTGATGAATAAATAAAGATTCTTTGAGAAAAATGAAAATTCCCGTTATTTTTTTATCAAACCTCGTATAT
>NW_017305463.1:1015071-1024437 GCF_001594115.1 Trachymyrmex septentrionalis
ACAATTTCATAAGCATTGGACTGCTAACGGCTAGAATTTGCACGCTGCACGATACTACACTCGTATGTTTCGATTCTTTGTCCGTACGCATGATGATGACCGAAACGACGCTACGACGTATGTTTGAGTTTGACGAGTGTATCAATGTAACGTTCGAACGATTAGTCCAACTTGTCGATACGATCGAGTATACGCGATTCTTCAATATTGCGTCCAAGAACGTTATACGCGATGGCGACATCTTTAATGGACATGAGCTCGTAGATTGCAAGCTATTAACTTTAGTTTTTTAATACGTACGAAAAATCAGTGTAATAAAATGTGAATAAAAAAAAATTTGTTCGCATCACTATGTATATATTATATGTACTTTATTTTACTACTCGTCCGTCATATTCTCTGGCTCGACGCGCTACTAAAAAAGAAAAAGGAAAAAAAAACTTAACGTATTGTGAAAACTATGTCATGAAAAAAGAGAAAGAAAAAAATAAGATGTATTTGTATTCTATCGTCGCGTTCTACTTTTTTCTAACGTACAAGCTCTTGTTACTTACGCATTTTTTTGTAGTTTTAGAATTTTAGAGTTCTAGAGTTTCCTGTGCAGCGCAAAAGTAAAACATATTCTAGGCAGCATTGCTATAGCATTGCTATGGCAAAGGATGTTTCTCGGCGTTAGTTTTGCCAAGTCTTGTTTGTGTGCGCGAAACCAGTATAACACAACTTTATTTTTGAATAGACGTTATCTATTTAGCGTATGTAGAATCTGATGGGTTCGTTATTAAGGTCTAATAATCTCAATCTCTCGCAACTCGCGGTCTCGCGTAAAAAGTAGCCACAGACATAATTACCAACATTGCAAATATAAATAACAAATATTTAAAAAAAAATTAACCGACTCTCTCACAAAATATTATGACGTCATGCATGCTTCCAATCAAAGAGCGTTTCCTGTCTACTTTTTTTGCAATCATTTTAATTAATTTTTACCAACATTATTTATTGTTAAAATCTTGTATGCGGATTATAATTTTCTTTAATTCAATATGCAATATATTTATAAAAATAATTTTTGATAAATATGTAGTTTAGGAGAGCCCTCTCCAATGGCCTTAACCTTAACATATGTTGTCAAGGTCATGACTCTAAGTGACTGAGAGAAAGTTTTAACCGTTGGACATTACTTGTTAAAAACAAAAGAAGAAATAATATGTCACATTTCTGTTATATAAAATGAAATGCTATATAAAAAGTTTGATTTCTATCTCAATCCCTCTCTGTTTAAGGGCACATGACTTTCACTTAAAGCGACCACGTTACGATTTCTGTTTTATATGGTGGAAAAGACACATGATATACGTTATTTCTTAAACTTCTTTTATTTATAACTTTTTAACGACGTTAAAATTTTCTCAAAGTCACTCAGGATCATGACCTTGACAACATATGTCAAGATCAAAGTCATTGGGGGAGGGTTCCTCTAAACTATATATTTATCAATTTTTTAAATATACTTATTTAAAAAAATTAAATCCTATTGCATCCGTGCCATTACCATAAATGAAAATCAGAGAGGTAGTTTTCACTTCTCGATCACACTCGAACGCAAAGAAGAAAAAGCCACGTAACCTTATGTAGAAGCAACGCAACGAGTGCTTACTCAATATGGAGAGACTGAAAATTTAGCCTGTCTTGAAAAAAGAGTGAAAATATGGGTTAATCTTGTTCAAGAGTGACAGATTTTTACTTTTTTTAAAGTGAGATTTACTTTTTTGGAATCAGGTTCATTCCAAAGGAATGAAATTCCAATCCCTTTTTTGGAGTGAAGTTCCATCTACCCTGATATTACACTCCAAAAAAGGGATTAAGATTTCACTTCTTTGAAGTGAATCTCATTTCAAAAGAATAAATCTGACTCTAAAAAAAATGAATATCTGCCATTGAGCAGCTATATTTTAACTATTTTTTCAAGATAGGCTAAATTTTCAGTTTTTTCAGGTGAGATTTCACTCCATGAGAGTTAGAGAGTAATAATAATCAACTTCGATAACTAATATTTCGTTCCGCAAGACAGAATGACGTTTTTCCTGTCAGATTCATTTGTTTTGTGCAAAAATGTGAAATGAATTTTTTAAACGTGAGGTAGAGTTAAACTTAACATTTACCCTATCCTTTTACTTTGCACTCTTTGCAGAGAGTGAATCATGATTCACTAAATCTGACTGATAAATGAATCCAACAGAGGAAAATTTTCCACTTAAAAGGAAAGGCGCCTGACGTTCATTCCTATACTGATCTATTACACTAGAAAAAGGTGCTTTTTTACTCTATTAGAGTGCGATTTCACTATATTTTATAGCGTAATTTAACGTCTAATTATAGGGATCACTCGAAATACGCAGGCTAAATTTTGGGTTTTAGTTGCACTTGAATTTGACTCGTTTTGAGTGAAATCTCACTCTTTCAGTTTTAGAGTAGCTTTTCGCACATAGCAAGAATAGAACAATTTTTTGTTTTGAATGAAAACGCGTCAAATAAGCATAATTTCATTGAAATTGAAGGTGAGGGACGTCTTCTAAATAATTACCTAAATAACTTATACGAGAAATCGAATAACAGATGAATTCTAAATTGTTTATACACATGCGTGTGATTATAGCTCAGAGAGTTTGCGTCTAAGATTATCATCTCACAGATCTTAGAGTCGAATCTTGCCAAACCCCATGCGTTTTTAAAAATATGTACATGCGTATAAATGTTCGGTGTATTTCACACGTGATGATGTATATATAATGTAAATATGAGAAAAAAAAAGCTTTGATTTTTTATTTCTTATATTTACATCATATTTGCATTTTGGTATCTAAGTGTTAATCAACAAATGGAATCCCTATTGGAAACTGTTGGAGAGTATACATTACTTTACATAGAAAACTATTACGGATGGGAATTTAGCGATTCAAAACGTTTATTAAAAACTAGAACTATTTTCTATAATTCTTCATAATAAATTTTATGCAGGGTATATAAGTTAAAATTAAATATTGTAGATTACTATACAAATAAATTAAAACGTTTCGTAGTATAGAGATTAAAATAAGTATTTTTTTACATAGGGTAACTCCGGTATATACGCCGCACCTATCAAAAACTTAATTTATTAAGTATTATTTATTATATTTAAAGTAAACGAACTATATTAGTAAAAACTTTGTACTATCTACTATTATGAAAAAAATATTAGAAATCCAAAATATTTAGATTTCGTATTAAAAAATGAACTTTTTTAAACCCTTGCATTTTTGCCGTATATCCCATAGAGGTGGGATATATGGCTACTCATAGGAGGAGGAGAAGTATGTATGACTCATAAGAAATTTATAAATAATGCATATAAAGATGTAACATAACACAATAATTTATAAAATGCGTTTTTAAAGTTTTATTAAGGAATCAAAATGATAAATATGTATATGAAGTAATAAATAATAATTACAATTTTCTCAGATATATATTACAAGTGTTATGACATGAGGTACATATTTATTGTAACGCGTTTATTATATTTAGTGCACTGAATTCAATCTGCGCACTTTGTTTGGTTTAGATATAAATCCCGCCTGTTAATGCCATATATCCCAAACAGGGGAATATACGTACAAGACAACAAATTAAACAAAAGAATACAAGAGCAAAATACTTATATTTTGTTATACAACATACTTTACTATTCCTCTACACTCATGTATCACGAAATAATCACTAAGTCTTTTGCACGTCCTACAATCATTTTATGTAGATTATAATTTATGGCGCTACTTATCACAGTGACAAATCGATTCAACTCACAATAATTTCATTAATATTACCAGGAAGAAACTGAAATCAATACTAATATAACATAAAAGCATGTAACAGAGTAGTTGCGGGAAAATTACCTACACTCTTTTTATTTTTTCTGACTTCTGCGGCGTAAAACTCAGCGCGGTATTTGCTGGAGTTACTCTAAAAGGTAAATAAATATTGTAATAAAATAAGATACTTTTCGCTCTAAAAATTATTTTAAAATTTCACAAAGTTATATTGCTTTTTATTGTAACGTACGTGTATAAAATTTAAAGATACTTTTTTTACAGATTACAATAAATGTCCTTAAAAACCGGTACGTTATTAGATCCTTCTTTACATGCTTTTTTGCATTCCTGGCTCAACAATTAAGCGGCGTTAATATTATGATTTTCTACGCATTAACACTCTTCAATGTTGGCGGATCAGGCAATCTAACCGGAAGCGAACAAACCGTCCTTATTGGTGGAGTACAAATATTGTCTTGTTTCCTAGCGATGTGTCTAATAGACATAGTCGGACGACGAATACTGCTAATTGTATCTTCGGTACTTATGGGATTGTTTCTGATACTGTTAGGTAAACAACTTTCTATGATGATAATGTCTGTCTTAGCAAATAATATGCATGTCTAGCTCTTTTAATTTTTCGGTACCATTCTATAATATTTTGTTATATACGTACCTAATATTGAGAAAAATATAGCATAAAAATTAACGTGTTATATTTTTGAAAATGCATACATTAAGAAGTATAATCGTAACATGAACCATAAGGTAAAAAGATAAACCTTTACATTAGGGGATCTCTTTAATGATCTTAATCTTGACCGTATGTTATTAAGATCATCATGATCTTGAGTAACAGGTTTTATACAGCCGATGGTTGCCATTCGTTAAAAAGTTATTAACAAAAGAAGTTTAAAAAAATAACGTCTTTTTTCTAATATAGAAATTCTCTTTTAAAATAGATTTCCTGCTTTAAAAATAAAAATTTTTCTTGAATACGTTTTCTCATAATTTTTGTTATTATATAGTAGCGCTTAGGAGCGCATGACTTTCTACGCGAAGCGACTTTCACCCCACCTCCTCCTTGCCAAGAAGCACACGACTTTTCACGCAAAGCGATTCTCACCCTACCTCCTCCCATATCAAAATGATGTATATGATTTTCCACACGAAACAAGTTTTATTACGGTTTATAAAATAGAGATGGATAATATTTTGCTATAATATTAAAAATTGCATCTACGTTCTTTAAAATTTCTTTTAAAACAGGAAAAATTTATTGTAAAGCAGAGAATTTTATTCTATATAATATAAAAAAGACATTATTTTTTTAAACTCCTTTTATTAATAATTTTTTAACAAATAGCGACCGTCGGTTAAAACCTGTTAGAGATTACTCAGAGTTATAACCTTAACAACGTATATTATAGTTAAGGTTATTAACGAAGTATCCCTTAATGTAAAGATTTACCACAGCGCTACACATTTTATTGATGTCAGGAACTAATTCAATGTGCGCGAGATTAACTATGTATCTTTAAAAATTCATTCAAAGTGTAATATTATAAAAATTGCCTTATGGCTTTTATAGTAAGTAGTAAATAGCATTAGATTTCATGGAAAAAAATCAACGTTATGCTCAATTGAAGTTAAATCTAAAATTTTTGAAAAAATTAAAATTTTGCGGAATATATATAATGGAACATTCTTGAAATATGTAACAACATATAAATAACATTTTTATCCGCTATTTAAATGTTTCTTTTACATAAATATTACGTAAATATTCGGAATGTTTTTTTGAGGATTTTAGAAACATTTTATGAATAATTCAGTTTTTTTTTAATATTTAGCATTTGCTGGGATTTAATTATGGATTATTATTACTTTATTTAATTCAAATTAAAACATATAAAACAATAATAAAATGGAATAAAATCATCCATAACCTATATGATCAAGCATTGACTGTTAACTATTTTATTAATTGTTTGATATTGTTCTGGATAAAAAATATAATTTTCTTTTAAAGAGTGATCCGCAACTACTGGTTTTATCCTATTATTATTATTAAAAATGTATCTTTATTAATAAAAATGTTAAGCTCAATACGCACAAAAAGTAAAAGAAATTTTAGATGTGTCGCATTGTGTGACAAGGGACCCGTCGGAATTGACTCTCATCGAATGAGCTTTGGATATCATGTAGAGTATGAAAAAATATTAGACTCATATTTTCTTTTGTGTTTATCTCGAGATTTAGGAGATGAAATATCCCGTCGAAAATGGGTCGTATCGTTTTTCTAAAATATCTCTTAAACTATGAGATATACAAAAATGAGATAGACAAAAATGTTTTAAATAAAAGTTGTATAGTTTTTTATACTCTGTAATGTTGTGTCGGCATGTTGCAAAAATCAATTTTGCTACAAATTGTTATAAACAAATTATTAAGAATTGATTGTAGAAAAATTCTGATTACATCAATCGATTGTACGGAAAAAATGACTAAAGAAGCATGCTTAAACTTTTTAATGTTCATGTAAAAAATAAATAAATTATGAAAAGTCATTCCTATCCATGCTTAGATAACCAAGAATAGCCAAAAAATGATAATTGTAAATAGAACCGGGCACGAGAAAATATTTTTGACGTTGAAAGTACAATACAAAAATCAATTTTACAATTGTTATAAACAAATAATTTTTACATAAACAAAGAACAATTAAGAAAGAGCTATACAATATATGTTTCTTTAATAATTTTTCCCATACACAATCGATTAGTATAGTTATTTTTTCTCTACAATCAACTTTTAATTATTTGTTTATAAGAATAATATCGTATACTATCCAAAATGATGTTTTTCTTTTTCTTCTTCTTCTTAGGCCTCTGGTCTGTGTTACATCTCTCTCACATGCTTGTAGTGTACACGCTGATAATTTAATTGCCATAAGGATATAGAACCTACAGTTTTAATTCCAGTTCCGAATGGCGAACTTTTTGAGAGGTATTTCTATGAGCAAGGATATTCTCAGGAGGTTGCTTTTCCAATAGGAGACACGAGCATAAATATTTTGATTCCTACTAGGATCGAACCCAGGACCTTTGGCATGATAACAGTGCACTGTTTGACCGTTCGCGCTCATGTAGGATGTTATCACATCTTTTTCTGAAAAATTTAATCGTGAAATTGTAACATTATTTATATTTATATTTATTACATTTCTGCATATCATTTACACATGGGGATATGTACTTAACGTAATAAAATATAAAAAAATATGAATATAAATTTTAATAATTATCTGAAGAAGTACAATATAAAGTAATATATAAAAGAATAATAATACAATATAAAACAGTGGTCGAAATTATAGTTGCTTATTTCAAGCCGATTCTTGAAGCGATGCCCATTGTTCCCCCACGCTTGCCGCTCGACAGTCAAATTGCCGATTACACGGCTATCGCTATGTCTTAGAAATGTCCCTTAGTGAAAAATACGCTGATAACGTATCTTTAGCAGAAACATGTAAACAAATTTTACTTTTAATGTAATTTTTATAATGACAATAGTGTACGATAATTATAATAGAATTTAGATAATAGTTTTCCACCTTTGAAGTACTATTGCAGATGCGTTTTTTTTTAAAGTGGTTTCTCTAATAGACCTAATCCACTAAAAAATCGATAAAGATAAACTATACGATTTGAGAGTAAAATATTAAAAAATGTAAAACATTTAATTAAATACAAACAGGGGAGAATCGACTAATTTTCTAAATAGTTAATTTGATTTATTAGAGTACATAAAGACCCTTTACCACGTGACAAGAAATCGAACGTTGACGTTATTTATAAGATCTCGTGTAAGAGAGAGTTGCGAGGCAAGTTATGTGGAACGAACGTGTAGACAGCTAAAGTCAAGAATTACGGAGCATAAGAACCACAGATGGAACACCTCTACTCGTAATGTCATAACGGAGCATCGGTTACAAGAAGGCCATGATTTCGATTGGGAGAACGTTACAATACTGGACGAGAAACCTCACTACAGAAAGAGATGAATTTCGGAGATGATATTCATCAAGAGACAGACGCACAGACTCAACTTGCAGACGGATATGGAGGGGCTTCCCAAGGCCTATCTCTTGATTATAGACAAGCTATAAAAATCTGTGTTGTTGTCACATCTAGTCAATCAGTGTCGTTCGTGCGCAGTAATGAGTCTTTCTGGCGTGATTTTTGATTACTTTCCAACTTTTATTTTCATGGAATTAATTAACGTTTCAATGCAAAATTTTTCATTTGTTAGCTTCAATACTAGCTAAAAGTGACTCACTGTGTCTGACACCGATTGGCCAAAAAATGTCCGAGAACCGGTTTTTGAATAATTCATAGTAATGTTTGCGATATAGTTTGTGATTTGTGATTAGGGTGAGCGGCCTTATTTTCTGGATATTTAATTATAATCTTAAGATTTTTAATAAATTAGTTTTTCATATTTCTATTTAAATATTTCCATTATTTCCTTTTTTCATTCTTTTTTCTTTTTTCTTTTTCTTTCACTCTTTTTGGGTTTAATTCTGGCATTTAAATTCTCGAGATAAGGGAACTCACCATGACAGGATAATTTTTATTCACAGTTTATGTTAGTTTGTCTTTGAGGAGGGTTAAAAAATGAGTCGAAACATGTAAGCGCGTTTTAGTTAATAAAAAAATTTCACACTTCATAGATGTATTATTTGCGTGACGTGTTCTGCGCTTGACTCCTACTGCTTGTATCCTTTCCAGTTAGATCTTCTACGTTATTTGCACGGTATTAAAGATGATATATCACAGAGATTGTAGATGAACTAATTCGTATCAACGAAGACAATGATGCATCGTTCAGACGAGAACGTTTATCCGTTTTTAGAAACTTCATTTTAGAGAAGGAACATTTGCAAAGATTGTGGACCCACATACTCGTATAAACATAGAAAAAATTCGAAGACCAAAATTTCTTAGACGTGGATAACGAGATATAATACATCTAAAATTTTGAAGAACTCGACCCCCTTTTTTGTCGTGTTTTTATAGAAATATGACATTGTAAATCGCAAAGTTCTCTCTAAAATTCTAAGCTTTGTTCCTCGATTTGCATAGTGAGAGGATTTTTAAAAAGAATTAAATCTTGTCTTAATGTTTTGAAATCATTAAATGCGTGCGTGCGTGAGGAGGGTTAGGGAGGGGGAAATGCATCACAGACGCTGGGTCTGAGAGAGAGGAAGGGTTCGTTTCTTCTCTCTCTCTCTCTCTCTCTCTCTCTCTCTCTCACCCGTTGCGTTCCATCCTATTGTCCTCTCTGTCGCCCGATGTAATCCTATACTTATCATTTACGCTCTCGCTTCCTCCCGTTGTGCTCTCTCTCCCACGTTGTCTTTTCTTCTTTTGCACGAAGTTATTAAATAGATATAATAAATATTTCATAAATTTTTAATTATACGAATTAGTAATTAATTATAATAATTAAT
>NW_017305463.1:1024537-1031761 GCF_001594115.1 Trachymyrmex septentrionalis
CATCAAGCGCGCTTTCTTATTGACTAATTCAATACTACGAAAATATGAAGAAAAAGTGACGAAGACACTAGAGATAAAATAATTTTACAAAAAAAGAATATATTTTTTAACATACATTTATTTATCATGTAATGCAGTATGTACAATATAATCTAAACTATATACATAGACTATTAGTACACATTCTATAATAGAATTTTTATCATAAATTTTGTACAAAGTGTTTGCAGCATCGCTTTTATTAGTACAATTTTGTGTCTTAAAAATGACACAAAATAATCGAATTTCTTACTAACACCTGCGTGTATTGACTCAGTTTTTTCACAGAATACATATTCAACACATTGCTCAAGCTTAAATAAGAAAAGCACAGTTGGTTACATGTACAAACATGTGCTATTTAATGTTAACTTTATGTTCATATCATATATTTTAACAAGTTTTACATTTATGTAGGTAGATCTTGAATCAATGATGATGATGGGACTGTTGACTGTATTAATCGCTCGATATTTGCACGCCTTTCGATGAACGTCATCCACATAGCATGAGGTATGAACATGCGATTGCCTCGATTATAATCAATCTCAATTTGCATGAAATATAGATCTCACAACGATCTCAATGGAACTTGTACGCTATCAATGTCAATGCATGTTTCCTCATTAAGGATACGAGGCATGTAGCGAGGTTTTAAAGATGTAGAAAGTTAGACGATGATTGAAAAAATACGCAGTGAAAAAAAAGAAAACATGTAAATAGATCTTACGAAAATAAATAACATATAATACGTATAAGCAAATATTTTATAAAATTAAATAAACTTCCTATCTCTTGCACGCCTTATCCTGTGGAACGTAATAGTTCATGGCTTGAGATATTTTATTTTCTCGAAGAACTTATAATCAGCAATAGCTATCTGAACTTTTTTAAAGCTCTTTGAACGACTGATACTGTAACGTTACCTGGAGCTCTTCTTTTAAACAGTGTTCCCTTCCAGATTTTTTTTTACACACCCTAAAATTGAGGGAATATTTTTTTTTGTATACATTACACTTTGGAGAAGAATTGCGACGTGGTCGAAGGATACCAAATTGACACATATCATAAAAATGCACTCTAACGATATCGAATCTTTTTTATCTAAGGGATCGGCGCAAATGACAATAAAATCTGTCTGCTCCTATCTCTTTTCAAAAATGAATTTCGGGGAAAAACATCAAAACATATTTAAAAAGAAATCTTATACTTTATTTTTTAAATATGATACATTTCTTTCTCGCATTGCGATCACTATTTGTATATTTTAAATACATTCTGTAACGTCCAATTCTTAACACATCGCAGTATTAGTAATATCCAGATTACGTAAAGAATCTATATCTTTGTAATCAATCTAGCATCTAGGATCACAATGGTCAAGTCGTCGCTATTGAATACATCAGCTAGCCATTTGCGTTTTTAAAATCCTTCAACATATTATATATGAGAGCCTTATTGTCATTCATTTTTGAAATGAGAATAGGAGCAGACAGATTTTATTGTCGTTGGTGCCGATCCCTTAGATAAAAAAGATTCGATACTGTTTGAGTGCATTCTTATGATATGTGTCAATTTGGTATCCTTCGATCACGTCGCAACTCTTCAAAGTATAATGTATATAAAAAAAATATTCTCTCAATTTTAGGGTGTGTAAAAAAAAATCTGGAAAGAAACACTGTTTAAAAGAAGAGCTCCAGGCAAGGTTATCGCATCAGTCGTTCAGAGAGCTTCAAAAAAGTTCAGACAATTATTGCTAATTATAAGTTCTCCGAGAAAATAAAATATCTCAAGCCATGAACTATGTTTCAGAATTATCGTTACTTTTCATATTTTGGAGCAGACAAATAACTCATCCACGAACCGTCAAAACACGAGCATACCTCGCTCCTGTGCTAATCACGCTGTTTATCTCAAATGGCAAGCGACTCCCCTTGCGGAAATCCCGAAAACTGTCGATCGCGCACACGCTCCGTGTGAGAATCGTGAGTTTGCTACCCGATCCCGATCAATACACATCACATATCGCTCTTCGCTCTTAACGCATCTTCGCGAATATTAAGTGCGAATTAATCGACTTGTCATCGCGTATAACCGGTGCCTTCTGTCATCACATAACGTGATCGGTATACGCGTACCGCGAGACTGTTCAATGCGCGAGAATTACCGGAGTTTTCAACGAGATTTGCCGGTCTCGTTACTGCTCTCAATACGCATTCTTTCGAACGGCGAGAAATTACTCAACGTCGTACCAAGTGCGAATTACCTGTGCACGCATCGAACCGAATGTGTGTGAATCAATTATCGCAATATTATTTATTATTACGAGTATCGCTTACCGCCCGCTTCGAATAAATCTTAATTTAACTCTATAATAAAATTTAACTTATTACAATCAAGAAAGTCATCGTTATTACATGCCGCCTTGGCGGGCGAGCCTTCCATACAAGGTGACACCAGCGACCCGTCACAAAACATATTTTGGTCCTTCGAGCCGGATTGTCGCCAAGAAAAGTTATTGTTCTTTGTTTGATTCTCAACCTTGCTAAGATGTGCCTTCAGTTGAAAACAATGTCGTCTCTCGACGAATTGATGAGCATGCAAAACCAGCAGATGGGCATCATATCTCGCAGGCTCTCGAATTTCAAAAAGCTCGGGCAGACCAAGATGACACGTACCGTCACGCGACTCTCAAAGAAACCTTTGCCAGATACCAGGAGCTAGACTGCAAAATCATGCTATCTGCGATACGACGAGAAGTCGAAGGCAACCCATGCGTACTTCACTCAGAACTACTTCTTGACGTGTGAGGATTACTACAATGAAGCTGCCGACTACATGGCTGAGGTTGGACTGTCACCAGAAACCTCCAACGACCTTCGCATGCTTTGCGATCAAACCAACAAAGCAGTACAAACTCTGAGCAATCTCGGTTGCACGACTGAACAATGGGATGATTGACTTGTTTTTCTAGTGTCACAAAAACTCGATAAATCATCGCAAAAAAGCTTGGGATCTTAAACTCGGCGATACAGTAGATTACCCGCGTTATCGCGAACTTGATCAATTTCTTGCATCGCGCATTCGCACGTTCGACGCGATTGCACCCGCAAATGCAACGGAAAAGTTACAGACGACTTCCAAAAGAAAAACTCTTGCCTTACATACGCGTCTACCGTTCCGTTTTCATGCTCATTGTGCTAAGCGAATCATCTATTGTATAAATGTTCTACGTTCCTAAAGCAAACCATCCCAACGTTTCGAACTCATTAAAAAGTCAGAAACACTGTGTAAACTGTTTCAGTACGAAGCATTCCGTGAAAAATTGTACAAATCCTCGCGCGTGTCGACAGTGTAGTAAACGGCATCACACGTCATTGCATTTCGATCATTCCATTCAGCCTGTCGACGCTAAGCCACCGTCGACGTCACCGCCGTCGCTACGCATTTATGTCGAAGATCATAGCGCCAACTTTCAAAATCTTGCGCGCGTACGAGTTTATTCGCCTCATAACCATTCGCGCGCTCCTCGATCAGGGATCCATCTCTACGTTTATCTCCGAATCGCTTGCGCAACGTTTACGCCTTGCGAGAATTAATCGCTCCGTTACCGTTTGTGTTACCAGCATTAGCGAAATGCAATCTGTCGTGCGTCATGCTGCCTAAATCACGATTACCCCATCGCATCGCGATGGACCTGCCTATACTACAACCGTATTTATACTGTGATCACTAACGAAATATTTACTTATATTTAAAATTTATTTATATTTAGATCGAGTCGATACTGCATACAGTTGGAAACACGTCGCAGGACTCGAATTTGCCGATCGTGATCCCATGAGTTCGGATCCAATCAACATCATAATCGGTGCCAATCTATTCGGCGCACTCGTTTTCGACGGTGTTCGAAAAGGTTCCGAATATGAGTCTATCGCGCAGAATACTACTTTCGGTGGATTCTGTCTGGACCAATAGCTTCGTTTCCGACTACTGAGTCAATTTCCGCGCTTGCGCATCACGGAGTCATTATTGAGACTCTTGATCGCGATCTTCGTCGCTTCTGGGAAGTCGAGAAAGTTCCTCAGAAAGCTCCGCGGAGCCCTGAAGAACCCAGTGCGAAGAGCACTTCAAAGCCACACATTCCCGTATGCCATAAGGCTGTTATATCATTCGATTACCGTTTAAAAACGGATCACCTATCTCTATCGCTGTTTCAAGCTTTCGCCACTTGGAACAACGCTTAATTCGCGACCTAATTAACGATTCCGACTATCGCGAATTTCTCGCAGATTACGAAATCCTAGGTCATATCAGATCAAAAGTTCACCCACGAATATTGTCAAACCAGAGCAAAACTATTATATTCCGCATCATGGTGCCTTACGTGATAGCAGTGCAATACACCCGCTTACGAATGGTCTTCAATGCTTCAAACGGAACGTCGTTGAACGACCATATGCTCGTTGGTCCTAAACTCCGAAAAGATTTAGCCACTGTCATAATACAGTGGCGCCAATATCCTAACGTATTCACCGCCGATATCGCTAAAATGT
Organism: Trachymyrmex septentrionalis; assembly: GCF_001594115.1. Taxonomy (NCBI): domain Eukaryota; kingdom Metazoa; phylum Arthropoda; class Insecta; order Hymenoptera; family Formicidae; genus Trachymyrmex; species Trachymyrmex septentrionalis. The sequence continues at coordinate 1,029,133 of NW_017305463.1, forward strand.
ATCGGCAAATATTACTACAGTGCATTGTATGGCAACCTAACCCTGACGAACCAATCATGGATTACCATCTCCTTACCGTCACCTATGGCACAGCTGCCGCTCCCTACTTAGCCTTTCGGGTCTTATATCAACTCGTCGACGATGAAGGTACCGCATTTCCGCTCGCGGTTCCCGTTTTACGCCATCAGACATATGTCGATGATTACGCTTTCGGCGTAGACAATCAAATTATTGCTCGACAAACACGCGATCAATTGAGAGAGTTATTAAAGAAAGGAGGCTTTCACCTTCGAAAATGAGCAAGCAACACCACCACTCTGTTGTCCGATCTTGATCCCGCAGATCATGGTTTAACCACTCATAAAATTCTTCAAGACAATGAGCACCTTAAGATCTTAGGGATACTGTGGAATCCTACGCGAGATATTTTTCAATTCCGCGTGATCGTACTGTAATCATCCGCCAGAACCAAACGAGCCATTCTGTCGACCATCGCCAAGTTTTTTGATCCTCTAGGATGGGCTTCTCCCGTCACTATTACCGCTAAAATTTTTATGCAACGACTGTGGTCACTGCCGGTGGGATGACATAGCCAACTTCTTGATTGCTGGTTTAATTACCATCAACGACTTTCGTGTCTCAACGCGATTAGCATTCCGCGCTGGACTACTTACGGATCCCACACTTCACACTGCGCCCTTTATGAGTTTTTCGATGCCTCGACTGCAGCTTTAGCTGTGGCAGTATACCTTCGTACCATCAATATAGACGGCTCAACCACCGTTTCACTTCTCGCCGCCAAATCAAAGGTGGCCCCTCTTAAAATGATCAGCGTCCCGCGATTGGCTATCCGCTGCGTTGCTTTTCGCACGCTTGATGGCATTTCGCGTGCTCAGCGCTCCAACTTTCTAAACTCAAGTGTCACTGCTGGACGGACTGCACCATTATACTCGCCTAGCTGCGTCAATTACCTTCCTGATGGAAAACCTTTGTCTCCAATCGTGTTTCGGCTGTCCAATCACTCCTCCCTGGAGTTCCTTGGCATCATGTTCCAACGCACACCAATCCCGCGGACTGCGCTTCACGTGGTCTCGCCGAACTTTTCAAGGAACACGCTTTATGGTAATCAGGTCCTCCATGGCTACATCATCCTTCCGAATCTTGGCCGAACTTGTGTCTTCAGTATATACCCTCCGATATTTATCTTGAACAACGCCCGTAGCCTCCTTGCACACTACTCCCCAGTGGGATCTCGCGCTACTCTTCGTGGCCAAAATTGCTACGAATTACCGCGTACCTTTATCATTTTCTGAGTTGACTCCGACGTTCTAAAAACTCGCAAACGAATATCAACACTTTGCTCCCCGAAGAAATTCAGAACACCAAACGCTACTGGCTCAAAACCATGTAGTCAGACATGTTTCCTAGTGAGATCGCGGCTCTAAAACAACGCCTGGTACCGAAGAGCTCTCCGCTCTCCGTTCTCAATCTTTATATAGACGAGAATGGACTTATTCGGATTCGAAGAAGATTTCGTCGAGCTTGTCTCCCAGAAGCGACGAAGAATCCCATTGTCCTACGAGCCCACCCGCTGTTGGTACTCATTATCCAGCATCATCATCTTAGAACGTTACATGCTGATTCTCAATTAACGCTGTCATTACGACACGAATTCTGGATTCTCTGGATCCGTGCCATCGTTTGATTCGTTCTTTATAAGTACATACCATGCACACGTGAACGCGTCGACGTGCCCGTCGAACTCATAGGTGACCTCCCTGCTGCGAGTGTCAACCGTATCGCTCGCGCCTTTGTCCACCGGCGTCGATTACGTAGTTTTGATCGCTGTTCGCATACTCCCGATCGAGGGCATAAATTATAAAAGGCGCTTTATTCATATGCCTTACGACCAAAGCTCTGCACCTAGATCTCGTCAGCGATTACACCTCTACTACCTTTATAGCAGCGTATCAACGATTTGTTTCGCGTCGAGGATTACTGACGTCCATGTACTCCGATAATGGAAGCACGTTTCACGGTACCAATCGCGAACTGTCAAACGCACATGGGTAATTCTTTTACAAATCGAACACCTGTCTGATCGACACCTCTTCGATTTGATTGAAACTTTTTTTACGGATTCTATGTCGAAAAAAAAGAGATACGTGTCCGAGGAATTTTTTTTTATTTGTATATTTTCGATAATACAAGTGATCGAACATTTGAGAATGGCAAGTTTTTTTGCTTGGAGACTCATTTTCATAAATCCATAGGTCCGAATCTTTAAGAGCTACAAAATTTTCACCAATTGCACTTTTGTAGCTGAAGGACTGAACTGTAAAAAAAAAATTTTTTTTACAAAAAATACTAACAAATTTATATTGTTATTAACAATTTAATTGTTTAAATCGATTTTTAACAAACGCCCCCAAAACGAATCAAGTTTTTAGTATTTTTATCGCATTCTCCGTCAAATTTTACGTCAAAAACATGTTTTCAAAATATGGTACCTTTTCAATTATTATTGTTAAAATATTAATTTATATAGCGCGTAACGGCCAAAAAAACGGTTTTTTGCTAATAAAACGAAATCTGTAACTCGTATCAAAAAAAGTTAAATGTAAAAGTT
>NW_017305463.1:1032333-1042525 GCF_001594115.1 Trachymyrmex septentrionalis
TTTTTTCTTACAGTTCAGTCCTTCAGCTACAAAAGTGCAATTGGTGAAAATTTTGTAGCTCTTAAAGATTCGGACCTATGGATTTATGAAAATGAGTCTCCAAGCCAAAAAACTTGCCATTCTCAAATGTTCGATCACTTGTATTATCGAAAATATGCAAATAAAAAAAAATTCCTCGGACACGTATCTCTTTTTTTTCGACATAGAATCCGTAAAAAAAGTTTCAGTCAAATTGAAGAGGTGCCGATTAATTTTCATCAAAATCCGTTCGGTTTGTAAAAGAATTACCCACATGCAAACGCTATCCGAGATACTACTTCCGCAACCGACTCACAATCAATGGAACTGCGTGGCACTTCCTGTTCCCTGCGTCGCCGCACTTCGATAGCTTATGGGAAACCGGTGTCAAAAGTGTCAAGCATCTAAAACAATGCATCGGCCTCCACTCGTTAACTTTTGAGGAAATGTCTACGCTGCTCTGTCGAATCGAGGCATGCCTTAATTCGCGTCCGATCGCATCCGTATCCGATAATCTCGACGATTATCATGCGCTAACCCCTGGTTATTTTTTAATCGGAATCTCGCTTATCACTCCCGCCGAACCAAGCGTACTTAACTTAAACGAAAACCGCCTTTCGCGATGGCAAATGATTCATCATATAACCGAAGGATTTTGGAGGTCTTGGTCCAGTGATTACTTGCATATCCTTCAACAACGCCCAAAGTGGCGCGTTGTCCAGCGACTGGCTGGAAAGATCAAATCGTTCTCGTGCGTACCAGGTGTACAAGTATGAAATGCGGATTTGAGAAAACAGATGGCGCATCAATGCAGTGTGTGGTATAAAGATTTGACTGTTATGCCATTTTGAAGTGCCATCAACAAGTGTTAGACGCGCACGAGTGATAAATTGAAAAAGTGTTTGCATAGTGTTGTGTTGCTGTGTTCGATATGTCGAAATTTATACCAAACAAAGAGCATTCGCGGACAGCATTAATTTTTTGTTTTCATTTGAAGAAAACTGCTGCTGAATCATACCGATTACTTCGAGAAGCTTATGGTGAACATGCTCCATCGCAAGATACGTGTGAACGATGGTTTCGGCGTTTTAAAAGTGGTGACTTCGATGTTGCAGACAAGAAACACGGAAAACTGCCAAAAAGGTACGAAGATGTGGAATTGCAAGCATTGTTGGACGAAGATGATTCACAAACACAAAAACAACTCGCAGAGCAATTGAGCGTTAGTCAACAAGCTGTTTCCAATCGCCTACGAGAGATGGGAAAGATTCAGAAGACCGGAAGATGGATACCGCATGAGTTGGATGGCAGGTAGATGGAGAGGCGTAAAAACACATGTGAAATTTTGCTTGCACGATACAAAAGGAAGTCGTTTTTGCATCGTATCGTTAGTGGGGATGAAAAGTGGATTTATTTTGAGAATCCCAAGCGCAAAAAATCATGGATAGACCCAGGCGCACTATCCACATCGACCGCAAGACTGAATCGCTTTGACAGAAAGATGCTCTGTGTTTGATAGGACCAAAAGGGTGTGGTCTATTATGAACTGTTAAAACCTGGTGAAACGGTTAATGCTGGGCGCTACCAACAACAATTGATCGATTTGAACCGTTCGCTGCTTGAAAAAAGACCAGAATACCAAAAGAGACAACACAAAGTCATTTTTCTTCATGACAATGTTCCATCACATACGGCAAAACCGGTTCGCGACACTTTGAAAGCATTCAGCTGGGAAGTTCTACCCCATGCGGCTTACTCACCAGACTTGATTCCTTCCGATTACCATTTGTTTGCATCGATGGGTCACGCACTTGCTGAGCAGCGCTTTGGTTCGTACGAAGATGTGAAAAAATGGCTCGATGAGTGGTTCGCGGCAAAGGGGGAAGATTTTTACTGGTGTGGTATTCACAAATTGTCCGAAAGATGGGAAAAATGTGTAACTAACAATGGAGCATACTTTGAATAAAGCTCTTTTTATCATTCTTCCAAATTTAACGTGTTTTTTTTGTTTTAAATCCGCATTTTATACTTGTACACCTGGTAACCGTCTGGCTCCACCAAGCCAATGGGAACTTGGCCGGATTACGGCGTGTCATCCTGGCGATGACAATTTAACTCGCGTCGTCACTGTAAAAACAAGGCATTTCGAATATAAGCGATCGATTGTGAAACTTTGTTTTCTACCCATCATGATCAATTCCGAAGAAACAAAAGATTCCGTCATGGCGGGCGGATGTCTGGTAAACGTACCTGATGTTACCGATATCGCGAAACCTTAATTTTCAATTGTATTGCGTCACGACTTTTTATATTTTGCGTTAAAGCATTTTCATCGTTATACCATTCCTGTATTTTGAGTGCTTTGGTGCAAATAATTTCGAATGTTTACATCGAGGCGGGCGGTATGTTCCGGAATTATCGTTATTTTTCATATTTTGGAGCAGACAAATAACTCATCCACGAACCGTCAAAACACGAGCATACCTCGCTCATGTGCTAATCACGCTGTTTGTCTCAAATGACACGCGACCCTCCTTGCGCAAATCCCGAAAACTGTCGATCGCGCACACGCTTCGTGTAAGAATCGCGATTTTGCTACCTGATCCCGATCAATACACATCACATATCGCTCTTCGCTCTTAACGCATCTTCGCGAATATTATGTGCGAACCAGTCGACTTGTCGTCGCGTATCACCGGTGCCTTCTGTCACATAACATGATCGGTATACGCGTACCGCGAGACCGTTCAGTGCGCGAGAATTACCGGAGTTTTCAACGAGATTTGCCGGTCTCGTTACTGCTCGCAATAAATTATGCTACGCATTCTTTCAAACGGTAGCGAGATATTAACGTCGTACCAAGTGTGAATCACCTGTGCACATACCGAACCAAACACATCAATTATCGCAATATTATCTCAAGCATTTCTTACCGCCCGCGTCGAATAAATCTTAATTCAACTCTATAATAAAATTTAACTTGTTACAATCAAGAGAGTCATCGTTATTACACGCCGCCTTGGCAAGCGAGCCTTCCATACAAGGTGACACCAGCGAGCCGTCACAAAACAAACTATTACGTTCCAATCGATATATTCAACACGATAAGGCGTGCAAGAGAGTTAGTAACAATAAGTTTATTTAATTTTATATTTGCTTATACGTATTATGCGTTATTTATTTTTGTAAAATCTATTTACATGTTTTTTTTTCATAGCACATTTTTTCAAACATCGTCTAACTCTCTACATCTTCGAAACCTCGCTACATGTCTCGTATCTTGATGAAGAAATATGCATTGACATTGACAGCGTACAAGTTCCTGGACATTGAGACCGTTGTGGGATCTATATTTCATATGCAAATTGCGATTGATTATAATCGAGGCAATCTCATGTTCATACCTCATGCTACGTGGATGACGTTCATCGAGAGGCGTGCAAATATCGAGCGATTAATGCAGTCAACAGTCCCATCATCATCATCGATTCAAGATCTAAATGTGGAACTTGTTAAAATATACGAGTATTATATAATATGAATAACGTGAAATTAACATTAAATAACACATGTAACCAACTGTGCTTTTCTTATTTAAGCTTGAGTAATGTGTTGAATATGTATTCTGTGAAAAAACTGAATCAATGTACGCACGGTGTTAGTAAGAAATTCGATTAGCTTGTGTCATTTTTAAGACAAAATTGTATCACTAATAAAAGCGTTGCAGCAAACACTTTGTACAAAATTTATGATAAAAATTCTATTATAGAATGTTTAATAGTCTGTGTATACGGTTTAGATTATATTGTACATACTGCATTACATGATAAATAAATGTATGTTAAAAAATATATTCTTTTCTTCTAAAATTATTTTATCCCTAGTATCTTCGCCACTTCTTCTTCATATCTTCGTAGTAGTATTGAATTAGTCAATAAGAAAGCGCGCTTGATCATTTGTATTACATTGATAAAAAAAAAAGTATTACCTATACATTTAATTTAATTTAATTTAATTTAATTTAGTTTTTTGCAAAGCTATATGAAAAAGATTACACGTTAATAGAGTAATAGACATAAAATATAATATTATACTATAGACTGTAGTTAACCTAAATATAAATACAATAGACAATTGTAGCTTGCAAATGGTTAGGCGTCAGCAAAATTGCTGTTAGCCTATCAGTAACAAAATCAGACATAAGAGGTAAACTAATATCTAAAATCAACACACACACACACATCCACACGTACACGCACATATATTCACTTACATACACACACGCGTATACACCTGCAAACACATTAATTACATCAGTCTCCTTTAAATACTGTGAGTGACGCAATGAAATGCGAGAAACGAAAGGAGGACAGAGAGGGAGAAGTTTTTTTTAAATCAGGAAGGGAATTAAAATGTTTGACAGAGGTATAGGAGAAAACGGCACGGAATTTAGAACTGATATATGGGGAAGGATAAGAAATTTTGGTATCTGGTGACAAGAGGATTAAAAGAAGAATGATGCTCAGAGTTTAACTGAAGGAGACGTCGTAAATATAAAGGAGTATTGGAGCGAAGGAGGGAAAATACAAGACAGCACAGGTGGAGAATAAAACGTTGCCAAATTTTTAGTCAGCCAGATCTCTAGTAATACGAAGATATATGGTCATATTTACGAACACAATAGGAGAAGCGGAGACAAGAATTTTGGATACGCTGTATACGATTTAACAGATGTTGGAGCAGTATAACATTAGTATAATCAAATAGAGAAATAACAAATAATTGATAGGTGAGGAGTTTTTGGGAGCAAGATGGGAAGGGGATAAAGAAGACATAAACGAGCATAAGTAGTCCGACACTTGACGGCCACGTGTGACTTGAATAACCATGAAGAATCAACATGGACACCATGAATCTTAATAGAGGAGGAGCAAGGAATTGGAATAAAATTAAGAGAAATGTCAAAAGACTGAATACGGGATAACAATGTTGAGGAACCGACAAAAATTAGCAAGGATGATTTAAAAGAATTTAGATGCAAGACATTATTAGTGGACCATTTGGCGATAGATTTCAAGTCCGTATTCAAAGCAAAGCAGATTGCTAAAACATCAAATAAGTGAAAGGATTTGAAAAGAATTACATTATCTGCATACATAAAGAGCTCGGAGAACAGAGAAACAGAGATAAAAATATTAAAGAATAAAGGTCTTAGAATGGAACACCAGAGAGAACGGCACGATTAGATGAAAAAAGAGGAAAAAAATTATATACGAGGACTTACTGTGTGCAGTTTGTAAGGAATGAGCAGATTAGCGAGAGAGCAGAATGAGAAAGATCGCATAACTTCAGTTTATCTAAAAGTAGATCATGATTGACGGTATCGAAAGCCTTTATGAAGTTTAGCGCAATGATGAAAGTAAGGCGACAATTGTCGAAATTACGTAGCACGACGTCAGAGATGTGAAGCAATTCCGTCGTCGTGCTGTGAGATCGACGAAAATCAGGACTGACAGGAGGGAAGGATATTATAATTGAAGACAAAAGCATTAAGCTGTGAGAAGCAGATATATTCAAGCAGCTTTGAGAGGAAAGGGGGAAGCGAGATAAGGTGAAAAGATGAAGAAGAAGAGGGGTTATTAGTTTTAGGAATAGGAAGAACAATTGAGTGTTTCCAGGAGGAGAGAAAGATACTGTGAGAAAGGGAGAAATTTAACATATAGAGAAGAAGATCAAGACATTGAAGAAGGCACAGTAGGAGCATGCGACCAGAAAGATTAAGAGGCCCAGCGGTTAGGCGAATGCGTTTAAAAAAAATTGTAAAGATTACTGAGAGTGATTAGAGTAAAATTGAAGGACGAGGAAACGTGAGGAGAGAAGGAAAGAGACTGAGTAAAAAAGTTTAGAGGAATAAGACGAAGAATGTAGAGTGTCAAGAAAATGATTATTCAGGAGGGAAGGGTTTTTGAGGTGCAAAGGTATAGAAACAGAGAATTGTGTCCCGTCAAGAGTACGAAGATTTTTCCAAAATTAGAGCGAGGAATTAGAATTTTCTTTTTTTTAAAAGAGATAGAGAGGAAGGACTTTTTCTCATGATGAATAGCAATATTTATATTCCGCAAATCCTTGTAGCACTGCCAGTCCGCAGGAGACTGAAATCGCTTGAATCTAAGAAGGGCACGTCTCTTCAGTTCAATGAGCCGTCGGAGTGCATCATTCAGCCACGGCACGGGGGACGAGAAACACGCCTACAATAATCGGGGCGATCAAAAATTACAGTAAGAAAGGCCATAAAGTAAAAGATCATCTCATTAATATGCGACGCCGCATATAAAGAGGATCATTCTATCAGTCCTAGCTCATTCTCAATGTCTTCAGGCCTGATTGCATGAATGTTATGCGAGACAGACACACGATCAGGGCGATGTGATCGCGGAATAGCCAGCATCGCATGGATGGTAAGATGGTCACTCATACTGATCGCATCGCTGACTCCGCACTCAACCACATTAATGCTCGACGAAACAAAAATAAGATCCAAGGTGGTTGCTGAATTACATGTTAAGCGAGTTGGAGCATCAATTAATTGCTTAAGAGAAAACAGCGATGCAATATCAAGTAACAGTTTGGCGTTATAGTCAATTTGACCAAGTATGTCGACATTAAAATCGCCCAGGCATACGATCGCATTGGTTATACATGCTGTACAGGGCAGGCATGACTTTATAAAATGCAAGTCAGAAAGTAATGCACGCAGAATACGCAGATGACCGCCGACTGCGAGTAAGCTGGAGAGATACAACAACAATATCAGTCAGAGTACCCACCGGCGGAACGTCCAAGCCGATCGGAAAGAATTGGAGAGATTCATCGATATATAGCGCGACATCGTCCCCGGGGCGGCCTGTGGATCTGTCCGAGCGAACAAGCACGTAGTCATCTATGTCGATGGGTCCAGAGTTGTGGATTGGTCGAATTTCGCAACCAAGTCTCCCCGACAGAATATCCAAACGGTGGAAGGCGACAACGTCTCTGACTAACGCAACATGCGGAACGACCTAACGTTGCGCATCACGCAGTCTATCATTGTCTACCATTGCGAGAGACATCCGATTCCAAACCCGAAAATTGAGACGAATCTGCAGGAAGTCACGCAGGGCCACCTCCATTGGATGCAAGCGGAGGAGGCATGGAAGCGGGATAAGAGGGAGAGAAAAGAACGGAGAGAAGTGAATGCGAAAAGGTATAACGATACAAGAGCGTATTATTCTTTACACGAAAATAAGTGATCCCCTTACGTACTCAAAAGCGCCTAACACCATGCGTCGCCGCCGATCGACGAGCCTCAGCAAAAGTGCGCCACTCAAACAGTAGCCCGCTCGCAAACAGAGATCCTACCGTTCGACCACGAACCGCAGACATCGGATGCATATAGTCCACCCCTCCGACGAGTCCTGGTAATTAGCTCATTGCGCCTCGTTATTATCGTAAATTTGACAATAAATGGAGACGAGGACGAATTCCTGCCAGGAATCCTGAAAGCCCGTGCAATCTCTGACGAAGACACCGAGACATTGAGGGAGGATGAAACTTTAGTTATAGTCTCAGTGCAGTTTTCTGAAGGGACCTTTGGTAGATCAAATACGATGAGCTCATGGTCCTTCTCACTGATTATGCGCACAAAACTAGCAGTCAGTCCATTCGGCAAGGCATGAGAACCATCAGCAAAAGACACAAGGCCAGCACGCACCTCCCCCTCCAGCATGGCCACTCATAGCAGCCAGATCGGCGGATAGGTCATCCGTCGTCGCCGCCAATCGAGACGCCCCGAGATCACTCCATCAAACTCCACGATCATAGCATTGAACGTCTCCAGAATAGGCTCGAGACGATATAGAAGACTAAGTCCTGACTCAATACGAGCAATTCTGTGTTCCAAAGAAGAAATGAATTTAGTTAGATCAGACAAGAAGGACTGCGGAAAGAGCCGATGAGACATTAGAAGACATCCGGGAAGAATGACATTGCATTCCGTCACTCTCGTCAGGCTGAGGTGAGAGAAAAGGCGACGAGACGCAACTATCCAAGGAGGCACTAGCCCCAAGCAAAGGCAACGACGGCCTGCTCTCAGCCGCAACAACAGGATCGCAATCATCGGAGGGGCGCAAACCAGCACCACAGAAAGCGCAAGGGCGCTTACGCAAAATAAAGCGTTTACATTTGGCACATGTCGACTGACTCATGCTAAAGTACACGAAATTAGACACAATACAAGAGAAATGTTTACGCGTAGGACAACAAGGCACGTAGCAATATAATAAAATAATTACAATATTTATAACTGTGCCTGTCTTTTAACAAAAGTAGAAGCGAATGACGAATAAACAATAACGATAACAAATATAACGACTAGATTTGAAGATAAAATTATTAGATGACGTTATTAAAGAAATTAATGCGCAATGATAAAATATTACAAAAATGTAGAAAAAAACGCACAATTAATACAATACAAACGCACTAATAAGGTAACGAAAACGCAAAAAGATCGTGTCACTCACTCATAGAAATACATTCTACTCGCCGACCAGCATTCGTAAAAACGTTAAAAGTAAAAAATTAAAAACTTAGAAGGTAAAAAACTAATGTGTTGCAATAAGCACCAATGACTATAAAATAAATACAATAATGATATAAAATAGGCAGTACTTCTCACAAGAAAGAACGCAGAAGTTGAACAAGGAAAGCGAAATCAGAGCAAAGCGGCGAGCAGAGATATTGACAGCACGAAGTGTTACACGAGACTCTCATATATATTTATGTATTGTAATTAGTGTTACTAGATTATATTATTAAAAATTCATAAAAATATTATTATAATTAGTTACTAAGTCATATCATTAAAAATTCATAAAATTTTTATCATATTATTTAAATAACGGAGAGCATACAGCCACAGCAATAGATACTAACGCAAGTCATATATTTAAAATTCTCATATAAAAAAATAGACATTTCGGTCAAGATTTGACCATCATCAGTACAAGATGACAAAAAATAAAAAAACTTACAAAAAAACTTACAAAAAAAATTTAATTAAGCAAAAATCACTAGTCCGAAGGTGTTACAATAATATCAAGATGAACAATAAAAAGAAATCTTATTCCTTTCCCATTCTAAATTCCATGAGAATAATATCATTTCTCTAATTAAAACTCTGAAATGAAAGAATTAAATTTATTGTCAAATATGGCGATAATAGGAGAATAAATTTTTTGGATGTAAAACTTTTAATCAAGGATGGGAGAATTATTTTTGACAATTACAGGAAACCTACAAATTCTGGAAGTTACTTACACTTTTTTTTTAATCATCCAGTAGAACATAAAAGAAGTGTTGTAATGGGGTTGTTAGATAGAATCTTATTCCTTTTCCATCCAAAATTCCATGAAAATAATATCATTTCTTTAATTAAAACTCTCTAACAAAACGGATCTGAATTTTTATTCACAACGATGAACAATAGGATAAAAACTCTGTCTTTCAAAAAGAATTTCGAAAAGATCAAAGAACATAATGATATTTCTTACTCGGATTCCTTTAGTATTACTAAAAAGTTTTTTACCATTCCTTATTTCAAAAAAAAACTTCTGAAAAATTTAAATTTTTTACAAGAAAATAAGACTTTAATATAGCTTACAAACCAATGAATTGTATGAACACTTTCATAAAAACACGCAAAGATAAAATTAAAGAAGATCATTCGAATGTTGTTTATAAAATTGATTGTCAAGACTGCAATTATTCTTATGTGAGACAGACTAAAGGGAAGCTAACAAAAGCAGACAAAAGACGCGACTAAAAGAACACATAAACAATTTTAAAAATCTACTAATTCTTTGTCAGTTATCTCTTGTCACAAACTTGATAATGATCATACGATTGGGATAACACTAGTGTTTCGGAATTATCATTAGAACCACTAACGCTGTTTGTTTCAAGACGGCACGCGACCCCCTCGTGCGCATCTCTCGAAAAGCGGACCCTCGCACACACGTTCCGCATGCGAATGTTCAGTTCGCTGCCCAATTCCGATCGATAAAGATCACATATAATCGATACGCATCTCATTCTCAACGCATCTTCTCGAATTAAGTGCGGACCTACCTAATTG
>NW_017305463.1:1042625-1049252 GCF_001594115.1 Trachymyrmex septentrionalis
TGATACTCATTCTCAACGCATCTTCTCGAATTAAGTGCGGACCTACCTAATTGTCGTCGCGTATTGTCGGTGTTCTGTCACTCACCGTGACCGGTATACGCGAGAACATTAAATGCGTAAGAATAACCAGAGTTTCCGCCGAGATTTGTCGGTCTTGTTATTGCTCGCATTCTGTCGAACGGTTGTGACAAATCCGTCCAAGTCGTACCAAGTGTAAAATCGCTGTACACGCATTTACCGAACGAAATCCATCATCGCTACTATTGTTACGAGCACCGCCCACTTCGAAGAAATCGTTGTTCCTACCTATAATAAATCTAACATATTACAACAAAGAGAATCGTTATTACACGCCGCCTTGGCGAGCGAGCCTTCCGTACAAGATGACGCCACTCGTTACAAAACAACTAGTATTCTTGATCCTGAACATTCATATTATAAAAGGATGGTCTTCGAAATAATACATATCAAACGACAAAATAAAGATTTAAACAAACAGAATAACACAGAACGTTTCTCTGAAATTTACCTTCCACTCATGGAAAAAGCCCCTCTACCCACACTTAGAATTATCCTCTCCACTCTCATTTCCTCTCCTTTCCTTACACAATATAAATAGACTTCCGTTAGCTACGATTCTTATAATCGTATTATAATCGTATAATAATTGTAAAAAATAATTTTTTAAACAGTGTTTCAAATGTTCGGTTGTTAAGTTTTATTACTTACGCTGAGTCAGATTTGCGAGAATTTGTGTGATAAAATACATGGTGAGCGATCGTTCATTACAATTTTAAATCATTTTTCGCAAACAAGTACTAAATTGGAAAAGCTGTTATAAGCGTAAAATATTTTCTTTAATTTTAATATAATAGAATCTGGAAATTCCGTATTTTCACACGAAGTCGCTTATCACTTCTTAAGAAAACAGGAATCGTAACAGAGAATACATTAGAAGTTTTGAAATATTGTTAATTTTAATTCTCTTGATTTCAACTCACAATGTAAATTCATACAACAAGCGATTGAAAAATTATTTCACTATCTATGAACTTGCGAGCATTGCTTTTTTTTAATTTTATGGAATAATAATTTCTTTTTATTGTTTATTTTGATATTATTGTAACACCTTCGGACCAGCGATTTTTGCTTAATAAAATTTTTTTGTAAATTTTTTTATTTTTTGTCATTTTGTTGTACTGATGATGGTCAAATCTTGATCGAAACGTCTATCTTTTTATATGAGAATTTTAATATACGAGTATGATTTGCGTTAATATTTATTGTTGTGGCTGTATGCTCTTCATTATTTATATTTTGTACTTGTTAGCCACCTTCAAACATTTAAAATTTTTAATTTTATCATCTATTTAATAAAATCGTGTGCAAAAGAAGAAAAGACAACGTGGGAGAGAGCACAACGGAAGGAAGAGAGACCGCAAATAATAAATACAGGGTATCTGAGGATCCTCACATATGTGCCTGCCAAATTTTCGCAGCAAATTTTTGTATTTTCTTTCTTTTCAGACCTCTCAGAGACAGATAAATGGGGGACAATAAATTGGCTAATAAAATGAAAAGACACGCTGGTATCGTCGCTATACACGCAAATCACAGCGATCTCCGAATTTTTGAAATTCGCCCGATCATTTGTTCACAAAGTTCGTTGAGAGTTAGAAGCATCTGATGGCAATGTAGAAAGTATTGCCAAGCTCAAAAAACATGAGGCACATTCAGACAGAACATCACATTTTGTACAGTAAGTTCAGGGCATTATTGATGAAGACCCTTCAAAGTCCATAAGGGCCATATCGAGAAACCTTCAAGTTTCTGAGTGCACAATCCGTCGCATTGTCCACGAAGACATCCGGTACAAGTCCTATGTGATGCGCAAAGGTCATTTTATGTCAGCACAAACTCGAGAACAGCGATTCATCCGAGCAAAACGATTTTTAAACAAGTTGAAACATCCTGAAATCCCGGATATACTTTGGTTTTATTCTGACAAAAAAAATTTTAACCAGGATCAAAAAATAAACCGACAAATTGATAAGTGGCTATGTGCAGATCCTTCAGATGTTCCTCATGTTATGCACACAAAATTTCCGGCAACTATCATGGTTTTGGGAGTGGTGAGCAATGAAGGGCACGTTATGCCACCCTACTTCTTTCCTCAAAGACTTCGAATGAATGCTACTACCTACATCGAGATTTTGGAAGCAGTTATGAAACCCTGGATAGATAGCGTGCTTGGTGAGAGGCCATACGTCCAACAGGACTCTGCTCCTTCACACGAATCCATGACGACGCAAGATTGGATGTCCGAGAATCTGCATGATCACATAACTCCAAACACGTGACCACCTAGCTTCCCGGATCTTAATCCTTTGGATTACTACGTATGGGGCGTTGTTGAACGGGAGACCAATAAACATCCCCATAACACGCTTGATTCCCTAAGAGTGGCTATTATCAGAATAATAACGCATATGGACGAGGATCATTTGATTCGGGCATGCAAACGTTTCCGGTAGAATTGAAGCTGTTATTACCGCTAAAGGCGATTTTATCGATTAACTGTACATATAATCTACTAGTCACTTAGTTTGCTGTAAAAATTTCATTAAAATACAATAAGTTTTCTAAGAAATATACAAATTTTAGTTTTAAAGTCAATATGTCCTCAGATGCCTGAGGCTAATGGATAGGAGAGAGAGAAAACAATAGGTTGGAACGCAACGGGTGAAAGAGAGAAGGAACGAATTCTTCCTCTTTATCATGAACCCCGATGATGCGCTTTCCCTTCTCTCGGACCCAGCGTCTGTGATGCATTTCCCCCTTCCTGATCCTCCCCACACACACGCACGCACACACGCACGCACACACGCACGCACGCACGCACGCACGCACACATACACGTACACACGCGCGCGCGCGCACGCGCGCACACACACACACACACACATCGTATACGTATACGCACTAACACAATGGGTTAGAATCCGCCTTACTATCCTATTATTACAATGAATAATAGGGAATTTTAAACTTCGCTATTTTTTTAGACTGAGGAATTCATTTTTCGAACTTATCATTGTCTTTGTACTGTCGGTGCCGAACACTTCAAAAAAGCTATATCAAATTTTTAAAAGCTTTGATTAACAGCTTTGAAAATATCAATCTCTCTTGTTGTATTATGCAATGATACTAAATTTAAAAGCTTCTCGATATGTAAAAAATCGTTTTGCACTGTTCAAAAATACTCAATTGACTCACATTCCAATTATCGGTGCTTTCATTGAAAAGAAAGAGCATAATGAGAAGAAAGAGCAATATGCTATTAAGGATTTTAATTTTTTTTCTAAAAAACAGCAATGTCATCGATTCTTGATTTTACAGTTTTGTCATTTAATTGAATGCTACTAGCTTCTTCAAGAGTCACAGAATTTCCGAACGACTCTACTATTGCGATAAGGCATTCTTTTAACAATTTTCCATCACTGAACGGCTTTAAATTTTTCGTAATTAAAATCGAAATTGCGTATGACGCTATAAGAGCTTTTTCTGAAAATGTAGCATTATCGCACATGACAAAAGGACTCGAACTACAATCTTGTTGATGAACTAATTTTAATCCCTCAATCAAATCCAATTTCTCTTTATCCACATATTTTATTCACTTAAATGTTTAATATTATAATGTATTATGAAGATTGTATTTTTTTACGATAGATGGTTTTTTTACGATTGATAACCACACAAAAGATAAGTTTTATTTTGTATAGATGCAAAAAAAATTCTTCTCACGTCTTATCAAGAGATTGCACATATCTATCCATTTTCTAAACGCATTTAGTAATAATATTATACTAGAAAGAAAGAAATAATATTCACAAGTTTTATACTTGTGATTATTTTTATAATAGCTTGTATTTTGCTTGTAGTATTGTGAAACGCAGCATTATCACATGTAATTGTATCATACGTAAAATTATCACATGTAGCACTATCATACGTAAAACTATCATACGTAGCATAATTATAATAATACTAACACTATATTACCACGCTAGTATTTTCTATTTTTATAAATTTATAGTACGAATCCATAAAACTCTATATTTCTCTATAAAATTTCTCGCTATCGTATCGCTAGCAAACGACCTTTGAAAAACAGCGAAGGAGAAAAACAATTGTATATCAGCGCGCAGCAGGAGTACGTGCATATATAATAAAACCGCGAAGTTTAAAAATCTATTATAAATATTTAAATCTTACGATTTTATTATATATAGTTTTATATTATTTATAATAAATTGTTTCTCAATGATTTTTTGGTAGCAAAACGTGTACGTTAAAGGTCTTATGCAAGATTATAGAGTTTTAAAGATTCACACTTTGGTAAAAAAGAAACTACTATTAGCGTGCTAATAGTGTTTGAAATAGATGATAATATTATATATGATAGTTACGCGTGTGATAGTTACATGTGATAGTGCAACGTTTTATAATACTACGTATAAAAATACAAGCAAAGTATAATAGTGTACTTGTGAATATTATTTCCTTCTTTTTAATATAATATCTGTGTTTAATTAAATGTTTTGTATTAAAATATTTTATTCTCGAGCCGCATATTTTATCATCTTCTTCGATATTTTTTTAGTGGAATAGACACACGGAAGAAACCACAAAAAGAAATTGTATTTGCAATAGTATCTCAAAGATGATGTGAAAAAAAATCTTAATTTTAATTATTGTACATTATTGTCATTTATATTTTTACAAAAAATATATATCTAAATAATAGAAAATTTTATTTATAAAAATTATATATATATATATATATGTTAAAAGTAAATTTTTTACAAGTTTTTCTTAAAAGTATACTACCATTTTCATTAAAGGACACTCCTGAGGCATAGCGCCAGCTGCGTGATCGGCGGCTCGATCATCGAGCGGCGAGTGATAGTGGGAAAACAATGGGCGTCGCTTTGGGAATCAGCCCAAAAAATGAGCAACTAATTCCGACTTATTTAAAAGATACATAAAAACGTTAATACAGAATTGATGCATAAACAATTTTTATATAAATAAATAATGTACTTGCTTATAATAGATATTGTAAATGTGATGGTCATGCGAAGAGAAAAAAGTATGTAATACAAAGTAACTTTCTACACCAAGAACAAGTAATGATGATAGCAGTTGCGCCACAAATATCACATTTTACTTTGGAATTACTTTGGAAATAAAATTCGACTGGTGTTTGAAAGTGTGCCGGTTTATTCTGTACATATCAGCTGTAATATAGCTGTAATAACCTATATGTATGCTGTTATAGGCTGTAATTGCTGTTTTACCGCTTTTCCAATATTCTACTTAGATTGTCTTTTATATTCAATCAATGTTGCTGCTTCAACAGATGTACACACAACTTCTTCCAGTAGATATACGTGTTCTTTCTCAACTAAATCAATATTTTTCGCAATAAATTTTATTTACAGATTTTCATTACATTAACAATGAGATCTTAAAAATGATGCCAATTGAGCACCAAATTATCAAATTGTTTCAATTTAACTTGTGATATTACCATAGCAGTTCAATTGTGTTTATATAAGTCCTATATTTTATTTATTAAACCTATATTTTTTTTGCATATCTCGAGGTTTAGAGGGTAAAACATCTCTTTGAAAATAATGGATTTTGTAATTTTTTAAAAATATTTTTTTAACTATAACGTACATAAAAAAAGTTTTATTCAAAAATTGTCTACTTTTTATACTCTGTGTAACGATATAAAAGACAAGTTGCAAAAATAAATTTTAGAACAAATTGTTATAAACAAATTAAAAATTGATTGTAGAGAAAACGCGTCTGTCTTACACATCTGCGTTCTTTCTTTCTGTATATATTCCGAAAGTTCTTTATTCCTTTTTGGACACACTCGTTTGTATTTTTTTACACATGATTTCTGGTGAGTTTTGATTATTTTTTATTATTATTTTTATTAGATTTCCGGTATGTTAATTCATTTACGCGTAAATCTTTTTGGATACAGTTTTTAAGTTTTTCTTTTTATCAACTAGAGCTTTGCCAAGATTTTTTAATACATTTGACGATTCAATCGTACGGGAAATAATGTCGAACTCTACATCAAGATTCACCCGAATTGTGAATGTTATGAATATGTGATCATTTGCAATAATTGATGTTGTTCTGCGATTTTTTCGTTATGTCTCAAGAGGGCTCAATCCGGTAGTCGAAACTTGTAACGTTGTGTAATTTTATCTTTGTTAATTGAAATATATTCTTTTGTTAATTTCAAAGAAACGTATTGACTCTTACTTTGCCCGTTACTTATTATCATTTGGTTTGTATAGAAAGAGTCCTTTGATTTGTTACTTATTATAATAATGAATTGTAAAATTGATTTTTGCAATGTACTTTTAACATCAAAAATAATTTTTTACACCTGGTCCTATTCACAATTGCCATTTTTTCGCTATCTTTGGCGATCTATGGATAGAAACAACTTTTCATAATTTATTAATTTCTTTGCATAAACATAAAAAATTTAAGAATTCTTCTTTGTAATTTTTTCCTTATATATATATATATATA
>NW_017305463.1:1049352-1061281 GCF_001594115.1 Trachymyrmex septentrionalis
CTGCAATTAATTTTTAATAATTTGTTTATAACAATTTGTTGTAAAATTGATTTTTGCAATATATCTTTTATGCCGTTATACAGAACATAAGAAACTATACAACTTTTATAAATATACATAAACATTTTTGGATATACCTCATAGTTTAAGAGATATTTAAGAAAAATGATACAATCAATTAATTTTGAGGAAGTTTTCACCCTCTAAACCTCGAGATAAGCACAATAAAAATATGGGTCTAATATTTTTTCATGCTCTGCAACTATCCAAATTAAAATCGGTGAGAGTCAGCATCGAAAAAGAACACAGTATTTTAAATATAAAGGATTAAAATAAAAATTAGTGTTAAAAAAATAATTTTGATTAGGAAAAACTCAATAACAACAAAAAATTTTTATTAAGTGCACGTGCGCGCGGGTGTGTGTGTGTGTGTGAAAAACATAAATTAATATATATTTGTATTAATTATAATATTATTTATGTGCAGTAAATGTTTATATAAATAAAACTAAATACAAAGTAAAATAATTTCAAATTTTGATTTGCAGGATGGTTTTATAAATTAAGGGATCAAGATCCAGAGTATGATGACTTGTATTTTTGGATGCCGCCAACCTGGACAACTCTCTTTTTCGCCGCTTTCAATATCGGTGTCGGACCGATTTCATGGGCGCTATTAGGCGATGTTTTTCCTATGCAAATCAGAGAAACTGCCGTTGCATGTGCAGCTGCTTTTAATTGGGCGTTATCTCTAATAGCAGCAATGACATTCGGAGAGATGCTGAGTATCCTTGGTATCTCAAAGACTCTGTGGCTCTTTGCTGGTTTTTGCTGGATAGCTGGAGTACTTTGCGCCATATTTGTAAAGGATACTCGTGATTATAGTCTGGCCAAAATACAAAAAAGCTTTAACCTTGAGGATGAGCAAATAGAAATGAACAGCATGGAATGAAGTTGAGATATTACAGATACACGGTTGCAATAATAATGTAAATATCTCGCAATGAAAAAAATGTCTGGTTAGATTAATAGGAATTCTAATTGAAAATAGACGAATTAGAATTTTCTGGTTAAATTTATTAAAATTTCAATTGAGACAACTGAAATTTTAATAGATTTAACCAGATTAATAATATAACAACGGTGTAAAGACTCTTTATGTATAAACAAAATAAACAAAGTGAACGGCGAAAAAGAGTCGACGCATAATACATTTAATTAAAGATAATAGTCATAGATACATAAAATAAGACATATTAGAACGGCCTATATTAATATATAAAAACAATATAATATAAAACAAGACAAGTTTCAGCTGCCAGATTAATAATCCAATTAATGTTAAAATCTTCAGCTTTATTTTCAACCAGACAGTTTTCTCAGTGCGGTTAGTTTGAAATATGGACTTGCTGAAGATAAATATTTTGGTAAATTATGGTGGTAAAAGCTTTTATTTTATTCTTTATTTTTAATTTATCTTGAAAATTTAGTCGTTTTTTCCTAACATTTTGATGTAAGCTGCAGCACACGTCAACTGTCAACGCCCAGCAAACGAGAATGGATTAAAATGGATTGAAATTTTTTTCTATCCAAATGCGTATTTTAAATAGCGAATACTTTTTTTGGATTTAATTAGATTTAATTGGATTCAATTAGATTCAATTGGACGCAATTGGATTGAAAAACTGCATTTCTTATTCAAAATTTTGAATTGAACAGTATTTACAATGCACAGAAAAAACTAATATTATTTTTAGATTGAATGACATAGAGATACACTCCATGTAATTCCTATAAATGAATAAAAACGCATTCAGGATTGAAAAGCATTCATTTTAACATTCGTGAATTAATATTTCTGAAAATCTGAATTCATTTCAATTCATTTTAATCCATTCTCGTTTTGCTGGGCAGTGCTTTAAAAATTATAACATCATAAATCAATATGCAAAATAAATATTTATCATATTTTGCTAGCTAAAATATAATTTCAAATCGCTAATCATATTATTACAAATAATTAACATATCGTCGTGATAAATCAATAAATCGGTTTTATTGCAGTTGTAAGCAGATAGAAGATAACTTGATCATGAACGTTATAAAGGATATACAAAAAATCTATTAAGCTTACCATCAAAAATAAAAATATAATAATCCAGTAAGAAAACATATTATCTCATTTTGCAATTGTGGAATATTGAAAGTAGCATTCGCATTAGTTAGTAGTTCCTGAGCAGTCCAAAAAGCGGAAATTTGTTATATTTTGTTTTAAGTTAAAATATTAGTAATAGATATATTTAGTGTAATAAGTTTTTTTGATAATTTAGTTTCTTGACAAATACAGTTCCTTGACAAAAATAACATGACTGCGAAAACCATCCTAGTGAGAAATAACCATCAATTAGACATCAATCTGACATGCAATTGACGGCAAAATAATCGAAACGATGTCGAGATTCGATATTAATTCAATGAGTTGTTTCTTACTGGATCTGGCAAAATCAAAAACTAATTTAAGGGAATCCTAAAATAAAGTCCGAACTCCGACGAAACAGAGGTCGCTGTTTTTCCAACGCATGTCTTTATACACTACCACACTAACTATGCTATCTCTCACGCAACCTATGATAGGCACAGTTATATGTGTCAATTTTCATATAACATTTGTCGCGATAAAGCAACTAACAACTTTATTACACATGGTTGAATTCGTATTAAAATAATCTTTTTTTTATTATTAAAAAAATCAAAATTTAAAAAGAAAGTCAAATGATGGGGATAAACAAATAAAAAAAAATTTTTAAAATTTTTTTCTTTTGTATTATAAAGTACTCTTGAAACCATGCAACTTTTATTTCAAACATTTTTTTCTATCTCTTACAGTTTCGACAATATCCGCTTCGAAAGAGAAAAATCGATTTTCTTTTAAAAAGTGTTTCACCCCTTAAAAGTGCGTATGGGCGCATATAAAAAAATAGGTGTCTCTTATTTTTGCCTAGAGAATAACATACTAAAAGCTTATTAAGATCGTAGGGGAACAGTTGGGTCCCTTTCCTTATAAGGAAAAATTTGATGTTATTTATTCATGCAAACTATGTATTTGTAGATTACTATTTCGTAAATACAGGTTATAAAACTTTTGTATTAAGCAAATATTGTCACGATTTGACAGCTTGAGACGCCATATTACACTAAAAAATGGTAAAAAATATATTAATTTCGAAATTTTTGGTCGCATAAATTAGCATAAATTTCACCTTACAAAGACGTATTAATATACTTTAATCCTGAAAAAAGATTTTCGAATTTGTAAAAAAGAAAAAATATTTAAACTTTAAATACAAAGCGCCTTCCCGGTCCGAGTGTTAAGATGTTGAACTACTATCTAATATACATTCATTTAAATTGAATTAATATTTCAGAAATAAATTAAGAGCCGATGAAATTCAATCGGATTCACACAATCAATCTGAAACAAATAATCCCTCCAAATTCTCCCAAATCTTAAAAAACTGTAATAAACTTTTGGTAGTTCAACATCTTAACACTCGGACCGGGAAGGCGCTTTGTATTTAAAGTTTTAATATATACCATATATAGACGGTCTCGTTTCCAATCATATTGAAAAAATATTTGTTATACAAAAATAATGGAAAATTGCTTGTCCAGACATTGATTAGCGCCTGGTGAAATGCTAACTTACCATTCTTGTAGACCACAATCGATTACTTATTGATATTTTATCGACTAATAAGTCTGTCGTTGCTAGGCGCGCCCTCTTTTGCTTTTTATGTATACCTTCTTGTTCCTTTGAACTCACAAGCGCAAGCACATTCATTAGACGTGTCGATAGGCCGTGATCCGATTCATGCTGATAACGCTTATGAGTATCAGTTTATCTTCGTTTGACATTTGACAAATAACAAAAATAAAATGAGTTTTAAGCGTTGTGAGCGTGAATCGGACTGTTGCCCAATCAAGTGCTTATAATTCTTATAAATCATCATCTTTACTTATTCGCTCGCCCCCCCCCCTCACCCCTCTAACAAATGGTTATAGATCCAGGACATTCAAAAGAATAGAAAATATAGACAAGTAAGGCATATTATACTGGAAAGTTGAAAGGTTATAGAAGACTCAGGTAGAAAATTCTAGAAGAAACATTGAGAAAGATGATGTAGACAACAAAAACGAGAATTTAGTCAAGAAGCTATTCAATAGAAATTATCAGACATGGAAAACTGAAATAAAGTAATTCCTAAAAGATAAAAACCTACTTGATTATGCACTCAGTACGAGTATCGAGTTATATGATACTGCAGCCGATAAAAAACAATATCAAACTTACGACGATAAGGCATTGGTAGCTATAGGTTTGAACCTAGCAGTAGATCAACAGGTACACATAAAGGATCATAAAAGGGAATATGACGTGTGCTGGACGCTTGAACAAATCCATGAACATAAGTCAAGATATATAATCTGTATCTAATTCTTATATTTTACTTCATAAAACAATATATTTTTATTTAGTCTAATTTTAATTGAGAACCATTGACTCTTACATGCCCCTTAATTTTTTCATCGTTTTAAATCTCAAGAGTCCTTTATTACTTATTTTCTAAGTTTTCTCACGCTGGCTGCAATGAAACGTTAAATACAATTTTCATATTTTAAATTTATACACAACTATGGTTTTCATGTAGTTAAAATTCTTAAATTGTGTGGATTAAATATCGTAGACTAATTATAAAAAATAGTTCATATATTCGATTTTTAACACATTGTATAACCTACAAGATCATTCCACAACATCTACTTTGACTAATTTCAATGTTAAATTTCACCATCCTAGATATATTCGGATATTTTTACATCAAAAAATTTGTTTGTTAAAAAAATATTGCAAATAGAACTTAACGATATTCACAGAAAAAAACCAATACTGTAAATCGCAGATTTTCTATCTTGTTCTATAATAGCATCTCAATATTTACTTATTAAAATTTGCGATAAATTCATCAACACACAAGATAAGTCATGTTTTTTCTTTTACACCAGAGAAAAGAAACAATTCGAATCCAAAATAAAATGATTGGCTGAAAAACAAGAAAGAGGAATCATGAACAATATAAAATCTATTTATCTATGTAATCTCTCCAATTCATATACCTTCTTTCTTAAAAAATAATTAAACTCCCCTCCTTTCAAATACACACAAAATAGATTCAAAATCCTTTGATTCACATAAAATCTTATATTCACTATCCTCTATTAGAAATAATTGGTTTGTAAATCTATTCTCGATCTCTATTTCAGAGAATGTTCAATACTTTCTACAGTTAGGCGAGAATTTTGCTTTACCCAACAAAAATAAGAACAATATCATATTAGATTGTATCAATTGAACATAGTAGTCGTAAATTCCCCATTGTCAAAAAAGCAGATATTGTTAACTATTCCATACTCATGTTAAATAACATTGTTTTGGCAAGATAACTATGGAAAAAAAGTTACTTAATTTAGAAACTGACACTAAACAATTTTTATTATTATACAATAGAACATCCTAATGTCATACTGACACATGCTAACAAAGGCAATGTCACGATATTTTTAGAGAGAGAAAATTATATTATACTAACAAAGCAACTGAAATGCTCAACGATAAGAATACTTATTCAATAATTAAAAAAAGATCCAATCAAAAAACTTATAACTTCTCTTAGAGACATGATGGAAAAAATGTAATTATATAAATGATTCTCAATATAAAAGACCACATTGTAGTAATAGTCATTGCCGATGGCATATGCATTACCTAAGATACACAAAGAGAACTGTCTGTTCAGAATTATTGTCTCATTTATAAGCAGTCCACTATATTCCATTTCCTCTTATTTACACAACATCTTACATAAATCCATCTTATAACAGATAGCTTTATAAAAAACAACCTCAAAAAAGTTAAAATTGATGAAGGCCATACGCTGATTTTGTTGGATGTAATTTCCCTTTTTACTAGCATCCCGAGCTAACTGTGAACTGCATCATTGAAAATTGGAGGATTTATTTAAAAAAATAGTACATTACCCGAAACAGAATTCTTGACGGCTGTTCGATTCATGTTAGATTCCACATTTTTTATTTTCAACAACATCACTTATAAACAAACATATGGCACTCCCATGGGCTCTGCGCTGTCACCCATCTTTGTTGATATAGTGATGCCAAAATTAGAAAGAAGGGCTTTGATGTTTTTTAATGACAGTTCTTTTTTGACTATAGATATGTTGATGACATTTACAGTGCAGTCCCAACTTCAAAAACTTACTTTCCTTGAATGTTTTAATTCTTTTCATCCACGCTTCTCCAATTTACTCTTTGGAGGTAACTCATTAAATTTTCTAGATACGTAGGCTGCTGGAAAAGTTTCTGCAATCTAGTACTTCCAGTGGCGTCAACGTTCTGCTACTATCATATCCGTAAAATTAGACGTTTTTAACCTATAATTCAATTGACAGTTTATATCCAAGCCAACTAGTTTTGTTTGCAGTATTTTAAAAGAAGTTATTTTGTAAGAAAATGGAAATTTCGCGTGAAAATTTTTGGGCAATGATTTTTTATGATTACAAATGTAATCTAATTCCGAAACAATGCATCGATCGACTTCATTTGGCTTTTGGGACTGAAACACCATCCAATAGGACTATTTATAATTGGTTTGCCGAATTCCAGCGTGGACGTACCTTTCTTAGCGATGAATTCCGTGAAGGTCGTCCATCCACGTTTGTTGTTGCTACTAATGTTAATGCGTGAAATGATTGAGCGACACCGGCATATAACATATATCGCGAGATTCAGACATCCTTAGGCATTGACATGAAAGCAATATATACGATTCTACATGATCACTTGAGCGTACGGAAACTTTGCAGTCGTTGGATTCCACACAATTTGACCGAAGCTCAAAAACAGGCTCGTGTTAAATGGAGCAAAGAAATGCTCAAGAAATTCAACCGAGGTCGGTCAAATTTGGTCTACAACATCATTACTAGGGATGAAATATGGATCTATTCGTATGAGCCCGAAAGTAAACAACAATCCACTGTTTGAGTATTTCAAAATGAACCGAAACCAATATAAGTTGTTCGTTCACGCAGTGCTGCTAAGTAAATGATTGCTTTCTTCAGTTATACCGGACATGTGACAACCGTGGCTTTAGAGGATCGAAGGACTGTAAATACTGATTGGTATACAACAATTTGTTTGCCAGAAGTTATAAATGAATTGCGTAGAACAAACCGAAATCGTCGCATCATCCTTCATCATGACAACGCCAGCTGTCACAGAGCACATCAAACCGTTGATTTTTTATCCAGTAATAATGTCGAATTGATGACTCATTGTCCGTATTCACCTGATTTATCACCTAATGACTTCTTTTTGTTCCCAAACATTAAAAATAAGATGCGTGGTGAGCAATTTGAGTCGCCTGAAACAACTCTTGAAACACGTACATTGATTTCTGAGTCTTAGAGCGGAAAAAATGCTTTGGAAATTGGTTCGAGCGTATGCAAAAATGTATCGATCTTAAAGGCGAATATTTCGAAAACAATAAAGCCATTTATCGAATTTTACATGTTTTTTTAATATTGTTTGCAGAAACTTTTCCAGCAGCCTACGTATAAAACTGGAGGGATATAAAAAATAAACAATTTTCTTTCGATTGGTATCACAAACCTACCTTTTCAGGCAGAAATTTCTTACCTTTCTTGAATTATCTATCCAATCATCCTGTCTCACAAAAAAGGGTATAATTTTTAACCAAATTGACAAAACGTTATTAGATTCTGACACTGAATATCATTCAAAAAATTTGACTTTTATTATATTAGGAGTATAAATAAGTTTCCGCCGTTTGACAAACAATGGCGTTACCAGTATGTTATAGTTAAAATTGTCAGCTGTAAAACGTCATATCGTAAAGTTGGACATCTGGCAAGAACATAACCTTGAAATATAATATTTTAATAGACAATTTGAAATATAAAAAGACTAAATTTAAAAGTGCTAAAATATTAAGGGGGCACTTGAAAGTAATTAAGCAATAAAGTTTTTTTTTATTTTTGATTAAAACTCGAAAATAAAAAGAGATATCGAAAAATGACAAGAGAGTTTTTTTGTTGCTGCTGAAATTTCCTTTTTACAAAATTTTACAAAATGAGTTTTTAACGAGCTTTGTATTATAAAGTGAAAAAACGGCAAAAATAAGTACTTCTTCAGTTATTGCCTTCTACATCGTTTTAAATGCATCAGAGAATAAAAAATGACATAAGATAGTTTAAATGAGACATTTTACAGAAAAAAACGAGCTTAAATTGAACTCAAAACGATTAATACTTTCAGAGATATTGATGCCTACTTTGGAACTTGATATCTCTGGAAATATTGATCGTATTGAGTTCAATTTAAGCTTTTATCAGTAAGATGTCTAATTTAAATTATCTTATGTCACTTTTTACTCTTTGATGCACTTAAAACGATGTAGAAGGCAATAACTGAAAAAGTACTTATTTTTGCCGTTTTTTTAAGAAATTTCACTTATCTTCAAACCGCTGTATCTTCAATTCTACTCATAATATAAAGCTCGTTAAAAACTTATTTTGTAGGAAATTTTAGCAACAACGAAAAAGCTCTTTTATTTTTCAATATCTCTTTCCGTTTTTGAGTTTTAATCGAAAAACAAAACAAATTGCATTGCTTAATTACTTCCAAGTGCCCCTTAATGTTGTATTACTTTTAAATTTAGTCTTTTTATATCACAAACTGTCTCGATTAAAACAATAAATAAAATATTTGTAAATAATATTTCTTCCTTTTTAAAACCTTTGAAAAAACTGGCCTAAAACGGAAAATCTTTTGAAAAAGGAAATAGTGGGAGGTCAGAGTGCGATAGAAACCATAAGAAGAGGCAGACCAAAAAAGAAAGTTTGTAATCCTTATGGAAAAAAAGAAAAGCCTAAGGAAACTCAACGAGTATACGAAGAAGAAGGGAAACAGGCGACATAAAAGCGAACTTGATAAAAATAAACAAACCGCAAGATATTGATGAAACATTGGCGTCTTCACAAGCTAAACAATGGAGATGCATTATTAAAGAAGAGTTAAATAGAGTTCGGCTTGATTGCGCACAGATCCGATTGCACACCGAGCCGATTGCGCATCGATCAGAGTACTGAGTATAGAGTTTAGAGTCAAAGTGTGCAAGGACCGTACCACTTTTAAAATGATTCTTTGCCAATTGAAACGCCCTTTCACAATTGTCCACTTGAAGACAGTTCCTTTCTGTAATGTACTTTCTGTAATAATATTAAAATGAAACTTAAATTTTTAATAAATCTTCCATAGTAATTTATTATACCGAGAAATTAACGTTATTCCTTGACACTCTTCGGCCTAGACATCTTGTCAATCGCTTGTACTTTCTTCGTCATTTTTATGCAAATCGTTTTTGTGTATTTGATATCCAATACTCAATACTGTCTCGAAAAAATTCACATTTACTTTCATTGATTCTAATATTAGTCTCCAAGAGCAGCTGTAGCACCTGCCCAAGCTGTTGCAAATGTATCTCATTATTAGGTTCGGTGATTTTGATATTGTCTAGGAATACCGATACTCCCGGCATTTTGCCTAGAATGCCTTCAATTTCTCACTGCCAAATGGCTGGTGCAGAAGAGACTCCATACATTAATCTTGTTCAACGAAATAGTCCTTTATGCGTATTCAGTGTAAGCAATTCTCGATTCTTTTCGCAGACTTCAAGCTGTAAGTATGCTTGTTTCAAATCTATTTTAGAGAATTTTTCCTCGCCAGCCATCGAATAGTTCGTCGATCGTTAGTAGTGGGTGTTCATCTATCCACAGGTTTGCGTAATACTAAAATCGTCACAAATGCGGACTTTGTCATTCCGCTTCGGTACAATGGATGTGGCCCATCTCGACATATTTATCTTCTCTAAAATTCTGGCTCGGACGAGTAATTGCAGCTCCTCTTCTGTAGGCTGCAATAACTTGAAAGGCACTGTACGCGCTTTCAGAAATATTGGTTTAACGTTTTTTATTAATGACAACCTAACTTGTCGCCCTTTTTTTATATAATCGAATCTAAATTATCTTTGTATTGTTGTAACAATCGTGAAACTTGATATTCCGATCCTTTATGTAATATATGTATGCTATTTATTGACTCTGTAAATGTACGCAACTGCCAAATCCACTCACACCCTAACAAGCGTTTGCAATTCACATTGGATACATATAGATTTAATTCTACAATTATTCCACGTAATGTGAGTGTAATTGATACAATCCCAATGATTTGAATAGACGTTTTACAAAAAGTAATTTATTATAATGACATTGAAGTAAACATCGATTTCGACAGTGTTCTCGCAAGTGTATTCTGCTAATTATTATTGTAACGGTCACTCCGTTATCGATTTCGAAACACAAAGGCTTACTGTTAACTAAAGGTGTTTCGTAAAACTTATCCCTATATTTGGTGCGTTGGATTAACAGTACCTCCTCAATTTGGTTAGCGGTTACTCGCTTCGCTCCCATACGTACTTTTTGTAGATGACCTGATATACCACATTTGTGACATATAATGTTTCTATCTAGTGTACATTTACCATGCGTTTACCGCCGCATCTGTAACAAGACATGTTAGTAATTGCATTCTGGCCCGCTTTACCAAGATTGGATTGAATCGCGTGATTACTTGTTTTTGCAAGTTTCGCCAATGCTTTCCGTTTAGGATAATTTATCTTCTCTGTTTTCTTGTCCTTAGTGTCCATGTAGCTGACTACTGCCGTTGATTCCTATAGTTGCTGTACATCTTTCTCAGACAACTCCATCACTGTAGCCACTTGTATGGCTTTCTCGAAGGTTAAGTCCTTCGTCTCTAGTAATCAAGATTATGTATGATGACCTGCCAAATCAAAGAAGAACTGCTTGCGTAAGGCAGTATAATTGCCAAAATTGCAGTGGACTCAATTTATGTAACGCTGCGACAAAATCCTTGCTTTTGCCTTTATTTTGCTTCTATATAAAATAAAAACAGAAGTTCTCAGCAATCTCTAAAGGCTCAAGGGCGCAATATTTAGTGATATTACTAACTAATGTATCGAACGTAGCTGAATAAGGATCTGCCAGTTTATTGCAAATAACGTCGAACGCAGTCGGTCCAATGAAATGTAATATGTACATGACTTTCTTCTCGGCCGGCACTTTGAAAATTTTTACGGCAGCTATGAATCGTTGTAACAAACGCTTCCAATCTGTAGTCGTTGAATCATAAACTTCGATACTAAAATTTCCGTGTAGCGTTACTTCCGCCATATTAAGTATACTTCAATGTTGAATTTAGACTCGTTCTAATCAAATACATACGTGTGATTTTTGTAAATATCTTACTTGCCACGCTAAGTAAAATGCAAAATTGTGATTGTAATCGTCCTCGTAAGTCCGTTCCGGACATATAGATCCGTTGTACGTAATTGTAGCGTCTCTTCAAATCTTTCCTTCATCACGTAGGTTACTTCCCAATTTTCTCTTGCTTTGAATTAACCTTACTCGCTATTACTTCTCTTGAGATGTATCCTATCCTCGTCGCCAATTCTGTTGTGTATTGCTGAGAAGGAAATTGAGGAAAACTCTTGCCTAAGTGCCAATCAGATAACGTCCTTTATTCTATTGGGTGGATCCATATATTCGTTCGCTTTTTGAAGGCTAAAATGAAACAAGTTTTTTTCATACAAAGGATGAATTTTAATCAATAATATATTCTCCGTTTTTGTTGATGACCTCTTGCCATCTTTCCAACAATTTCATTATTCCGCTCTCATAGAAGGTCTGGGGCT
>NW_017305463.1:1061851-1070562 GCF_001594115.1 Trachymyrmex septentrionalis
GTCTTGCTCAACCAGTGCCTTGATATCATTCGAATCAACCTCGGTGGGCCGACCGCTGCGGGGTCCATCTTCAAGACTCGTATCTCCGGAACGAAATTTGGCAAACCATTTCTGAGCGGCACGTTTTGTTAAGGCATCGTCCCCGTATACGCTGCATATCTTTCGGTGGGCCTCCGCAGCTCGCTTGCCTTTCTTGAAGTAATAAAGCAAAATGTGCCGAAAATGCACCTTATTCTCCGACATGTTCACAGGTCTATAGCACAAACAAAACTAATGCCAATGAAACCAAATTTGACAGATGAAAAGAGCGGACTGTCACCTTTCCAAAACATATTTGGATTGCCCGATTAGGCAACCAGAACCGGAGATATTCGGAAAAAATTTGCACTACTAACAAAAAGCGAACGAATATATGGATCCACTCAATACAAAAGTGAGAAGGTACTTCTAGCGCCAATCTATCCAATCTAACAAACGATGGCGCGAAAACGCCACCACGCTATCTCACCAAATCCCGCCAGAGAGCCCTCTGACGCATACCATGCTAACATATCTTAAGAAGGTCGGTAACGCAATCTCGCGCGAATTCTAATTCTCTATGGACACATAACAATAAGGGACACTGATTGATAACAGTAATATACGTAAACGATATTTTCTTATTTGCAAAAAAAATTAGACTTGATTATAAAAGTCGTTAAGATCGTTGTAAAGAAATACGAAATCAAGAATTTAGGGGAGACACCTTTTGCAGTAGGGGTAAAACAAGATTAGAAACAATCTGATACAGTATGATTTGACGTAAAAGAATTACATTGAGTTATTGTAAAAAAGTATAACATGTAGGAGTGCAGATCAACATCAATCCCTATAGAATCAGAGATAAAAAAGAGCAAGAGGGATTGTCCGCAAACACATGAAGAGAAGGTGAAGATGTTACACGTACCATACTGAGAGTTAATAGGATCCTTAATGTACCTGGCGCAGAATACTAGACTAGAAATTGCATTTGCAACTTTGAAGTTATCGCAGTATATTTCTAATCCTGGGAGACTC
The DNA here is from genome assembly GCF_001594115.1 of Trachymyrmex septentrionalis. Taxonomy (NCBI): domain Eukaryota; kingdom Metazoa; phylum Arthropoda; class Insecta; order Hymenoptera; family Formicidae; genus Trachymyrmex; species Trachymyrmex septentrionalis. Next base: position 1,062,908 of record NW_017305463.1, read on the forward strand.
TATTGGACTTAAACTAAACATATACTGTGATATTCAAGTAAAATCAGGGATTAACATACAGAGTTAGAAATGAGCAAAGGATCTTAGTTCAGGGCTCGGCAAAATTTGCACTTCTCGACCGATTTTCGAGAGGCTCCGCCTTCCGCTACTCCTCTCACCGCTCGCCTCGCGCGCAGTCCAAATGCCGCTCGACGTTTTAGGAGCGTCTAACGTTCAAAGAGGGTGCACGGGGCGCTTGCTTTGGGCGTTCACGCTGTAAAACATACTTTATTCTATCTTTTTTTCGCTCATTATATAATTAAGGCAGAAGCAATAGGTAAGCGCTCAAAACGAATACATCCAATGAATTTTCAATGAGTTTTCCACGTCACTCTTGAGGTACTATTTTTGACGCGTTTTTATTTAAGTGGTCTAATAGGCCTAGTCCACTGATAACAATGATGAATTGTACGACCAAATAATTAAACACGAACGAAGTGAAATGAAAAATACTTATTCTGAATTTCGGAATCTTATTGGTGAGATCAAAAACGTCGATTTGCATATTACACGTAGATGAGACAAAGAATCATCGCTCAAGGTAGAACGTTCTTTCATTTTTTATAAGCTTCATTTTTGAAAAGGATGTCTTATATAAATATTTAGATTCGAATATGAAATTCGAAGTCCGAAGTCTCGAAGATTGAAGTATGATGATTCTTTCAACATTTTGTAAAAATCAGCATTAGTTTCTTTAGTGCAATATTGTCTTGTAAATCACATAATTCATCTTACAAGTCAAGATGCTGTCCTTCAATTGGCGCTATAAGGAGATTCTCGAAAAGAATTAATTCAGTTCTGAGTTTTTCGAAGCAAGTAAATCGTCAAATTCGTCTATAAGAGAATTTAAAAAAAGGAATGTATTCTTTGAAATTTCAATTATTGTTATGTTCTTCGAGAAGAATTTGACAAGAAGGAAAAAGTGAAAAATATTATCATTTAAGTGAGATTTTAATATCTGCAATTTTCTTCAGAAAGAATCAACGTGATTCTCTAATTGGGAAATATTTTGATTCGTCCTTTGCAGTTTTCATCCTTTTTAAAAATAAAGTTTATAAATGAGAGACGTTCTAGCTTGAGCAATGATTCTTTGTCTCGTCTTATGCGGCTCGCTATGTGTAATATGCAAATCGATGTTTCTGATCTCGCCAATAAAAGATTCCGAAATTCAGAATAAGTATTTTTCATTTCACTTCGTTTGTGTTTAATTACTTGGTTGTTCATTATTTTCATCAGTGGACTAGGCCTATTAAGGGTACCACTTAAAAAAAAACGCGTCAAAAATAGTATTTTAAGGATGTTTTGTGACGGGTGGCTGGTGTCACCTTGTACGGAAGGCTCGCTCGCCAAGACGGCGTGTAATAAACGATGACTCTCTTATTTTTTATAATAAGTTAGATTTTATTATAAAGTTGAATTGAGATTTGTTTGGAGCAATGCTCGTAGTAATAATATTGCGACAATTAAAGCTTTCGGTTCGATGCGTGCGTACAGGTAATTCGCATTTGGTACGACGTTGAGTAATTTCGCATTCGAAAAAGTGTGTATTGCGAGCAGTGACAAGACCGGCAAATCTCGTCGGAAACGCCGGTAAGTCTCGCGCACTGAACGGTCTCGCGCATACCAATCACGTTATGTGATAGCAGGCAGCGGTAATACGCGACGACAAGTCGATTCGTTCGCACTTAACTTTCGCATTAAGAGCGAGGAGCGATAATTGATGTACATTGATCGGGATCCGGCGAACTCACGATTCTCACAAGGAGAGTGTGCGCGATCGATGGTTTTCTGAATTTGCGCAAAAGGGGTCGCGTGCCATTTGAGACAAACAACGTGATTAGCACAGGATCGAGGTATGCTCGTGTTTTGATCGCTTGGTGTCGACGAGCTGTTTGCTTGCTCCGAGAATATGAAAAGATTATAACAATAATTCCGGAACAAAGGGTGACGTTGAAAATTCTTTTGATGTATGGTATTCGTTTTGAGCGCTTACCTATTGCTTCATTCTGCCTTAATTATATAATTAGCGAAAAAAAGATAGAATAAAATATGTTTCATAGCGTGAGCGCCCCGTGCACCCTCTTTAAACCTTAGACGCTCCTAAACGTCGAGCGGCATTTGGATTGCGTGTGAGACGAGCGGTGAGAGGAATAGTGGAAGGCGAAGCCTCTCGAAAATCGACCGAGAAGTGCAAATTTTGCCGAGCCCTGTCCTAGTTTGTTGTGATGCTGACTGAGTAAGAGACCAAATGATCGATATTCATTTACCGATATTGTGATTATGCTGGGGAGAAATCTCACCCACTGACTATCGATGAAGCAAACAAGTCTATCCAGTTCCACGATAGTGGAACGGAAGTGGAATATGGCGCTATCGAACGGAGTAAAAGAAATAATAAGGTTAGATATGTTTTTGTCAGAATTTGAACTCCGTGATTTCATTACAGGTTTTCAAATATTTTTTGTGATAACCGAGTAGCCATGGACTTCTCCAAAAATAGGGTAGAGCAGAACGAAACATTGCCACCTTCTATCATATTGTGAGGAAGAAAATGAAGGACGGACTGCTGGATTTATATGTACCATCCAATGAGAATTCGGCGAACGTAATCGAAGGATTAAAACGGTTTACACATGGTCATTGCTTAATCAATATGGGTCTGAACAAAGTGGAAGATTAATAATTGCTTGTCCAAACATTGATTAGCGCCTGCTTAAATGCCAACGTATCATTCTTATAGATTACGATTGATTATCGACATTTTATCGACTAATAAGTTTTGTCTCGTGACCTCTTTTACTTTTTATGTATACCTTCTTGTTTTTTTGTACTTACAAGCGCAAACATATTTGTTCCGGAATTATCGTTATAATCTTTTCATATTCTCGGAGCAAGCAAACAGCTCGTCGACACCAAGCGATCAAAACACGAGCATACCTCGATCCTGTGCTAATCATATTTGTCTCAAATGGCACGCGACCCCTCTTGCGCAAATCCAGAAAACCGTCGATCGCGCACTTCGTATGAGAATAGTGAGTTCGCCACCGGATTCCGATCAATGTACATCAAATATCGCTCCTAACTCTTAACGCATCTTCGCGAAAGTGCGAACGAATCGACTTGTCATCGCGTATCACCGCTGCCTGCTATCACATAACGTGATCGGTATACGAGGTATGGCTATTAAATAACGAGACTGCGCGCGCAGAAGGCGTCCTAGAGGGGTAGGGTGGGAAACGAATGCAACGTTGGATAGCTGGAAGTGTCTACTATTCCAGTACGAAAACACGTTTTTGTCGCAGTAGTAGTATTTTTTTCTATAGAGGTTAGAAACGAACTTGTTTTTTTCTCGTGCCGATAACAATGTGTGACGAAAAACACGAGCAACGGATCAATGTGAAATTTCTCGTTAAATTAAAAAAAACTCCGACTGAGTGCTATAAGTTGTTGAAAGAGGCCTATGGTGAGAATTCTCTATCTCGTGCGCGTGTTTTCGAATGGTATAAACGGTTTTCTGAAGGCCGAGAGAGCACCAAAGATGACCAACGTCCAGGTCGACCTGTCTCTGTTTCAACTCCGCAAACAGTGACCAAAATCAATGAAATTGTGCGCGGAGATCGTCGTATGAGCATTCGGATGATTGCTGAGACTGTAAACGCCGATAAAGAAACTGTCAGAAAAATTTTACATGACGAATTAAACATGAAGAAAGTCTGTGCGAAGTTGGTCCCAAAAAATTTGACCCCTGACCAAAAGCTCGTCCGTCAACAGATCTGCTCAGATTTTCTTCAGAGGTTAGATGAAGAGCCTGAATTGATGGAAAACATCATCACTTGCGATGAAACCTGGATATTCCAATACGATGTTGAAACTAAGCGGCAATCCATGCACTGGAAAACTCCTGCATCGCCAAGAATGAAAAAAGCAAGGATGTCAAAATCAAAATTTAAAGCCATGCTAATCGTTTTTTTCGACATCAACGGCATCGTGATGACTGAATGGGTTCCAGAGGGTCAAACTGTAAACCAAACTTACTATTTGACAGTTTTGGCAACACTGCGAGAGCGAGTTCGTAAGAAACTGCCGGAGTTTGTGGAAAAACAAGTAGTGGATCTTACACTAGGACAACGCACCTGCCCATAACGCGCTGTCTGTGAAGCGTTATTTAGCCGCTAGAGGCACTCCAGTGCTCGAACACGCGCCCTACTCGCCTGATTTAGCACCCTGTGACTTTTTCCTGTTTCCGAAGATCAAGTCTGCCTTAAAAGGAACCCGGTTCGAGTCGATGGAAAAGGTGAAGCGAAAATCGGCGGAGCTCCTAAATGCTCTTACAAAAGAAGACTTCTATGCTTCCAGCATTGCTTTGATCAATGGAAAAAACGAATGGAACGGTGTGTGGCGAGGGGAGGGGAGTACATTGAAGGGGAGCATTCAATTATAGAATAATTTTTAAAATATAGTAAAACTTTTTTTCATAAGCAGTCTCGTTATTTAATAGCCAGACCTCGTATGCGTACCGCGAGACCGTTCAGTGCGCGAGACTTACCGGCGTTTCCGACGAGATTTGCAGGTTTCGTCACTGCTCGCAATACACACTTTTTCGAACGCGAAATTACTCAACGTCGTATCAAGTACGAATTACCTGTGCACGCATCGAACCGTACGCTTCAAATGTCGCAATATTATTACTACGAGCATCGCTTATCGCCCGCTTCAAACAAATCTGAATTCAACTTTATAATGAAAACTAACTTATTACAATCAAGATAGTCATCGTTTATTACACGCCGCCTTGGCGAGCGAGTCTTCCGTACAAAGTGATAGCCACTCATCACAAAACAATATTCTTTAGACGTTTCGATAGTATTGTACAATAAAATGCTAATTCTCGTAAATCATCATCTTTATTTATTCACTCCCCCCTAACAAATTACATGATTTAGTTGACGGCTTTAGGATCTTCTTAAGAACTATTGTGGATTATACATCATTGAATTTGCAGAAATTGCAGTGAATATAATGTCAATCATTTATCTTAAAATGCAAGATCTATACACAGGGAAAATTCTTTTGCATTGTTACAGTGTAATCGATTAAGAGTCATTTTGATCAAAAACTTTGATTAATTTTAATTGACAATTAGTTCGATCAGCAAAATCACTTGAAACAACATTTCTAATGTACAGTTCATCGTTCTTAATTTTTGTCGATATTTTAAAATAAATATACGAGTAAAATAAATATAATTCTATTAATTAATTTGATAGTTTTATTCGTTTTACTTAATAAAATATTGCTGATTAAGTTAATAAGAGTTGATCATATAGAGTTAGTCAATAACTCTCAAAATTACACGCGGAGAAAAAAAATCAATCAAATCAATTTATACAACGATATAATTTTTATAAGTTGATTTGATTGATAATACTTGATTTGATATTAGTTACTGTTGCTACAGGTACGTCTCAATAATCATAGCTATAATTTTATTACTGATTGTTCTATGTATGAATTGATTAAGTTGATAAGCAGTATATTAATTTAATATTAGGTTTATGCAACTGTACAAATTTCTAAAAATGACCTAAAGAGAATAGTAAAAAATCAAATGGCAGTCGTATATTGAATTATATCTGTCTATAGTATATTCGTTAATTCTAGAAATTTTTGTACTATTGCATAAATTGATTAAATTTTTATATAACTAGTACTTGGTGCGAGATCCTTTATTAAAACAAAAAAGCAAAAGTAAAACTTATTATAAAATTTCTATTTTATATGTGCTATTTCGAAAATTGATCACCTATAATCAATTTATAGGACAATCAATTTATAGATAGGACAATCAATTCTAGATAATATCAATTTTCGAAATAGCACATGTAAAATAAAAATTTTATAATAAATTTTACTTTTCTTTTGTTTTTGTTTTTTTTATAAAAGATCCCACTAAGTACCAATTATATGGAAAATTTATAAAATCTATAATATGAATGTAGAATTCCATTAAATTTATACATAGCAAATTCGGTTGAACGTACTAATGCGCATTGCTGCATATTAATCATTGAACAATTATTTAATCTGAGTGTAAAAGTGAAATGTAAGTATTTCATTATAATAAAATACATATTTTACTTACAATCAATAACATAATAAAATGTGTTGAAGACTTCGCGATTTAACTGATTTCTATATTTATAATGAACACACATCTTTACATCAATGTGTGTATTATGATTTTTTAATATGTATAAATGCGCATTGAGTGAGATTCAATCAAATTCATTGTTAGAGATATTTTATAAATATTTTTAGAATAAAAATTACATATATTTGCTGTACAATACTATTATAAATTATTTAAATATATTTTTTTGTTACATACATGAAATTAACTTGATGAATAATTCATATTTATTCTTCAGAGAGAGATTCGTAATTAATTGCCAAATCTTGATTAAATTTGCTCCGGAAATTAATCAAATCAACATGGAGTGTTATGAATTTAAAAATTTAGATATATATCATGTAATTATTACCAGGAAATTCAGTTCTCTCGTCCACAAACTATTTTCGATTTTAAGCTTGTCATTATATGAAACTTTGTGATTTCCAACTACTCTAAATTAGATTTAATGTAAATACGAATGAATGATATTTTATTAAATATGCAGATGTGCAGATTAGTTCGGTAAATCAAATTTAACAATTTGATTTTTGTTAATATTGACACATTGTTTTCCATGTATAATTTTGTATAACTTATTTATGTTTATTTGCGTCTATGTATAGATATGTATATATAATTTATTATAAAAATTTGTATTTTACAAAAACGCAATTGTCCGGAATCAATTTAATTCTTCTTGAAGCTGTTATTAAAAATCTAAGAAACACGTATTTTCTTATACATGTGGAATCTCATATTTAAGGGATGAAATACCCTTTTGAAAAGAAAACAGTTTTTCTCTTTCAGAAAAAAAAAATAATAATACATAAATAATACATTAAATTAAAATAAATTTATAAAATTTCTATTTCTTTCTTGATAAGTAAATATTAATGCGAACTAGGAAATGATTCTAAAGTCGTCTGATTTATCGATTATTTTTTAAATAAGTATTTTTCTATAACTGCTTTTATATACAGACTTAAAAAATCTTTGAAACCTCAGTGGTCCAGTTGGCTAAGACGGATCGGCAGATGGACATTGCTCGCGAGCGCCCAGCTGCACGCGAACAATAGTTGAACGTCTTTGGATAATAAATAATACAAGGAGAAATAATAGAGTATCACATGAAAGACGCATTTTCTTTTTCTTGTATAATTTTGGTTCATATGTAAATATGTAATAAAAAAAAAGATAATTAAAAAGATAATTAGAAAAATAATTTTTACATTTGAAATTCTTTTGCATTATGTATACAATGTCTATATATTTTCTTATTTTTACAATTGCTATTCAACATATTAGAAAAATATTAAGAATTAAAAAATAATTAGAACAATTTTGGTTTTGTTTAAAAAAAAAATTGCAGGTTAAAAATACGAGAAAAAATGTAAATAATTATATAATAATATATAAAAAGTATACGAGGTCTGTTCAAAAAGTA
>NW_017305463.1:1071400-1076390 GCF_001594115.1 Trachymyrmex septentrionalis
CCTCTGAGAACATTTTGTACCACCGATAAACGTTGCTTCGGTCCAAGGTAGCTTCACCATATGCCACAGTCAACATTCGGAATGCGTCCGCGCACTTAATTTTGTTTTTCACACAAAATTTGATACAGATTCTTTGATCCGTAACCCGCGGAAATTAAAAATTCACGATACTTTTTGAACAGACCTCGTATATACTACATGGGCTGAAAAGTCCCGAGATTTTTCAATTTCTAGCGCCACTAGAAAATGAACATGACTCATTTCGAGAGGCTCATATGTCACTAGTTTATGTATGAAGTTTCATGACTTTCGTCCATTCGTTTACAAGCTACAGTCGTTTGAATGACGCTACTTTCGCCTTCGTTCTGTACCATCACGATAACGCACCATCACACACGTCCTTGAAAGCGATAGCCAAATTGGACCAATTACGATTCGAATTGCTTGCTCACCCACCGTATTCTCCAGACTTGGCCCCCAGCGACTATTATCTGTTCCCAAACCTCACACGGTGGCTCCAGGGAAAGCGATTCAGATCGAATGAGGAAGTCATCGCGGAAACCGAGGCGTATTTCGAAGGAACGAAACGCTTGGACGTTCGCTTGATTCGTACTACAGAAAGGGCATCAAAATTGGAAAATCGCTATACCAAGTGTATCGCCCTCGAAGGCAACTATATGTTGAGGAATAAATATAACTTTGCCCAAAAAACGCTTGTTTTCATTAAAAATCCCGGGACTTTTCAGCCAATGTAGTACTTTCTTTCCTTCCAACTAATTAATAAAGCGCGTAAGTCCGAATGTTGTTTATAAGATTTCGTATAAAAGTCGCGAGTTATGTGGGACAGACGTGTAAACAACTGAAGTCAAGAATCACAGAGCATAAGAATCATATTCGATGGAACACGTCTACTCGTAATGTTATAACGGAGCATCGGTTACAAGAAGGCCATGATTTCGATTGGAACAATGTTACAATATTGGACGAGGAACCTTACTACAGGAAGAGATTGATTTCGGAAATGATATTCATTAGGAGACGCACGGACTCAACTTGCAGACGGATATGGAGGGGTTTCTCAAAACCTACCTCCCAATTATAGACAAGCTATAAAATGTTGAGTTGTGTCGCGCCTAATCAGTCAGTGTCGCTTGTTCATAATTATGAGTTTTTCTGGAGTGATTTTTTATTACTTTCCAATTTTCATTTTCACAGAATTAATTATCGTTTTAATGTTAAATTTGTCCATTTGTAATCTCAAATAATATTAAAAAATACTGACTAGCCAACATATCAATAATTTTTGAATTATTCATAGTAATGTTTGCGATATAGTTTGTGTGATTTGTAATCACGGTGAGCGTGCTTATTTTCGGGATAATTAATTGTAATCTTAAAGTTTTTTGATAAATTTGTTTTTTATATTCTCTATTTCGAATATTTCGAATATTTCCTTATTTTCGTTCATTTTTCTTTTTCTTTCACTCTTTTTGCGTTTAATTCTAGCATTTAAATTTTCGAGGTAGGGAAGGTCACTATAATAGGATAATTTTTATTTACAGTTTATATATGTTAGAGTTTGTGTTGTCTTTGAGGAAGGCTCAAAAGTGAATCAAAATATGTAAGCGCGTTTAGTAGAATAAAGGAGTTTTACGTCTTCTAGGTGTATTATTTGCGCGACTTCTTCTGCTCCTGATTTCTAGTATCCTTGTCCTTTTCAATTTCTTTTGATTTGTAAGAAGTTTTTATTAGTTTGATTTGTTATACAAATTTATTTTACGCGGGCTGTAAATATGCGTCCACCTTCATCTTTTTTGCTATAAATTTTACATTTATTAACTCGCCAATTTGCGCAGAAGCACTGCGTCGGCAGTGCATATTCACAATCACGCGGTGATTGCGTGATGCCGTGATTTCGGCTTCGCGGTTCCACGTCACATATCAAGAATATCGTTGCTATAGCAACGATTTTAGTGTCACGACTATTGGCGTTCGTCGTTATGATTCTTTCGGACGGCGGATGTTATAAGACATGAAAGGTTACATTTTCAACATTTTTTTTTCTTATTACATCGTTACTACCATACATTTTATACTTGTGCACAGAGATTATTACACTTTTTTTTTAATTTGGTTTTCGAAATACGCAAAATTTTTCAGAGTGTATTATTTATGAATACGTGTAATAAGCGATTATGACAGCTGTCAAAATGAGAGAGAGAAAGAGAGAGAGAGAGAGAGGAGGGAGGGAGAGGGAGGGAGAGAGAGAGAGAGGGGGAGGAGGGAGGGAGAGAGAGAATTAACGTATAATATTAATACTATATATAATACATGATAAAATTATAAATTTTATATTATACTGGGCAACAAAATTAACGCAACACCTGTTCATTCTGCAAAAATAGGCTAATTTCAAGAGACAATAATTCGTCAAAAATTGTCGTATCGGGATGTTTAAAAAGCATTTTACAGGTAGAAACCTCTACTTTTTGGATCGCTACTTAAAAAACTCTCATGGAGATTTCATGAAGTTACACAAACATAAATCAAGATATATCAGACTTCAAAATTTTTTATGAAATTTGCGAAGCTCCACGGAGTGGAATAAAAATTGTATACAAATACGATTTACATCATTCGAAAGAGCGAATCTTTACCTGTGATTTATTTTTTTACGAAGCTCCATACGATTTTTTTTTATCGAGTTATTCAACGTTGAAGCAAAAATGGTCCTTTTGCTGCAACATTGACATAACTCGATGAAAAAAATCGTACGGAGCTTCGTAAAAAAGCAAATTAAAGGTAAAGATTCGCTCTTTCGAGTGATGTAAATCGCATTTATACAATTTTTAGTCCACTACGTGGAACTCCACAAATTTCGTAAAAAATTTTGAGATTTTATACCTTTATTTATGTTTGTGTAACGTCATGAAATCTCCATAAAATTGTTTTTTAAGTAGCGATCTAAAAAGTAAACGTTTCAACCTGTAAAATGCTTTTTTAAATATCCCGATATGACAATTTTTGACGAAGTTATTGTATCTTGAAATTTGCATGCAGCTATTGAACAAAATTAGAGTTACTTAAAATCAGCGTTAAAAAAACCAAATTCAAATTTCACATATCTCTGAAGAATGGTCGCGAAGCGATATACGGAAAAACATTTTAAAGTCATAACTTCTTTAATTGTCAGTAAAGTTTAATATTTTCTCTTTAAAATAATTTTTTATCATTATGCTACAATTTTTTTCACTAAGTGATTTAAAGAGAGTAGTGCATCATGTAGTCTTTTCTCTAAAAATTTCTAAAAATTTTGCCGCCGTATCAGCATTACCGAGGTGTACCACGAGGAGGTTACACGGTCGGACTTACACCTCGTGTGTGTGTTAACGTAAAAAGTGTTTAAAGTAAAAATTCTAAAATTCAAAAATCAAAGCGGATGTCTGACACGTCCACCTCGCGCGCCACTCCGTGAATCTAATTCTTCCGTGCGCCGCTTGGCGCGCGCCATTTTATTGTTTGTTTTGTTCGCGTGGAGACAACAGTGTGTTCCGTTTTCAGACAATTTTGAAAGTTTTTACGTGAATATATACTCGATAGATGCTTGTGAAATCGTGACGTCTCAGGTTCATTGCTAGAACTAAAAGATGCGTTCTTACTCGCGTAACTAGAGATGTAAATGACGGAAAAATATTCGAATTTTAGGATGAAAAACTCGAAAATTAATGGTTTTTTTTCCTTTTACTTTGACAGTATTTTTACTCGAATATTTTTTTAGGTCATTTAAATCTGTTTGCATTGCTTGAATCTCTCAAAATTTTTGCACTTATAGTGATATTATTAGAAAAATAGATTCGGGCATTGAAATTAAAGAAGGCACAGATGCTGAATGCAAAAAGTGCAAGTAATGCAAACAGACCTATTAACCTATTATCATCTCAAGAATTGCAACAGCCAATATTTTTCGTTTTTCGGTCTTGTCTAGCAATTTGGTTTTGATACTTGACATCTTGACCGCTCAATCGCACGTATTACTTCGAGATCCATCCGAATTTTACTTTTTTGCGTTATATGTTGGTTGCGACATGAATTATTTATTTATTTTTATTTATTGTTTTATTTTATTATACTTTACATCTGAAGAGGGCAGCTCAATCCGGCAGCCGAAACTTGTTATGGTACTTATTCTCAGAATGTTTTTTTTATACATATATATGCGCCGCTCGGTTTTCATGTATCTTCGCCTAATTTTGTAATTAAATGTTTTATAATTTATTAACTCTTATTTCCCCGTTTATTTTGTTTGTTTATTTATACTTTTACTTTATACTTTTCTCCGAAATAAAAAATACCTTTTTTTTACATTTTTACGCATAAGTAATCGCAGGATTGATTGCGGGATACAGATCCTTGTCGCACCCCCGCCTCAAGATATCAACTTTAACGAGGGATCCGTCGGCCGTCCGTCCTAGGATCTTCTATGCTCGTGAGCTCTGATTCGCTCGAGTCATCCGCAGCAGCCCTACGCTCTCGCGACTAGCCTTTTGAGGTTAGATCATCGATAGAGGAAATGTCGCAAGTATACGGGAATTCAGCGGCTCTTATCGGCGGTGAGAACGAGTGCGGCTCCTTCTACTGCCAAAATAATCGTATGGCATATTCGAAAATCCGACGGTCGAATGTAGCGATCGGGGCGGCGTCCCTTACGGAAAAATACTATCCAAAATATTAATAAAAAACTATTAAAAAATACTATCAAAAAGTTCACAATAAATTTGCGACTATATATTCATAGTAACTATGAATGTATAGTATATTATGAATTTGATAATATATTATAGTATATTATCAAATTTATAGTATATTATACATTCATAGTTATTATGAATTTATAATCGCGAATTTACTGTGAACTTTTCGATAGTATTTTTCATAGGTTTTTTTTATAATATTTTGGATAGTATTTTTCCGTAAATTAGTATAGTGTGTC
>NW_017305463.1:1079119-1079434 GCF_001594115.1 Trachymyrmex septentrionalis
ACATTTTTATGTATTCCGTAAAAACAACTAATGTATATTTCCAACTAAAAAATATATTTTTTTATTATAATTCGTAAATAATAATGTATTAAAATATAATAATCTATTATATATTAAAGTATTAAAAAATATAATAATATTTAAGAGTATGAAATTGTAAGCTGTTATTCAGGTACAATTTTTCTTAATTAAACTTAAATATGTTGGTAATCATATTTTTACGTCATTTTATTTCATTAAAAGCCGATCATGTTGTCAACTCAAAAAATAAATATCTTCTTATTTTGTAAATAATACTTTATTAAAAAATTTACG
>NW_017305463.1:1079534-1082662 GCF_001594115.1 Trachymyrmex septentrionalis
TATTGAAGAATTTACGAGTGTTAAAAAAATAATATTTAAGGATGAAACCAGCTGTTATAAAGCTTCTTACTTTGAACAAAATATGTTAATAATTAATACATAGTTGCATTTAACAAAAACGATCGATATGACCAACAAAAAAATAATTTAACAATACTGCATCATATAATCCTGGTTTTTACTCGGTAAGATCTTTTTCTTCATCTATATTTTCATTGTCGTCGTGATTTTTTTTACCTTCTGATTCGATTTGTGAGTGATCATCTTTAGATTTCATAGAACTCGGTATAGGTATGCGATTTTTAACAGAATTATTGCACTTTCGCAACGGCACTTGAAAATTTCTTTCCAACATTTTTTAAGTATGGAAATATAGAAAACACTTTATCTGACAAAAAATCAAAACTTAGTTTTTAATGTATTGTAGATTGTTTTGAAAAATGTATATTACTTGTATATTATTCAAAATGAATGACACTGTTTCAAATGCATATAAGTGATAAAATGATTAAATTATATAAATTATTATATAAAAACCAAAAAATTAACAAGATAAATTATGAAAAAAAGCAGAACAATAAGTACATGAAACTTACTTTTGATTGCTGCTACTTTTTGCTTATTCAAAGTAGGCTTTTGTTGTCTATTTTTTCTTTTTTTTCCTGACAAATTGCTTGATGCTAATTCATCATTTGAAAATAGACTTAATAAGGTAAATTTCGCGCTTACATTTATTTAACTTGTGCACAAATAAAGATGCCACTTTTACCACCAATTTCTTGTGAACATCACGAAGTGTATTCAAACATATACATATAATATATATACATTTAATTTTCTATATTGCAGAAATCAGAGAATCAGTAATAAATAATTTTTCTTACATTATTTGTAGTATTTCCGGATTTAAGTATATTTGAGCTGTTCAGTATCATATTTTCTTTCTGAAATATAAATTTTTTAAAACAGTCGAATGAATATTGTACGTATGCATGCTTAATGCAATTGCCACTCTTATAAAATGACTTTCAATTTGATTTTTATCTTCACAATAGTTTAAGCAAAATTTAAAGTGCAAGTGCAAGTTCTCTTAATCTACATAACAAAATTTAATGCGAAAGTAATTTTAAATCACAGTCGCAACTTTTATTTTTTAAAGTAAAATAATTTTTTAAAATATAAGTTAAGAACATAAAACTTGTATTTGTACTGTTAATTTTGTTTAAACTATCGTGAAGATGATAGAAATCAATAACTTTTTTCTCTAAAAGAAAAAGAGATAGAGAGAGACAATTGCAAAATTCTCACAAATCCTCAATTTTCAATTTAATAAATGAAAATAACGAATGTACACCGATTCTTTAATTTTAATAGTAGGTCGTATTGTAGAACCTGCATTACTTATAACTAGCAATTCTCTAAAATTAGTTTTATCTGATTCTATCAGAGTCACTGTAGTTTTAATTGGCGAAGTACACACATGATACACTTATAAGCCTTGCCTCAATGTTATTACTAAGATTACTGCAAACAGCTTTTACACATTCTGTATCAATGTCGGATGAAGTTCAAGATGCTCGTTTATTACTTTTATACATTCCGTTTTTTTTTTAGAATTTAAAAGTTTATCTTCTGTGATACTATCCTAAAATGTAAAAAAAAATATTAATTGTTTAATTCAGTGTTCATATTATATGTATATATTTTTAATTACTTTTTAAATGTAATAGTCAATTATAAATTTGTTTTCGCGATCGTTTGTATATATTCTATTACAAAAATACAAAGATTATAGATTATTGAATTATTTTATAACACTAGCTGGAACATATTTGAACCTTATGTGAGTCTGATCCAAGAATTTTCTACTGTGGTAGAATCTTTATATTTTTGGTGTTGGAGTAATGCAAGCCACTTAAAAAAGCAAGATAGACGAGGTACTGAAAACAGTAGCTGATATCTAAACATTACAAAAGCTTGAAAATTTATATTTTGCCATGTGCATAATATGCATTTTGCATAATGCTTGTCCGAATTATTAGAGATGTTATTCGATACTACATAATAATGCAATAACAATAATGAATATCAAATATTCAATATACAAAGCATATATGACTTAAAATCGTTTTATATAAATTTTATAAATAAAAAGTTTGTTTATATAATAGTTCCGTATTTTAATTATCTGGCTGGTAAAGGCAATAAATCGATAAAAATGTTTTCATTAAAAATAAAAAATAATTAAATAAAAAAAATTATGTATGGTTAATTTATGTTTATTTTAATGATGACAAATGTTTTGTTAAATCGAAAATAGATGTGTTAGTATTACTATATTTATTTGCACAATATTTATTTACAGAAGAATATTTTGACGTACTCATGTTCCATATATTGTATGTATATTTGAACATAGCGAATAATATGAATATATAAATTTTATACGAAAGGATATTCGTTAATTATTTTAATATTTATTAGACATACTCGTATTATAAGAAATAAACTTTTTTCAGTATAAGAATTTCTCGATGGTAAATGATCCCACATATATTTGATACAATTGTATTGTTACGTCCGGCGGACTCACGCGACTCTTTTCTTTCATAAAGATCTCGAATTCCTCGAAGCTCTAAAATTTTATATTCTATCCTTTTTATTTTTCATCTTAAAAACTAAGAATCCGTTATCTCCTCATGAATGTCGCTCCGAGATAAAAATCAATGATTAACGCCAAGATTAACAATCAAGTCGCGAACGATTTTCGCGAATTCGTAATTATAAAATTTAAGAAACGGCACGCGACGTTCAGGGGTAGATTCTGGGTGGTCCCGTGGCGACGATGCGTCCGCGACATTTCGGCGCCCGAAACGTACGTTTCCCCATAAATCTTAGGGTCATAAAATTTTGGAGTTTCACTTTCCCACTCTATCGATTCCTGTCAACATCTTTCCTCCCCCAAAAACTTGAGCAATCTAAGAGCGAACTCTTTCACGGTACTTCATTCCGCAAATTCTAGTCTTCTAAGGCGAGGAGCGAGGAAGAGTCGCCGGGATCATTACGATCTCGGAGGATTGCCGTTCTGCACCGTACGACTCGTCTCGTTTGGGGCATATCGTATCGCA
>NW_017305463.1:1084806-1087435 GCF_001594115.1 Trachymyrmex septentrionalis
CATATGCCACAGTCAACATTCGGAATGCGTCCGCGCACTTAATTTTGTTTTTCACACAAAATTTGATACAGATTCTTTGATCCATTTTTTGGAATAGGCAAAAATCGAAGACGAGCCAAAACACGTGCAAGCAAAGCAGCTGTCAAAAATTAACTGAACATTCAAAATGGCCGAACTTGTCGGCATAAGTGAGAGACATGAGTACCAACATAACGCCACAAAAAATCGAAAATCGAATATACGTAACCCGCGAAAATTCAAAATTTGCGATTCTTTTTGAACAGACCTCGTAGATGTTTTCTTGCATAATTATATATTAATAATGTATATCAGATGTGCGTACTAAAGATAAATGGAATTATTCTTTTATGTGAAAAAATATTATTCGATTTGTTGCATATAATATATAATTAAAATAAATTTTATCATTTAATTTCGATTACTTTATTATAAATTTTTATTGATTGAAATCAACAAAAAAGTAAAAATAAACAAAATAAATGTGGGTAAGGAATAGTTCGGTATTAACTGTGACTCGGTTGGTGCGGACACTTGTACTTTATTTGTTAGACGGAAGTCGAAAGCGTGGTGCATTCGCGTCGACGAGTAAAAAAAGACTGACTTCTCAGATCGTTGCTTGGCTTATAGAATCCTGAATGAACATAGGTGTATTAATCGTATGTGTTGTACAACAAGGTTCCATATTTCGAAAAGCTGAAAGAAAGATGTGTACATATGTTGACAATATGCAATTCAGTTGAATGAGTGAAAAGGATGTCTATGACGCTCACATGGACGATATATTTATTTTAACTTGTAAACGTTTAACAATTAGAAAATGATTTAAAAAATATTAGAAAACATATTGTAATATACGTATATTAATTGTTTGTTATTCTTTTGATAAGAAAAATATATCTGAGGGCGACGCCGTGCGCACGTGTCGCTACAGTACCCCCCTGCTAGTGATTTGCCTAATCACGAGAAACTGCCCTGAAGTCGGTCCGGGAATCGCACTCGTCTGCCCGATCGTGTGGTTTGCCATAAAGCGGTCTTGGTCGGCTCCTGGGCGGTTGGTGGGTCGGTCCTCCTTGCTGAATTTTCTGGGTTATCCAGCTCCGATGGCACGGACGGTTGCAATGATGTGCTGGAACTTAGGGGGTTCTCCAAACGCTGCTCGGTTGGTAGCGAGCTAGCCTTCTATGGTTCCTCGTCTTCTGAAATGATGTAGGTGGGCTTCAGCCGATCGATAGACACGGTTACATCCCTACCTCGGATGTGAACCACGAATGTTTTCGGTTTGCGGCTGACCACTTTGTAGGGTCCGTCATACGGTTGCTGCAGGGTTCCTCCAGGTGCGTTGTGGCGCACGAATACTTGGTCCGCCGTACTGAGATCTTTGAACACAAAGGTCCGCCGTTCGCCGTGGCGGGTGCCGTTTGTCGGGCGGAGTCTTCGGAAGTGCTGCCTTAAATCTTTGACGTATTCGGCCGCGTCGCCTTCTGGGAGTGCTCTTGAAGCCAAGAACTCTCCGGGCAACCGAATTGACTCGCCGTAGAGAAGGTCGGCTGTGGTCGCTCCCAAATCCTCTCGCCACGCAGCCCGGATGCCGAGCAGCACGGTGGGAAGAACCTTTGTCCATTGGTCCTTCTCGTGGCACTTGATGGCTGCCTTGAGCTGTCGATGTAGTCGCTCTATCATCCCATTGGCCGCTGGGTGATACGCTGTTGTCTTGAGGTGCGCTACTCCGTATAGCGCGCTAAGCTGCCTGAATAGCTGCAATTCGAATTGTCTTCCCTGATCGGTGGTGATGGGGAGTGGGGTGCCGAATCGAGCTATCCAGCCCTCTCGTAGAAGGCACGAGCGACGGTGACGGCCTCCTGGTCCACGAGCGGTATCACCTCAGGCCATCGAGAGAATCGGTCGACGCAAGTCAGGCAGTACCTGTAGCCTTCCGAGCTGGGCATGGTGATTAGGTCGAGATGGACGTGCTCGAACCTCGATGATGGTGGTGCGAAGGTACCGCACGGCGCCGAAACATGACGAGTTATTTTTGATCGCTGGCACTCTATGCAGCTTCTTGCCCAGCTTCGACAGTCGGATTTAATTGACGGCCAAACGAATTGTTGTGTAACTAGCTTGACGGTCGCCTTGATCCCTGGATGCGCGAGCTGATGTACCGATTCGAATGCCGCCCGGCGGAACTGTTCGGTGACGAACGGTCTTGCTGTTGTTGAAGACACGTCGCAATACACACTCACCGGTGTCCCCGGTAATTGCACCCTTTTTATCTGCAGTGCCGAGTTCCCATTAAGGTAGATTTTTAACTCGTCGTCGGTCTCCTGTGATGTTGCCAGAGCCTCGTAGTCCAAGGCTGCGATTTTTTCAACGCGTGAGAGGGCGTCGGCGACGATGTTGTCCTTACCGTGGATACGTGCCTGATATCGGTCGAGAATTGATCGATAAAGTCGAGGTGACGGCATTGCCGGGGCGAGCTCTTATCGGCTTTCTGTCGAAAAGCAAAGGTGATCGGCTTGTGGTCCGTGTAGATAGTGAAGGTCCTAGCTTCTATGTGCCTGAAATGTTTGACGGCGAGGTAGATGGCGAGGAGTTCCCGGTCGTATGCGCC
>NW_017305463.1:1093687-1094683 GCF_001594115.1 Trachymyrmex septentrionalis
GTTAATTATTGAGATTCATAAAGATGAGGATATAGCAAATGATCAAGATAATAATCCTGTGGAAGTTAGTTAGTTAAAATACTTTTATTGCAGTAATATCGAATGCATCCATTAAATAATAAAATTTGAAAATGACTATTATAAACACATTTTTCATGAAAACGTAACTTAGAAAAATATGTTATAATCAAAAAGTATGTCAAATGTTTAACAACTGAGCACTTATCGCACATTCTAATAAAAAATATTTAATTCTATAAAAAATATTTAAAATTTTTTGTTGATGAATTACATTTCTTTGGAGAAAATTCAATTCGTATATAATATTTCAAATTAATTGGTTTAAAATTCTTTTAATTTGTTTTTATTTTATCAAAAAAATTGGAACTGCAATTATCCTTCATTCTTTGAAATAAATTTGAGGTTCAATATTTATTATTTGCTTCAAAATGTCGATTTTTTTATAATGAATAAAAACTAATTTAAAAGCGAATTTTTCTATCTTAATAAGAATTCGTTTAAGGAATATTTTCATTCTTCAATGATTTACAAACATCAATATTTTTCTGGTTATATACTACTATTTAAAATATTTAACATTGTCTTAAAAAACAGACACAATTACATATAAATACTATATATTCATATAATAATAAATTTAAATTTAAATATTGGACCTTCATAAATTATGCATATCTCAGTGATTTCAATATAAACTGTTTTTATATACAGGATGTATCTGAAATAACACCCATTAATCATACAGTGCTATTTCTAATAAAAAACTAAGTCAAAACGTCTTCTACCATTTTATACAATAATTAATGATTAAGACTTTAAATACAAAGCGCCTTTTCGGTCGAGTGTTAAGATGTTGAACTACTATCTAATATACATTCAATTGAATTGAATTAATATTTCAGAAAATAAATTGAGAGCCGATGAATTTATCGGATTCACAC
This sequence comes from Trachymyrmex septentrionalis, assembly GCF_001594115.1. Taxonomy (NCBI): domain Eukaryota; kingdom Metazoa; phylum Arthropoda; class Insecta; order Hymenoptera; family Formicidae; genus Trachymyrmex; species Trachymyrmex septentrionalis. Next base: position 1,094,650 of record NW_017305463.1, read on the forward strand.
AATCAATCTGAAACAAATAATCCCCCCAAATTCT
>NW_017305463.1:1094783-1095475 GCF_001594115.1 Trachymyrmex septentrionalis
TATTTTGAAGATGTTTCTTAATGAACTTTTAAAGATATCTTGAAGTTGTCTTATACATCGATTTTTGACATTTTGCTCATTGCTAGATGACTAAAAAAAAATATTACGGAAATTGCAAAATGGTAGAGGACTTTTCGATTCAGGTTTTTATTAGGAATAGCACTATATAATTAGTGGGCATTATTTCAATTACACCCTGTATAATAGTATGATTATATTACCATAAATAATAATTTTCATTGTTAATTATGTTTACAGGAAAGAAAAGTCTTGTATGAAAATTGCTGTTTATCACAAGATAAAAGCCAACTCTTGATTATGAACTTATTGATAAGACATAAATTAACTGACGCATGTCTAGAAAATCTTCTTTAATTAATTAATTTGCATTTACCGCAGGACATATACAATCAAAATATTTATTTCTAAACAAATTTCCAATAGTGGCTAATACAAAAACTCAATACTATTGCCCATACTGTTATACTAAATGTCTAAATTTTGACAATGTTAAAGTAATACAGCGTGTTTACTGTAAAACAATTTTTAGCTGGAAATCTTGAGATGTAACAATAATTATTTTGTGCATATTCCGTTGAAAGAACAATTAGTTAAAATTAAGCAGTCCTCTATTTCATGAAATGAGTAAAAATAGTGAAGCTGATAACATTTACTCAGACATTACCAGAGGC
>NW_017305463.1:1096026-1099032 GCF_001594115.1 Trachymyrmex septentrionalis
GGGGGGGGGGTACTCGCGGCGCGCGGTGGTGTCCGCTGAGAGAGAGTGACGTCATAGAGGGAGGGAGAGGGGAATGACTAAGCGAGGTGATGACATTACAGGGGGAGGGGGATGACGTCACAGGAAGTGATGTTACTAAACGAGGGGGTGACATCACAGGGGAGAAGGAAAATGACGTCACAGTGGGTGACGTCGCAGGGATGGCGGTGAGCGGGAACGAGGATGTCCCAGGTGCGGGAAATTACGTAGCTAAAAATTACATAGCGAAGGTGTACGGAAACTTGCGTCCGCGTCGCGATGAAGACGTGGCGCGGGTCAATAATCGCCGAGCGTAGTCCGCTGCCGTCGTTGGTTCCTACTGCCGCCGAGCACGGTTCGCCGCCGATCCCCGCCGTCGTTTCCGGGCGCGGTCCGCCGCCGACCACCGTCGCTGCCGCCGGACACGGTCCGTCGGTCCCGACCTCGCACTATACTTACTATGTATACTTACCATCTCTCAAATGTCGTCGTCTTCTTCTTATGTAACCTTTTCTTCAATGTTTATTACATGCGATTATTCATGCAGAAATATTTTTTATTCTGCCGAATTATATTATTATTTTAGAGAGCGCGATGATACGGTCACGTGCGATGGTATCACGTGTGATGACACGCGCGTAATACGATGCCGCGAAGAAGGAACGATTAATTGCAGATACAGAGATATTTTTTATTGTAAACATTTATTTTTCATGTAATGCATTATACAGTATTAGTCACAGCATATACAATACTATCAATTCGCATTCAATATATGAATTTTTATAGTAAATCTTACGTAAAGTATTTATAGCATCGTTATTGATATTTATACAGTTTTGACGTAAATAAGACACAAAATATTTAGATTTATCGTTTATAATATTAGTATGTTGACACAAATTGAAATATATGTGCTCGACACATTGTTCGAGTTTAAGTATAAAAAGTATATTCTTTAAAAAAGAAGAGAGCATTCTAATGTTGTTTACTAAGTTAATTGTAAGAATTGTAATTATTCTTATGTGGGTCAGACTAAAAGGAAGTTGAAGACGTGACTGAAAGAACACATGAAAGATTTAGACAAATCTTCGAATTCCTTGTCTGTTATTTCATGTCATAGACTGGACAATGATTATGATATTGATTGGGAAAACTCCAGAATTCTAGATTCAGGATGTTCTTATTATAAAAGGTTAGTTTCGGAAATGATACATTAAACGGCAAAAAATGGCTCAAATAAACAGAGTAACACCGAACGTTTTCCCGAAATTTATCTCCCTCTCATTGGAAATAGTTTCTCTCCCCATTCTTAATATTTCTTCTTCCTTGTTTTGTTTCCTTTCCTTTCCTCTCATAATATAAATAGATTCCGGTTTGGACGATTTTTGTCACAAATAATTTTTATTATCGTACTAAAAGTTTTTACATATTCTGGTTCGTACTGATAAGCTTTTGTGCTATAAGATACTTGGTAAGTTTTGATTTTTCACAATTTCAAATTAATTTTTCTGCGAACTTTTATAGTATTGATTATGTTTTAAAAATAAAGAAAAGATTTTTTGTTTTATAATAGAACTTGGAAATTCCGTATCTTTACACGAAAGTTCTCATCGTTTCTTAAGAAAAATATAAATTGCAATAGATAAGTTTATTAGAAGATTGTAATAGTTTTCCTGACTTCTTTTCATACTGTTTTTTAAATCATAAGCAAGAAAAAATTATTTTAACTTTTAAGTGCAATCATTTGACTGTAATGGCGTGTACCTTTTGCCTATTAATTTCTCTATGTAATTTTTAATTTAACATCCGACTTGCGTTTTAGTTTGTAGGACTTTCAATTTTGTCATCTTATTATGTATTGATGATGGTCAAATCTTGACCGAAATGTTTACTTATTTATTTGGAATTTTAAATACATGACTTGTTTACATCTATTGTTGTGGCTATATGCTTTTTATTATTTATCTTTTGTAATTGTTTAGCTACTTTTATTAAAATAATTTTAATTTTATAAAAAGTATAGTAGAGGTTTCATATATAAACACTTTTCACTTAAAGATAATTTCATGTAGTCAACATCACGTATTTTAACAAGTTCAATGACAAGGTCCAGTATCATTATCTTTCGATGACGTAGATGACTGCATCAATTGATGGATATCTGCCCGTTTTTCGATGAATGCCATCCACGTAGCATGCAGCAGGATGATGCGGTTGCTTCGGATATCGTCAATCGCAATTTCTATACTCGTATGAGGGGTTGGCCCTACGACGATTCCAATTCTTTAAAAATTTGCAAAACCGTCGGTGTCAACGCTAATAGTCTTGTTAAAATGGTATGAGAAGACGCGCTGTAATGGAGAAGAACAAAAGATTGAGCAATATATAGAGAAAAAAATCTTTACAAACAAATATAATTAAAATACTTGCTCGACTCATGTTAAACGTATGAATTTATAGCGCTGAAGATCACTGCAAAACGAATCTGTCCGAGCGACTGATGCAGTATCATTGCTCCAATTTCTATTTAAATCTTAAAATCGAATTTCTAACAATTGAGTCAAATTAAGAAATTTGAAACTTTGAATGACATTTCCGTCTACATCAATGAGAAGGGGATTGTGTCGATACGACTTGCCGAAAGAGGAACAAGCACGTAAATCTCTTGTACGTGGAGGATGACAACGCGGAACATTTTGCGCTCATCAAGAATCTATCTCGATTAATCAACTCACAACTTACCAAAAAGAATATAAGAAATATTTCTGCGATTGGTACGTAATAATAATAATGATAATAATATAATATATGTTATGATATTGTATATAATATATAAGATGATGTATATATTATTAGGTGTACAAAAAAGTTCTGAGCTTTAGATTTGATACAACCGAAATAACAATTTAAATTTTATATATCTTCCCGCCCTTTTGGGGTTTTAAAACAGTAACATTTAACCTCCTGAAATGCGATACGGTTTGG
>NW_017305463.1:1099132-1099392 GCF_001594115.1 Trachymyrmex septentrionalis
TAATATAATACTTTTTTTCGAATGCTTCCACTATTTTAGCTCGAGCACTAAATTGGAGATCCACAGCGAGGACTGTGGGAAACTGAATGACTGCGGAAACTGAAAGGCTGCCGAGCGAGGACGATAAATGGCTAAGTTTCGACAATCACTGCAGGAAAGAACACGTCCTATTCGTTGTCTACGTCAACCTGAAGTGTGTATTGGAGAAAACGGATGGAAATTCTGAATCGGCTACGTATACGTATCATCATCATAACGTA
>NW_017305464.1:0-285 GCF_001594115.1 Trachymyrmex septentrionalis
GGGGTGATGGTGGATGCGGGGGGACATTAGCTGGAGGAATAGGGGATTGGTTCGAAATCGGGGAATAGGAGATCTCGAGGGGGGGAGATAAAGTATCTATGGGGAATTGGATAAGGGGAATCGGTTCCGATACTGTCGGTGGTGCTTGATGAAAAATCCGGGCGCGGGCGGCGAATCGGCGCGATCGGCGGGCGGTTCTCGTCAGGCGGCGGCGACGAGGGGCGAATGGACGGCGTGAACGCACTAGAAATTTTATTGTTTTTAATGGGTCCCCAAAAAGCAAGA
>NW_017305464.1:385-786 GCF_001594115.1 Trachymyrmex septentrionalis
AAAAAGCAAGAGGGAAAGACGGGGGGAGGGGACCACCCGATATTAAATAATTTGAACTTACTGGTGATGTAGGGCCCAACCGCAGAGAAGGTGGCGTCGGATGTTATGTTGAACGGACTTCCTGGCTGTTGATTTGGGGTGAATCCCGATGGTAGTTTTTGTTTACACTGATTTTATCCGAACTTAAAATTTCGCGATCGACTCACTGATTTTACGATCTTTGTCGCGACTTATCGCTCGATTGCTTCGAGAAAAATCTGCTCTGCTATTTCACTGACTGTCTATATGTTCTCAAAAAAAAAACTGACTATCCTTACGTTCTTCTATCTAACTGCCCGTCTATATGTTCTCTAAAAAAACTGACTCGGGGGTTGCGGAATCGCGATTTTTATACTAATCGC
>NW_017305465.1:0-2333 GCF_001594115.1 Trachymyrmex septentrionalis
TGGAGGGGGTTTGTTGTGACGCCCCATGGCTGCCCATATACTACTGTTTTATAACATTTTATACCATTTTTATAGCATATATTTACAATTATGTAATATTTGAATATTTCTCTATATAAATATGTTTTATATTGTATAATATTACGTTTAATTTATGCATGTGTTATAAATATGTTTCCTTGTGTTAATAGTGTTTGCCAGATGTTTAATTAATTTATATATTTATTGAAGTTTTTATGATACAAGGATGAATAACAAGGACAACAAATCAAATCAATTGAATGTGACACTCACCGTGTGATATTACACCTATACAAGTCTACACCTACAAAAATTAGTCGGCGCTCAATGTAATATCGAGAAAAACTACCAGAAAAAATGATCAAAAAGAGCCACGACAATAAGGCGACGCGACAGTGCGGCGGCTTATATCTGTCTTTTCTCATTCCACTATCTTTTCTTAACACATTAAACGCCAGTGACACACACCGTGTGTCATTACACCTATACAAGTCTACACCTATCAAGTCTACACTTATAAAAATTGGTCGGCGCTAAATGTAATATCGAGAAAAACTACTAGAAAAAAATTATCAAAAAAAAGCCGCGGCTCCGCGAGACAATAAGATTCGTGCGACGATTTATGTTGTCTTTTCTCATTCCACTAGGGCTGCGTTCACTTTGCCGCTCACAGGCTTTGTGAGCATCAATTATCCTTGTTTAATATTTACTAAATAACAAGGATAAAACGACGTTTAAAACGTTATGATCGTCAAAACGAACACAGCTTACATATATAAAATAAACTGACGGGACTCGCGGAGCGAGTCACTCAGGAACCATGTTCTATTTTATTCGAGATGACTTATTCGATCGTGAAAAATGTATCTTTTCGTTCTAGTGAACTCACAAGATAAATATTTCGCAGATTGTTATTTAAATACGATTTCGTTAATTGTATTTTAACGTTAATCATATTGTTTCTAACGTCAATTTTATTATATTTGATTTGGTATTGTATAGATAAAAGAATTTTTTCAGATATCTAGGATCCAAATTTATTGTTTTTTTTTATTTGGTGTGAAAAATAGAACATAAAATTATAAATTTTGATTATTATTTGCGCGATTATAAAACTATAGTAATAAAACATTAAATAAAAGACAATAAGCAATAATTGTGAGAATTGTTTTATTGTTTTAATCGTCTTGTGACAGTCTCCTTTCTCCTGATCGTCACTGTCTTTGTCAGGATTGGGAATCTGGAGAAGGAGATTATTGTTGGAGAGGTTTCTTGAGAAACGGTTACTTGATTTTTAAACGAACACTGAGACTTTAATTGAGAAAAGATACGAACCGCAATACATTTGTATAAACGGGCGCATACGTGACGTATGACGTTACTCCGAAATACGTTAAAGCAATCGTTAGAATGCTAGCGAAACTAATTCGCGTTATGACGACGCTCCGAAGAGTACCTTTCTCCTATCCTCAGAACGAATCGCTCGGAGCAGCCGTGCTCTGGCGTTTTTATAACATGTGCCCCGAATGTGAGCGCCGCATGTTCGACTTGGTGATTTGATTTTTCGGTGACAGGTATCGTAATTGGTCTCGTGACGGCACAAGTGCGAGGACAGCACTTGGTTGCTTTATTTGTTTACATAATGTCGAATCAGTGCCGTATAGATAGTTTCTATGATAAATGTGTATATAAAGATTGTACAAATGGAAAATTCTCTCGTAGAAAACATTTATATAGATTTCCATTACAAACAGACGAGAGACTGAATTTATGAATACGCAATAGTGGTAAGTTTGTATATATTATAACTTTAGAATGCAAAAAAGAATACATAACAATAAATAAAGGACAAAGTAAGAGTCAGAGCATTTCTTTAAAAAAGTCATACAATTAAACAAATAAATTACAAATACAGAAAAAATAAAAAAGAAGAAAATATATATAATAAGAAATAATAAAGGTAAAAATAAAATACATTACATTTCGGCTACAAGATTAAGCCCTCTTCAGACATTAAAACATATTGGAATAAACACTATTACAAATAATTAAATGTTCGCAAATTCATGATATACGCATTTCGGTTGAGTCTCGATGTAGAACTCGACATTATTCACGTACGACTGAACAGTAAAAAATGTGTCATATTTCTTAGAAAAGTTCTAGTTGATGAAAAAGGAAAAATTTCTTATAAAAAAAGTAAACTTAAAAAAATTATGATAAGAAATAAAAACTCATCAAAAAATATGTGTAAATTATTAAAACTAGTGTGCGTGCGTGCGTGCGTGCGTGCGTGCGTGCGTGCGTGCGTG
>NW_017305465.1:2433-14792 GCF_001594115.1 Trachymyrmex septentrionalis
CGTGCGTGCGTGTGTGTGTGTGTGTGTGTGTGTGTGTGTGTGTGTGTGTGTTGTATCCAATAAGTACGTAGACTGCTAGAAAAATTTTGCAATCTAGTACTTCCAGTGGTGCCAATGTTCTGCTACTATCATATCAGTAAAATTAGACGTTTTTAACCTATAATTTAATTTACAGTTTGTACTCAAGCCAACTAGTTTTGTTTGCACAGTATTTTAAAACAAGTTATTTTGTAAGAAAATGGAAATTTCGCGTGAAAATTTTCGAGCAATAATTTTTTACGATTACAAATGTAATCTAACTCCGAAACAATGCATCGATCGACTTCATTTGGCTTTTGGGGATGAAGCACTATTCAATAGGACTGTTTATAATTGGTTTGCCGAATTTCAGCGTGGGCGTACCTTTGTTAGTGATGAATTCCGTGAAGGTCGTCCATTCACGTCTGTTGTTGCCACTAATGTTGATGCGGTGCGTGAAATAATTGAGCGAGACCGGCATATAACATACCGCGAGATTCAGGCATCCTTAGGCATTGACATGAAAGCAATACATACGATTTTGCATCACTTGAGCGTACGGAAACTTCGCAGTCGTTGGATCCCACACAATTTGACCGAAGCTCAGTCAAAGCTCAATGGACCGAAGCTCAGTCTACAATATCGTTACTCGGGACGAAGCATGGATCTATTCGTATGAGCCCGAAAGTAAACAACAATCCACTGTTTGGGTATTTCAAAATGAACCGAAACCAACAAAAGTTGTTCGTTCACACAGTGCTGCCAAGCAAATGATTGCTTGTTTCTTCGGTTATACCGGACATGTGACAACCGTGGCTTTAGAGGATCGAAGAACTGTAAATACTGATTGGTATACAACAATTTGTTTGTCAGAAGTCATAAATGAATTGCGTAGAACAAACCGAAATCGTCGCATCATCCTTCATCATGACAACGCCAGCTGTCACACAGCACGTCAAACCGTTGATTTTTTATCCAGTAATAATGTCGAATTGATGACTCATTGTCCGTATTCACCTGATTTATCACCTAATGACTTCTTTTTGTTCCCAAACATTAAAAATAAGATGCGTGGTGAGCGATTTGAGTCGCCTGAAGCAGCTGTTGAAACATTTCGTACACTGATTTCTGAGGTTACAGCCTTAGAGTGGAAAAAATGCTTCGAAAATTGGTTCGAGCGTATGCAAAAATATATCGATCTTAGAGACGAATACTTCGAAAAACAATAAAGCCATTTATCGAATTTTATATGTTTTTTTTTATATTGTTTGCAGACACTTTTCCAGCAGCCTACGTATAACGAATAGAAATTAAAAAACATAAAGACGAGTGGAACGCAGACATGAAAAAAGGACACTGTGTATCGACTAATGTACACGCTCGCTGATACGGATCATCACGGACTGAGAGAAGAGATGGACCTTCAGTATCAAAGAAGTCAAATTTTATTTACAATAGATAAATATGCTTTATGAAGACCTTCAGTATCCGTTTGTAAATTCAAACTGTTTTTCTGCTTCTTAATGTTGAGCATCTCGCAAATTAAGCGTTTCCTATAACAAGGTTCTTTATCTAAAATTTTAACGTTGTCCCATTAGAAATTGTCATCAAACTGTAGCCTATGCTCAGTGATGACAGAACGGACAGAAGTTTTATGTCTAATATGATTACGATGTTCTGTAATTCTAGTTTTCAATTGTCTGCCCGTCTGTCCAACATATGACGCATCACAATTGTTACACGTTATTTTATATACTACATTATTCTTCGATGTATGGGGACAAATATCCTTCTGTACTTTTATGTATTTACCCATTTAATTAGGACTATGAAAAGATACTTGATGTCATTTTTATTGAATCGCCTAAATTTCTCCGTGTGACGAGGAATATATGATACTGTAAGTCACGAGGAAGTTTTATTCACACAAACATTGTCAGTCAAATCATTATGTGCTATATATCTATTTTTAATTAAATTTTTGATACGTTGATTAACTGTGTCAAAAATAAAACTCGAAAGATAGTCATTATCTAATAAAATATTAATAATAAATGACAAATTTTTTGTATGAAACATAAAGTCAGATAGTAAAAAATCTCTGTCAACTAATGAAAAAATTATATCTTTCTTTTGTGCAATAGGATGTGTGATTAGAGTAAAAATTTAAAAACCTTTCTGAAAACGTTGGTTTATGGTACCAATAAAAAATGAAACGATTCTTGTTGATGGATATGGAGATATCAAGAAAATGTATTTTATCTCCCCCTATTTCAGTAGTAAATTGGAGGCGCGAATGAAATGAATTGAATTGTTCTAATAAAACATCGATTTTTGAGGGAAAAACCGCAATGTAGTCTATAAGATATCGTGCAATAATTATGATGCGTCGTACGTTGGACAGACGGGCAGACAACTTTCTCTCTCTCTAAAAATCAGAATTACTAAATACCGTAATCATATTAGACATAAAACTTCCGTCAGTCATAACAAAGCACAGGCTGTAATATGACCATGATTTCCAATAGGACAAAGTCAGAATTCTAGATGAAGAGGCTTGCTATAGAAAACGTTTAATTTCCGAGATGCTCAACATTAAAAAGTAGGATAACAGCTTGAATTTACAAACCGACACGGAAGGTTTTCATAAGGTATATATGCCTATTGTAAAAAAAAGTTTGACTTTGCGATACCGACGATATCTTCTCTCAGTCTGTGGTGATCCGTATCAGCGAGCGTAACTTTAACCGGTATACAATATCCGTCTTTTACTTCTTCGCGTTTCACTTGTTTTTACATATTACAATAGCCTTTTTTGTACTTGTATGGACACGCTTTTTTGCACAATTTATATATGTTTCTTGGTGATTTTTTTTATTTCTTACTAGATTTCCGTTATGTTAATTTCTGTTTTGTGTTTATTTTCGTAAGAAATCTTTTTATCTTTTTATCAACTAGAACTTTTCCAAGAGACATGATACACTTGCGACTATGTAATCGTACGTGAATATTGTCGAGTTCTACATCAAGACTGTACCCGAATTGTACTTACGATGAATTTGCGAACTTTTGTATTGCGATTACTCTTTTTTTCCGATATATTTGTCTGAATAAGGCTCAATCTTGTAGCCGAAACTTGTAACGGAATTTTTACTTATTTCTTACCTTTTATTATTTTTTATGTATCTTTTATTTTTATTATATACTTTCTTCGAATTTTGTTTTTCTTTATTTGTATTTTCTTTTAATTAGATGACTATTTTTTAAAAACAAGATGTGCTGACTCTTATATGCTTGCTCTTTATTTATTGTTATTTATTTTAATTTATATATATACAGCTTATTTAAAATATAAATATTACCCAGCAAACGAGAATGAATTAAAATAAATTGAAATTTTTTTCTATCCAAACGCGTATTTTAAATGGCAAATACTTTTTTTATATTTAATTAGATTCAATTGGATTCAATTAGATTCAATTGGATGCAATTGGATTGAACTGCATTTCTTATTTCAAATTTTGAATTGAACAGTATTCACAATGTACAGAAAAAGCTAATATTATTTTTAGATTGAAAGGCATAGAGATATGCTCCATGCAATTCCTATAAATGAATAAAAATGCATTCAAGATTAAAAAGCATTTATTTTAACATTCGTGAATTAATATTTCTGAAAATCTGAATCCATTTCAATTCATTTCAATCCATTCTCGTTTGCCAGGTAACACATTTGTAAAAATATAATATAACCTTAATGTTAATACTTTTAAGTGAAATAAACATCACGCGCAGATTGCAGAGATGAATATTTCTGCACAATTTGTGAATGTACAATACCACGATTATATGAACTAAGTATCGATTTTTCATTTGGAGAGTTGAAAAGTAGACGTATTACCCTCAGAAAATTGAATGTATTACCCTTAGAAAAGTGGACCCTCAAAGCTATGTAGTTTACATCCACTTTGTCAGGGGGCAGTAGTGCGCGGTAGCATTTTGCGGTTACAGATTTTGGTAAGATATGAGTATCCGCATCCAATTTTAGTTTTTTTCTCACTCTTTTGCTCTTTTCCTCAATCCCTTGCTCTCTCTTTCTCTCTCTCTCTCTCTTCCCCTCCCTTCCTCTCTCCCTCCCTTTATCTCCCTCCCTCCCTCTCTCTCTCTCTCCCTCCCTCCCTTCCTCCCTCCCTCCTCCCTCACTCACTCTAGTCTACCACTAAATTAAAAAGATTGAAGAGAGAACAAAGAGTGATGGAAAAACTAAAAATAACGGATGCGAATACCTATATTATAATGCTCTACTTTTAAGCTTTATATTCTCTCTCAGGTTTCTCTCTGGTTTTCAAATAGATCACGTGATCAAAATGATGCTTACTAAACATCAATTTTGATCATGTGATCCTGTTTTGACGCTGAAAATGAGCGTCGAGCGTCAGCATGAAAAGGCATCTTAAGACAAAAGAGATTTTGCTGTATTCTCCGTCTAGTATTATACGAGGTCTGTTCAAAAAGTATCGCGAATTTTGTGTTTTTTCAAAAATTATTTATTTATTCATGAATATCTATTTTGTCCCCTTCAAAGTAATCCCCATCAGATATTATACACTTGTGCCAACGTTTTTTCCAATCCTCGAAGCACTTCAAAAAATTATTTTTTGTGATCTTGTTCAGCTCCTCCTTCGATGCCGCCTTTATCTCCTCAATCGTAGCGTAGCGTCGTCCTTTTATGGGCCTCTTCAGTTTCGGGAACAAGAAAAAGTCACAGGGGGCCAGATCTGGGGAATACGGTGGCTGCGGCATCATTAGTGTGTTGTTTTTGGTCAAAAATTCGCGCACAAGCAACGATGTGTGAGCAGGGGCGTTATCATGGTGCAAAAGCCAATTTTTGTTCTTCCACAAATCCGGGCGTTTCTGGCGGATTGCTTCGCGCAAATTGCGCATAACTTGCAGGTAATATTCCTTATTGACCATTCTACCCTGTGGCAAGAACTCATGATGCACCACGCCCCTGCAATCGAAGAAAACTGTAAGCAAAACCTTCACATTCGACCGAACTTGGCGCGCTTTTTTCGGTCTTGGCTCGTGCAGCAGCTTCCATTGGGATGATTGAGCTTTGGTTTCCACGTCATAACCATAAACCCATGATTCGTCACCTGTTATGACCCTCTGGAGCAAATTTGGGTCGTCGCAGATAGAGTCCAACAGCTGCTTAGCAATGTTAATGCGATACTGTTTTTGGTCGAAATTGAGCAATTTTGGTACGAATTTCGCGGCGACCCGTCTCATGCCCAAATCATTGGTAAAAATCGAATGGCACGAGCCAATCGATATGTTTAGGTCCTCAGCAACCTCTCTAACGGTGATTCGACGATTGGCCAATACTATTTTCTTCACTTCATCAATGTTTTCGTCTGTTGTTGACGTGCTCGGGCGTCCGGCACGCTCTTCGTCGTTCACATCTTCTCGGCCCTCTGAGAACATTTTGTACCACCGATAAACGTTGCTTCGGTCCAAGGTAGCTTCACCATATGCCACAGTCAACATTCGGAATGCGTTCGCGCACTTAATTTTGTTTTTCACACAAAATTTGATACAGATTCTTTGATCCATTTTTTGGAATAGGCAAAAATTGAAGACGAGCCAAAACACGTGCAAGCAAAGCAGCTGTCAAAAATTAACTGAACATTTAGAATGGCCGAACTTGTCGGCATAAGTGAGAGACATGAGTACCAATATAACGCCACAAAAAATCGAAAATCGAATATACGTAACCCGCGGAAATTCAAAATTCGCGATACTTTTTGAACAGACTTCGTATGATTTAAGCCGACCCGACTGCCAACTCTGATTGCCGACCAATAATGGACTAATTACAATAAGACTGATTTAATATGATTGGTTCATTATTGGTTGGCAGTCGTATCAGCTTGCAGAGTCGATAGTCTGATACAGGCTTAAAAGCTGCTGCAGACAAAATTTCTGTAATAATAATCTTAAAACGTGAACTTAACCTGATGAACCAATCAGGATATTGCTTTAGATCTACGTACTCTAGCGAAAATAGAAATAGCAGTAAAATTATCTATAAGGCGAGTTTCAACCAATTGAAATTTACCTTATTGTAAGGTTATGGATAAGTTTACTGCTATTTCTATTTTCGACGCAACATTACATCAGGGTATCAATCATAAAACTTTTTTTCCTAGGATGAAAAGTGAAAAGTAAAAATTTTCTCCATTAACTTCAATGATTAAAATTTTCACTGTTTACTTTCCATCCTAGGGATAAAATTTTATGATTGATACCCTGTACTTAGCTGAGGGCTGTGTAAGCTTGTATTTTTTAGTGATAATTACATGTTACTAACCGCGGCAGTTATAAATGAAGCTGGAGGGCGTTGAATGGCCGGGATTTTTACTTTTTTTTATTTAATACAAGCAGGAAAAGCTACGTTTAATTTAAGGAAGTATTTATATTGGCCATAACTGTATGTCGTATGCCGTAATCTATAAGCTGCTTTTTCATGCAAACGTTGAAAAGCTGGCGTTTATTCTCACTCTGTCACAATTCAAATCCAGCGTTGAAAAGCTAAAACTATTGCCTCCTTCCTTTTCATGGAGCGTTTTTTCGCTGACTTTAGTTTTTAAAAGCTAAAAATCGATATTGAGAATTGCGTGTACACAATAAACATTGCAATTAATTTTAAAAAATAACTAAAAAGTAAACATTTGTAATGTTTTACTATTAAAAATGGATTACAATATATTGCGTATATAGAAGAATATAGACGTATAGTGGCAGCTACAGTTGCATTAGAAGACGACGCGCAACTGTTATAATTGCTATCAGTTCATTAAAAAAGAAAAAAACGTATAAAAAGAGAAAATATTGGATAGTACCTATTTTCGAAAATCCGAATATAGTTTTTTTTGCTTTGGTTCCAAAATTGGAGGACATACGATTCCACAATTACTTTCGAATGAATGCAACTCAATTAGAAGAATTGTTGGGCATGATCAAATCAAAATTACAGAAACAGGACGTTGTTCGACAATCCATAATACCAGCTGAACGATTGGCATTAATATTAAGGTTTGTTTGGTTCTTTTATTTATAGTAAGATAATATTATAATATAATAATATTATACATTTTGCGTATGAATTGTTTATATGTATGTATTATTATATTACATATGGAATATTATAGATATCTTGCTTCCGGAGACTCCATGATATCGATGTCTTACCATCTCGTGGAAGTAACAACAGCGAATAATATCATTCTCGAAACTTGTACAGCAATATGGGATTGTTTGAGCCCTGTAGTTCTCCCAGGTAAATTTAAAAAAAAGACTGGCTGGATATAGCAAATAATTTTGAAAATAAATGGAATTTTGCTTATTGTATTGGAGCCATCGATAGAAAGCATGACATCATTCAAGTACGTAAAATTATAGTTAAGGTCTAGTCTACAATCAATCGGAAGATGTTAGGAAGTTTTTGCAATATCGTTTATAAATTAAATAACAATAAAAACAAGGGCAAAGTAAGAGTCAACGCATTTCTCTGAAAAAGTCATACAGATGGAGAATAAATTAAAAATACAAAAATAATAATAAAAAAGGAAAGAAAAGAGATATAGTAAAACAAAAAGTAAAAGTAATAATAAATATACCGTTTATAAAGTCACACATTATTCTTTTCTTAATTAGGTGTAAAAAAAAGATAAGTGACTTTAGCGTTCACCATATCTGAGATAAACGATATTGCAAAAATTCTCTGTTGTCATATGTCGTACTGTAAGAAATTGGTCAATCACAGTTAAATATGAAAACAACAATCGACTATGATTGGTTAATTTTTTACGGTAACGTCTTTCAACTGATTGTGGACTAGACCTAAGTCAATATAATTTAAAAAGAAGTATAATTTGAAGTAATAAATTCTTTGTTTTAGTGTCCCAATAATGCTGGCTCAACATATTTAAATTACAAATATTCTCGCAGTTTTAAAGCTATCTGTGATGCAAATTATATAATTCGGTTTGCGGATATTGCGGTATATGACGAAGCGATGGTGGTATTTTCAAAGACAGCATCATAGGGAAAGCATTTAACGAAGATTAGATGAATATTCCACAGCCAATAGCGATTGGAAAAAGAGAATTTGTTCTGCCGTACTGTCTTGTTGGAGATGAAGCTTTCCCTCTAAAACCATATTTGCTTCGTCCATATCCTGGTAGAGATAGACTCTCACGAGAACAGAGCATATATAATTATCGTCTCAGTCGTGCGAGACGAATGATCGAAAATACATTTGGTATACTAGCTAATCAGTGGAGAATATATAGAAAATCTATCATTATCCTGAAAACGCAAAAGTAATGGTTTTAATAACCATTTGTCTACATAATTGGCTTCGCCAACAGGACAGTGGCATATATATGCCTCTGACTTTGGTTGATATTGACGAATCAAATAGTTTCAAACCAGGATTTTGGCGAACAGTAACGGAAAATGATTGCGCATTTAAAGATATTTCTAACTGTGGATCAAATATGAGTGCAAAACAATATATAGGAATAAGAAATAAATTTTGTTATTATTTTAATAATGAAGGAGTGGTACAATGGCAAAACGATATAAATATCTAAAATATAACTAGTAAAAATATGTAACAATAATATAAATTATAGAAATCAACGCCTAAACAGTCTAGAACTGGATCTTAATTCCGTATGAATTTATATACTACTGTATATACTGTATGTCCTTTAAAAAATAAATGTAAAAATAAAATAAAAAATAAAATAATATAATATTAATTATAAAATAAATATAATAAAAATAAAATAAATGTTATAATAAAATATGTTTAAAATATTATTTTGTCGCTTAACGGTATTAATAATCTGCAGCACTTTTATCATTATATCATCCATAAATTGTAGAGGAACCTCTCAAAGTTGGGCAGCTATAAGATTGCCAAATAAACCGGCTTTATCCATAGGTAGCGGAGGAACAATCGGTGGGACGTTAACTGTTGTTTGAGAACATCAGCAAGTCGTTCAATAGTTTCCTCATGGTCTGAACTACTCAGACGCTTATTACCTACGCAATTAAAATTTTATATTTTCTATCAATGTCAAAAAATTCATGACTATCAGCAAATGTGTAACATCCAACAAAATTATTGTTTATTTCTTAATATCGTCGTAATAAGATGTAGTAAAATTAACTCACGCGCGCGCGCGCGCGCGATCCACGACCACTGTTGCTATTCGCGCTATCAAAAACAGTATCGTCATTAAATTGATCGGAATTATGGTCCCAGCTACTGAGATATTTGTTATAGTTCTGTAACATAGTTTTGATTTAAATTTGCACATAATAAATGTAAACAAAAATGTATTATTGTACATTAAGATACATTTGTATACTAACTTTATACATACATACTCGCTTTCAAGTTGTACATCGCTAAGAAACTGCATCCGTTCATAGTACACTCAACTATTTTTGCGTGATGTCACTTGCTGAATCACTTGGTTGATGTTGTTTATTTTTATGATAAACCCTGAAAATATCGTTTAACGATTTCCATCTTTTTTTTATAGTTGTAACGTCCATTTTACCTAGAAAAGACAAAAATACATTCAATATGAACAAAGTTTAATCTAAAATCATGACTACTTATAAATGCTGCTATCATTGATGCAGATATTTCTTCTCATAGCATTTTTTTTATTTGTAGGCTTCGTTGAACAAGAGGATGCTTAAAATTCTGTGATGGAAAACGTTTGCAAACTACTTCGATTAAATATTCATCGTTCACAATTTTTTTATTTTGCCAATTAATTGCAAGATCAGTGTCTTGATCACTTTCCATAACGATGGTTATCCCATATTATCAACCAAACTTTTATGAATAATTTGTTCGTCATCTGCAAATTCATTTACTCAAGAAACATACCAAGTCAACAGAGAGTAAAAATGACTTTATTTTTAAATCAAAATAAAATCCTTTTAACTTTGTGTTGACTTTAATGTGTTTTTTAGGCATTAATGTTATTTATAAAATATAAAAAATGTGTGTCACTAATACTCACATTTTGAAGATAAAAATACTTCACGTTTAAAGATAAAAATATAAATTTTTATCTACACAGAAATGGTTATAATCCTGCATACAAGGATGACAATGCATTTCTGTCTCATCACAAATATGTACTTTCGTATACATCACAAGTGTACAACATTACTAAAGCTTCCTACAATATAAAAAATATAAATTAATACAATATAATAAATAAATTAATGTAATATAATGGAATTATTAATAATAATGAGACTCAAAATTCAAAAACAATAGAAATTAAATAGACTACGAGTCTAAGCTAGAATGTAAGTTGCTCTTTAATATAATCAAAATGTAAAATATAAAAGTCACAAACATTTCTACCTTGCCAAGATATAAATCGTATTGATCATAACGATCCATATCTTAGAGAGAGAGGATGAGGACAATGAGAAAATTATTAATCTTTAACTCTAATACCATTAATTTTGTGAAAGTACTTCTTATTTTTATAAAATTTTTACTTCTATCACTCTTAAAAATAAATTAAAAAAAAAACAGTTAACATATAGTTTCATAATATCTCAGGATAACAAGATAAATTTATTTTTAGTGAAATTTACTCTTATATTATGCGATATGTAAAAGTCTGTGCTGCCAGAGCAGGGCTGCCGCACACAAAATTCCGTAACAGTATGCGTAAGGTGTAAACTTAAACCGATGAGCCAATCAAGATACTGCTTTAGATTACGTAATCTAACGGAAATGGAAATAACAGTAAACTTCCATAAGGTGCATTTTTTTGCAATAAGGTAAATTTTAACTGGTTGAAACTCGCCTTATGGATAAGATTACTACTATTTCTATTTCCATTAGAGTACGTAGATCTAAAGCAGTATCCTGATTGGCTCATCGGCTTAAATTTATGTCTTAAAGTTACTATTACAGAAATTTTGTCTGTGACGGCTCTTACACTCTCGGTAGAAACTTAAGATGTGCCTCTCAACAAGCGACATAAGTGACACAATAACTGCGTTCAGCGGACTCAACAGTTGAGTGAGCACTCCCTATTATTGGTGTATTCTTTTAGATCATCCGCATTTTAGATTCTAAAAGAATACAATAGCAACGAGCGGTCAATTAACTGAATCCGCTAAACGCAGCCATGGGATTATTACGTCCTTGTTCTTTACCAATGTTAAACAAAGATGACATGATCACTGTGTTGCTTGTTGACACATAAGAGGTTGCATCGCATGCTTCAACATGCTCCGATGTGTTCCTGTTATAGTTTCTATTTACTTCAACGAGCGCGTTAGAATGAGTAAATCCTATACTAAAAATATTTTAGAGCATGTTAGAGCATGCGACGCGAACAAACCTAAGATTCCACTATAATTTTACCGTTACAATTTGGAATGAACGAAAGTTGCAGATATTGGCTGCGTTCCATTTAATGCTCAGAACGTTCGTGAGCGTTGCGAGCGTTTAGAACGTAGCCATTATATGTTGTCAATGTATATTACAGCAATTGACCTAATTTCCATCCAGGATTTAAAGCGGATCAGAATGTAAGAACCAACTAACTACAGTCGAGTATTCCTCTGTTACAGGGGAATGCTCGACTGTAGTTGATTGGTTTTTACATTCTGATTCGGTTTAAATCTTCGGTGGAAACTAGGCCATTGTCCATATAATGAGATTGGTATACTGTTTTATATCTTTTTCATTAATGGATGCATTCAGTACTGTGATCGCTCACTGAGCGCTCAGAGAGCGGTTGTAGTACTAAATGCACCCATTATATTAAATACAGAATTAGTAAAGAGCAGAATGTTAATGATTTGATAATTACAGTAAATATAAATGTAGATATTAATCAGTAGTCTACGATTCCGTTTATTTTTTTTCTTTTATGTCCTATTGAGCGGTAAACGCGGCAGCGGAATCAAGTTTCAGCCAATCATGAGATAGTTTTATAATTATGTTAAAAATATTTTATTGCTAAAGAAGTTCTAATGTTTACCTGTTTATTATATACATTATTATATATATATTTACATTAAAATACTATTTTTATTATTATAAGTATTCTAAATAACATAAAAAATATGATTTTATATTATTCCGCGAGTTCCGTTCCGTTGTTCTGCTCCATGAGAGCCGACCTAATAGTTGAAAACGTACTGTGTTAAACAAATATTTTAGATTCATTTATTTTGTATAAAAATTCATTTAATAAATGCGTTTTTGATATAAA
>NW_017305465.1:14892-42477 GCF_001594115.1 Trachymyrmex septentrionalis
ATTAAAAACGCATTTTTATTTTATATAAAAACAGTTATCAAATAATGGAAATAACACAAAACATCCGAAATGAAACGAGGCACAAGTCCGACCCGTTCGAGTGGTTTCACAGATTAGGTTAAATGACATGTTCACTTGTCCTAAATTCGTGCCACTAAATGTTGAGGCATATAAATCCAACTGTTTTAACTGCCATCTTATGATCTAAGTGCTCTCTGGGTTAATTTAGAGCATGTGAACAAACCTCATAATGAAAGCCCAGATCCTCATACGGGCAACAGCGCTTTGACACCAAACGCTGATTGATAAAAAGTTGATTGTGGGGGTAAAATTTATCTCCATCATCTGTTTTTCACCAATCAGCGTTCGATGTTAAAGCGCTGTTGCCCATATGAGGATCCTGGCTTAACCAAGTTAAGAATACATGATGATTGATCACGGACTATTGCTGGATTTACACTGGATCCGACGTACATCGTACGACGCTTTATAACCAATCAGAAAACAGGATTTTGCTTCGTTTATCATCGATACGAAATAAAATTCTGTTCTTTGATTGGTTGCAGAACGTTATACAACACAGAACGTTATATATGCACATCAGATCCAGTTTGAATCCAGCATATGTTTACACCACGGAGTAATAAGAAGGAGACTAAACTTGAATTCTGAAAATAGGCTCGAAACACGATGTCGGAAAACTCATGGAAAGTCGGGCGATGTGATTTTAGTGCCATCACGCCTTGTGGGAAAAGTTGGAAGTATTGACAGTTACGTGATCACAGGCTTTATGCCAATATTTATAGTCAGACCTTGTACTTAAGGCTTCCTTAAATTTATCTTTAGATGCTCAGTAGCCAATGAAATAATTCATAGAATATCTGGTGTTAGAGCATGAAGGCTTAAGGCTCAAACACAATAGGCGTAGGCAATGAGCACAGGCAACAGGGAATAACAAGTCAGTTCTGGGATATAATATCAAACTTATACACCAGAGCTCTGATTGGACAGTTCGTTATTTACTGTTGCCTATGCCTATTGCCTGTGCCTATTTTATTTAAGCCTTTATAGACACGAAGGGAGCATTGTGATTCAGGATATCAATTATGAAACTTTTTTCCTAGGATGAAAAATGAAAAGTGAAAAATTTCTCTATTAACTTCAATGGTTAAACTTTTCTAGAGATAAAGTTTCATGATTAATAACCAGGGTATTAACTAGGGGAATACTCTACTGTAGTTGGTTGGTTCTTACTTTCTGATTCGGATTAAATTTTCGGTGGAAACTAGGCCTGTGTCGAGCAGTGTAACACTATGTCATAGACTATGTCATAATTGAAATACTTGTGTAAGACACATGCTGGATTCACACTGGATCCGACGTGTGTCATATGACATTCTGCAACTCGTCAGAAAGCAGAATTTTATTTAGTATCGATGATACGAAGCAAAATCTTGTTTTCTCTAGTGTGAATCTAGCAATTGTGTTACCTGTGTATGTACGCTGTTGGAAAACACTCAATAATTATACTGTAACGTAACATACTATACTAACTATAGTGTCTACAACGTTGGTACATGCGTATAGAGGACGAAAATTCCATGTAATCTTTCTCTCTCACACGCATCTTGGACACATATTTGGGTCACAGGAGGTATAGGTAATGCTCCCTCTATATGCCTCTATCCCTTTATATGCTGTAAGCTCGCTACAGATTACAAAGATTAGGTTCGATATTTCTTGACGCTAGAAAACAAGCGTTTCAGCGTCGCATGAAAAGGCACCCTAAAATGTGGTCACGGTCCTCCGGCGCCATATTGCTTTAATCCAGCGGTTGACGTCAGCGGGCGCGTCTGTGAACTGTAAAGACAGATAGACGGAGATAGCGCAAGTTTGAAAGAGAGGGAAGAAAGGCGTGCACGATCCGCATCCGCGACGGCACTGACGGCAGTGCACGACAGTGCAGTTGCATGGTTTGTACGGTTGTAGTGGGTGCAGTTGTCGATGAACGTGAGAGACGTAGGACATGGTATATACGGGATCGGCTCGATTCATGGTTCGCCTCGGTTCCCGCATCCTTTATATGACGATACCAATCATATAATGGATTATCAATAATTCAACAGCCGCGTTATACACTTGACGTCTTTTTTTGGCGTTAAATCACGTAAAATCGAGAGATACGCACTACGTCAAATTCGGCAGTCGGCACACCCTTCGCTTCGCGTTCGCGTCGTGTGCGAGCAAAAAAGCCGCGAGTTGATGAGGGAAGGAAGGTGGGAGGGAGAGAGAACGAAACGCGATGGAGGCGCGACGCTGTCCGGTTTGACCGCTAGACGGCCTCCTTCGGCGTGGCGTATTCTTGGTCTCCTTGATTCGACAGGCTGCTAGGCTTGCTCCTTTGATTCTCAGTGTGTTTCATGCGCGCCATGTGCTGCACCGTTGCCGCTCTACCCTGTAAGATAGTCCTCGCGCGTAAAGCCGCGGTTCGATAAGCGTTCACGTAACCGCCGTGCGTTTAGCCAGGATTCCTCCCTCCTCCTCCTGCCTTCCCTTCCGTTCTCTTCTCTCCCCTTCCCTTCCCTTCCCTTCCCTTCCCTTTCCTTTGATTGATCTATACGCTGCTCTCTCGATGCTCGTCGATGCTCCTCGTTGCTCCTCGTGTCTCCGTAGTTCTGGTGTAAACGGTGCAAAGCTGCGTTATTTCTTCGCTCTTTCCTTTCCCCGCCCTTATATGTTCGTCTGGCTCGTAAGCGGCGAACCGTAGGGAAAGGAGGTAAGGTTTCCAAAGGGAAAAGAGAGAAAGAGAAAGGAGGTGATAAGTAGTCACAGGAAAAAGGAGCACAAAAACGACGAGTGTTGGAATCGTTGAATCGGTGTTCTCGGAGTGAGCTCCAACGAGCGAAAGACACAACGGGAGGTAGCGCAAGTGGCGTATCAAGATGGCGCATAATTTGGCACCGAGCGTCAACTGCTCGCTCGACGACATTGACCTGAACGCTCTGAAGGTGCGTATACGTTATAGATATGAAAATGATTCGCTGCCGGCTGCGTGCGTTTCTCCTTTTCTTCTCTTGTCTGCTCTCGTCGCGTGGCCCTTTTCTCTGGACCCACCTGGTTAATCATCTTGTCCACTCGCACGCGTTGATTAACCTCGCGAGAACCGACGACGACGACGACGACGAGGAGGAGAAGGAAGAGGAGGAGGAAGAGGAACTGACATTCTTCACACTTGAGTCCTTCCTTCTCACTTTTTTTCTCTTGTTACGAGTTTCTCCTAATATCGAAAAAAGCCGAGCGATTCGATGCATTCACACACCTTGACAACCGATTTTTTCAGGCCTGATGACAATGTATTATGGGCGATTGATGGTCGCGAATAATGGTTTTTACCGTAAACTCTTGCGCAAAAAGAATCTAAATGGATCAAAAATCGTTATTTATCGTATTTTCACTCCGGCAACACTATTGACAATCCGACAGACGTCACAGATTTAGTTAGAGATTTAGGCCGGATTCATAGTCGGTTCTTATTTTAAAACCATCTTAAATAATGTCTTAAGATGCTAACATGACCTTCTGATTGACTTATGACATTTGAAGACTGTACTTAAGACCTCAAATATAAGAATAGATTATGAATACCTTAGACTACCATGGTTAAAGTCTCGCTACAAATGCTTTGAAGCGTTTAATGAACCAATAGGAAGGAAAAATTTTACAAACTGATCCATTAAAAAACGCTTTAAAGTGCTTGTAGCATCGCGTTGACCATATCCTGAATCTCGTTGCAAGCACTTTTTACGTCTCTCCATCCCATCACTTCTGAAAAAAAATCGAGTAAATAGGTAATAGTACAAGGGAGATAATCGATTCGGAAATGTCCTCTTTAAGAATGCACGAGCAAAGAGCTAGGACTTGTAACGCGTCAGATAAATAACAAGCGAAAAAAGAAAGAAAAAAGTTGACACTGAAAATGCATCGATTAGTTTCTTTAAGTTTATACTAATGACTAAAATACCTTCTTCTATCGCTTGCGATTTACTGCGTTCCGTTTCTTATATTTTTCGACGAAAGATTTGTGCTATCTAATGTCATGATCAGCTTTTAAGATAGCTGATCATCATATATTTTGCTGTCAAATTTTATTGTGTTAGGCACTTGGTCTCGTTTCGCATCAGATTTTTGCATGCATGCATGCAAGTGTGTCCAAGTCCATCCAGTAATATTCAATAACTATTTTTTTCCTTTTGCGATACTTTAAGTGTATCAACTAGAATTACACAAGTTAGCTGAAGATGGCTTGAAGATGGCCGATCGCCATTAAAGTTGCATTAATATACGTATTGTTTTAATACCGTATTCGCCCTTTTATAAATGTCTTTTTTGGTTTGAATCTTGAGAGAGGCCGTTGAATTAATATATATTTTATTATTGTCTTAACTATTTTTATTTGAGACACATAACGAATTATGTTACATTATTAAAAAAATAAATGTAGTCCACGCGAGAATAAAAGATTGCTCCTTGCAGTTGCACTTTTCCGTTAACATCCAAGTTTTGTTTTTTATTCTTGCACTAGACTACATTAGAACTTTTTCTCACTTTCGCCAAATATCAAACATATGTATACCTATATATGTATATCTAACTTTAAGTTCGAAAAATGTTCATATCTACTATAGTTGAACCATAGAAAACAGACCTCTAATTAATTTCATTCCAAGTGCAGAAAGGATAACACAAAACACAAGGCTAGTCTAACCAGAATCTGCTGATCAGAATCACTGACGTTTTCTATTTATACCTATTTAATATTGATCCGTTCTGTCTAAGAGCTCAAAATGCATTTTTTATTTTCCTCATATCGCCTGTACAAATACTCTTTTGGTCTTTTCCTTTTTACTTCGACTTTATTTTATTTTTACTCATTCTATTTCGAGGAGTTGAGCAAGTCATTTGCTCTTTCTCTGGACGATAATCGGAAGAGAAATTTCCACTAGATTGACAATGTTCCTCTTTAATGACAAAAACGGAGCGTTTTACATCTTGGGAATTAATTAATCGGTCGTTTGTGTTTCAGGAACCTGCTGGGATCTTTGAGCTGATAGAAGTCGTCGGCAATGGAACGTATGGCCAAGTTTACAAAGTGAGTTTATTTCGTTCTGCAATTTACATTAGATTCGATGTTACATCGGGACAGTTGTGCGATATTTTTAATATTATTTCTCATATATTTAGTCGTACAACTATTCCTTCTTTGCATATATGTATACATGTCTCAATAACTATTACCACTTAAAATATCTTTTAATTTATAAGGCGTAGAGAAAAATTTATATAACCAAAATTACACAGTGTAAAGGGGGCTATCGTATGATGATAATAATTTTTGTCCAGGTGGAGGCACTTTGGAGATTTCAAGGTCAACTTCGTTTTTTTAATGGAATTATATGAATTTTTTTTACATAATATGATTTCTTTAATTATTCTGCATAAAAATATTAAGACAATGGTAACGACAAATAAATAGTTTACGAGGTATTTTACAGCTTATTTTGGCATATATTGACATAAAATGTTAAATAATTTGTAAACTATTAATTTTTTGATAATTGTACCTTAATACTTTTATGAAGAGAATAATGAGATGAATCAATTGGTGGCAAGAAAACGCAGAGTTGCTTATTTAAAAAATTATCCATTTTGCATATATATTTTTTTATAGCAACTGTTTTGCATACATAGTTTTTTAAAGCAACTAACCAATTAATTCATTTCATTATTCTTAGTTGATGAGTTATTTAACATTTTATGTTAATATATGCCAGAATAAGGTGTAAAATATCTTGTAAACTATTGATTTGTCGGTATTATCTTAATATTTTTATATGCAGAATAATTAGAGAAATCGTATTACGTAAAAAAATTCATATAAATCCATTTAAAAAAACGAAGTTTACATTGAAATCTCTGAAGCGTTTCCACCTGGACAAAAATTATTATCTCCATATGATAGCCCCCTTTACACCGTGTAATTTTCGTTATATACATTTTTCTCTACACCTTATAGATTAGAAGATATTTCAGGTAGTAATAGTTATTGAGACACCCTATATAAATTCTTAGCAATGTATTATTATTACAATTCTCTATCAATTAGTAATATTATCTTTAATTTATATTTGTATTTTAAGATCAACAAATAACGAAATTGTGTTAGAACTTTACAAGGTTTCCGTTTCTCAACATTTCAATGGTAATTGTTATGTACATGTTTTTTACTTATTAAAAAAGAACATAAAGTTAGATTTCATCAGCCATCAGTTTTTGAAAATTCAAAGATCTATTTTTGAAAAAAACTTTACAAATTAAACTATTTACTTCTTTCTTTAACTTTATAAGTAAAGTATACAATAAGAACTAAACAGGAACCTTGTAAATTAGTGTAATTTACAGCTATAATACGAGGGTTTGAAGAGTTTTTAGTCTTAGTATGAAGATGGCATTACTCGTCAAAATCATTCTGTTACTACAATCATACATGCTTTGAAAGATATCTGTGAAAATTGTAGCCATTGTGGATGCTCAGTTGTTGTTTGACAGTCATTTGTGCTATGTCGACATCAGTGTTTCTGTAAAAATGGAGAAAATCGAATATCGACGATTGCCATAACAAAAATTTATAAATTGAGTTTTTAACTACCCACCGTATTCACCAGATTTGATCCTCAATGACTTTTTCCTGTTTCCTAGACTCAAAGTTAGGCTCGGAGGACACAGATTTTTATCAAACGGAAATACTGACATCGACACAAATGACTTTCAAACAATAACTGAGCATCCAAAAGGCTACAATTTTCACAGGTATCTTACAACATGTGTACGACTGTAGTATCAGAATGAGTTTCGATGAGTAATGCCATTTTCATGTTGAGGTTCAACATTTTTTTTAAACGACCCTCGTATGTTACATATATATTACATATAACACAAATTTACATTATTATATACAAAATTCAAAGCAGTTACTAAAAAATTAAAGAGTGAGGGAATTTTTTGAAAACATCTTTTTTTTTAGTGTAGGAAGCACTATATCCGTTACTTGTTGAGAAACAGAAAGTTAATCAAAATTTATTGCACGTTGTGTAATTGACGGATAATTTGCATTAATTGGAAAATATGTACTTTACGTTAAAAATTATTATCAAGTATCAAGATTTACTTTGACTGAATAAGGCTCTTCTGGCTTAACTGTGTTATTTCTTTTTTTATTGTAACGTGTAACGTTTACCAGCTTGAATGCGGGATTCATCAATTATTGATTTCACGATGGCGTGACGACCTTTTCTGTAATATTTTTAATTAACGAGTATGAGGATGCAAAACGACAATAAAAAAGGGCATGTGGGATATTTTTGCGAAAAGGATATAACGCACCTGAGGTTTCTGTGCACAAATGTTATCTTTGATATAATGTTAAAATTTAATCCATTTGATATTTTCTCTAATACATTTTGTTTTATGATAACAATGTCGTGCATGAATAATCAGTCGGTTTGAATAATCTTAAAATTTCTTAGAGTTATCGGAAAATCAAACAAATGAAAAAGAGATTAGAGCTGCATGATAATTTGTTATTACAATCGTTTGTTACTGTTATAATACTAGAAAAACTATTAAAATAACAGGAAAAACGATTATAATTATTCGAGAGCGAATACTCTTTATCGTTGCGTCGTCTCGATAGATAATTTTATTGATCTCTTTATTTTATTTATTTAATAAGATTGGAAACAAGATCGTTTATGTTAAATACATTACTTTAAATATGAAGCGCCACTTACGGTCTGAATATTAAGATGTTGAACTATTATATGTATTCATTTGAATGAATTAATTTCAGAAATGATAATTACGTGCCATATTTTTTGCAATAAGTTTATTACAGCTTTTTAAGATTAAATTTGGAAAATTTGGGGGGATTATTAATATTTCAGATTGATTGCGTTGAAAATCCGATAACCATATCGACACGCAATTATCATTTCTGAAATTAATTCATTTAAATGAGTACATATAATAGTTCAACATCTTAATATTCAGACCGTAGTGGCGCTTCGTATTTAAAGTAATGTATTTATTTATTTATTTATGATTCATGGGGCTATAAGAACTTTTGTGAATGTCGCGATATAAAATGAAACAAGTATCAAATACCTACAGAATGCCATTTTTCGATAGGTATTGCCTTAACGTTACATTCCACAACTGTATTCACATGATGGTGTTTAATTTTCGTGTACGCTTTCGTTATTGTGTTTTCCGTTAGTAATCCGTATCTCTTATCTGTCAGGACTATACAGTATGTTTATATACCACAAGATCTACGTTTCCCGTTTAGGCGTGTTATCGCGAGTCTCATATCCGATTCCCGTTTTGTTTTATAGAAATCTAAGCCCATGCTTGCGTTATAGACGTGGGAAACTTTCGTATTTGATATACGAAAGCAGCATACAGGCGTTCCATTCTCGCGATATATCCCGTGCTCTTGTCGTTTCACGCCTCTGCAGACGAGGCGAGCGGCCCCTCGCCTTAAGAGCATCTCGACGAGTGTTTCTCTTGTTGCTGTGTAAAAAAGAAAGAAAGGAAGATAATGATTTCCCCTTTGTATCGACAAACGGACCCGTGATTGAATTGGTGAGCGCAGAAGTGGCGTGAGTCACATAGTAGGAATTCTTATAGGAAAT
This sequence comes from Trachymyrmex septentrionalis, assembly GCF_001594115.1. NCBI lineage: Eukaryota > Metazoa > Arthropoda > Insecta > Hymenoptera > Formicidae > Trachymyrmex > Trachymyrmex septentrionalis. Next base: position 23,643 of record NW_017305465.1, read on the forward strand.
GAAGAAATCGCTTTTCTCCGTTTAATGCAAGTTGTTTTTGCACTTGTATCCAATCCGTCGCGCAATATGAGAATATCGAGTTGACTGATGCTGTTGTGCCTTCTCGCATGCTCACAAACCTGCTGCAGATGCCATTCCGAATTTCGCGTTCTATTTTATTTCTTGTTCTATTTTCTGCTAAGAAATGCAACAAAGATTACGAGAATAACATATATCTTTGAAATTATACACGGGATGTGCATGGACGATAGAGGACAGCCCATTGAATAAAACATCAAGTTAAGTTTAATTACATGTTAACCAGATAATGAAGAACTGGGCCATAGAAATATAAACGTACGAGTTGAATATGATGACCAAGTCGCATAAAGAGAGAGAAGGTTCTTTACCTGTAACAGAGAACGAAAGAGAACGTGATTCAATTTGAAAAAATTCTCCTTGTCCAGGTTGTCCTTGAGAGAATATGAGAGAATATACTTACCGACGTGAAAAATGCGCGGGAGAGAGAGAGAGAGAGAGAGAGAGAGAGAGAGAGAGAGTTGCGAAAAACGCGAGGATCGTTTAATGTGATTAGAACAAAATAAATCTTTTCTTTAATGAGATTGATATAATTAAATGAAAAATAATGAAAAAATTGCAATAATTAAATATGAGAAAATTTATTGCTACAAAATATGAGAATACTTTGCACTAGTGAATCGACTAAAATTTTAACCGAATAGAATTTTATTAATTCGGCATATATTAATTACATACGTATGCGTCATATTTTGTGAAAACGAAATATTAAAGAAACCGAACTTTTGGAAATACGTTATACTTTGGAATTTTGTCAATAAATATCGAAACGTAAGTTATTCGACATTAAATCGGAGAGATGAACATTTTTACCGATGGGTAAACCGCGGAGGGAATTACGGGGCATTACTGTAGAATTTTTTATGTAATTCCCATAATGCCCTAGCAAGCAATGCTCTGTGTTGAGTGACAGATTTCTTAAATAGTCGTCAACTTCAACAATTAATATCTTCGAGGAGCAGAGCCACGCTTTTTTCTACCAAATTCTTTTGTTTCATGCAAAAACGCGTCGAATAAGCCTAATTTTTTATTGATTTTAATACAAACTATAGAAATCAATGCCTTAAACGGTCTAGCTGGATCTTAAATGTTGATATTATATGATTCTATGTAAATTTATATACTATACATAGTACTATATATAGTCCTTTGAAACGCGCACCGAAACGATTTTTCAGTCTTGAAACGCACGCCCACTTTACTAAACTATCGCAGTAATATCATTGTTAAATTGACTAACAATTTTAATAATTTGATGCTTTTTTGTATCTTCGAACGATCTTAATAATGCTGAGTGATATTAAAATCTGTAAATAATTCTTATTGCGAAAAATATTACCTCGGCTGAGAGTCGAATCTGGATATCTTGCATTCCGGACAAGTGTCCTAAGCCTTTAGATCACCGATGCTATAATATATTATATTGTTTATTAATTTTTCATGCGGTAGTTAAACTGATCTATAACCTAGTCTAACTTAAAGACATGATTGCGAATAACATTACCTATATATTCGATGTGAGCGATAAATAATTTCCCAGTAATGCCCCAAATCTGAACAAATATTTGATTGATAAGGTATAATAAATATATGGTATATATTCCGGGTGTCCGGAAAATCAATACTTCGGGAGATGATTCGAGAGCCAAAAAGGAGGAAAAAAGCTATATAAATATAGATCCGAAAATCAGTAATTTCCGAGTTATAACCACTTTTATATTGTTTAAAAAATTGAAATTTATTTTTTTTTCCATAATTACAATCATATTTTATTTTACATAATTACATGTTTTATTAAAAAATTTTTTTACTTTTTATTTTTTAATTTTCCGATATTTGTAAATACGGTTACTGCATTATTTTTAGATAAACGTAAACAGGTTAAATAAAAATTAAATGAAATGTTCAAAATGACCACCTTCAGCACGAATGTAGGCCCTCATTTTTCTATCAAAGAAATTCCGAACTCTTTGAAAAACATTTGGATCCCTCCTTATTTCTTCGAATCCATGAGTCATTCTTTGTCTTAAGTCAGCAATATTATTAGCCAGAGATCATTTGAATCGAAATTATGGCCAGAGATGGATAAGACGTGGAAGTCCAATTGCTTGGCTCTCAAGATCACCAGATATGAATTCACTTGATTTTTATCTATGGGATCACGTAAAGTCAATAGTTTACAGAAACGCATCCAATAATATTGTTGACTTAAGACATTATGATTATAATTATGAAAAATAAATTTCAATTTTTTAACATAAATAATAAGTGGTTATAACTCGTAAACGACTTATTTCCGAACTTATGTTTATATAGCTTTTTTTTTTTGCTCCTTTTTGACTCTCGAATCACCTCCCGAAGTAAGACCTTGATTTTCCAGACACCCTGTATATGATATAATACAGTACTATAATAAAATAATTAATACTAAGTTAAAATGATATTATTAATTAATGCCTAGTAAGACATAATAATGTCTAGTAATGCCGGCTACTGTTCGGTAATTCCTATACTGATTCTCGAGTAATGTCTCAAATAATTTCCTCCGCGATTTATCCCTCATCGGTTATTATTTCTTTCTCTTTTTTGTCTTATTAATTTGGATAAACGAGCGGGAAACAATTTCCATTCCATTGTATATTGCAGGTAAACAGTGAAACAGACACCGGAGACACTCACATGAATTTTCCCAACTCTCTTGACAATAAAATGAAAGTTGTTCCGTGTGGCACAATTAATTTTCGCATTATTTGCGTTTAGACGATGTGGCCGCACATTAAAATGCAACTGTTCAGCATGCCTCCATCATCATCAACGATCGACCTACTTATACTCACGATGAATGAATTGCAGTAGAAGAGATTCTCGTACATAGAACTGTACATCGGAAAAAGATTTGCACGCGCAAATTTCTTCTTTCTTGTGCTCCTGTCGCAACGGGAAAACACATTTCTGTCACATACTGCGTGCAACGGTTCTCCACTTTGCGTATCATATAATGCGTGGCACTTGTTCGTGCTTTTTAAACGCTTTACTTTCATGCTACGTGGAATGGAAGGAGGATGAGGGGTGAGCGGAAAAAGAGGACGATGACCCGCTGTTGATGACGGTACAGAATCAGTTGAACACGCACGCATATGCGTGAAAACTTGAGCACGACGAATGTGCTTGCACGCGCATATGCTATTTTGCCGTATCGTATTGTCCTGCCGTTTATCTAAATTAGAATTAGAATTCATGATAAAAGCTCGTAATGTATGGAATCTGATTTGCTTTCGTTACTATCACCGTCGCATATCTTCGAGAGATAAATTAGAATAGAATTTAGTTGAGTCATCCACTACATTACTATTAATCGTAGCGAAAGATGAAATCGTTTTTTTGAATTGAAAATGGCACAGCTCTTGAGTGAACTAACGCACTTTCGCTAATAGAAAGGAAATCCTGCGAAAAGTTAATATAAGGACGGAAATTGAAATAAAACTGAATGTGTAAATATTTGCAGTGAAATTTATTGAAAAAGAACGCAAGTGATACAAACAGCGTATATCAGCTATAATCGCACAAGTGTGTATCGATTGAATTTATCACAAATTACGACACGCTTTTCAGAAAAAAAAAAAGATTAAACTATCTTATATTTCTTGATGATACATTAGGGTTATTATGAAAAATAATGATGAGTTAATTCATGTAAAAATGACATCAAATATATTTTCTTCCTCGAGAATGAATAATTTTTATTTGCCTAATGCAGTTTGATAATTATAACTTTGCTAACTATTAATCGAAAAGAAAGAGTTACCCGATAGTCGAAGTCTGTCCTTCATCTTTGTGGATAACTTAGAGATCTTCACAGGGAGAGAGTGGCAAACTGCGTCATGTGATCCGGTCTTTAATTGGACGCGGTCATCAGAGTTCCATAGGGCACGGATGCAGAAATAGGTTAGAATCTAGAGTAAAAGTCGCAGTTTGTCATTTTACAACCGCTTAAGTTTTTATAAGTAATATTACAATATTAATCTGGAAGTATATACCTTCTTTTATTGTACATATATATATGAAATAAAACTACAAATTTTTACATTTCAGATATCTGTATTTTGTGCATATTACGAAATGTCTATCAAATGCAGTGCTCCAAGATGTACAAACTCTAATGAAGAATATTGCTGCATAAGATTGATCAAGATCCTAAATTGAAATAAAAATGGATTAAAGGTGCCATTTCATGTGAAACGTTAAAACGCTTGACGCTCGTTTTGTTCATGCTCATTCTATGTAATTTTATCTATTAGCGAATTCGGGAGATGTACTAGTTAGTGCGCACTGAATGCGAACTTTTTCAGTGCCACGCATTCGGCTTTGCGCACTGTATCAGTGCGTTAATATTGTCGTATTCGATAAATGAAAACTAGTCCAGTGTGTGCTGAATTTATGTTTGGATCAACCGAATGAACTTAATGAGATTTCAAGAAATGTTGCACTGACGTTTCTGACAGTGCAATTTGGCATAGCACTAAAGTGGTTCTGCACTTGCACTATGTCAGGGCAGTACTAAAGCAGAATTAGTGCATGTATGTCGAATTCGTCATATGACGCTAAAAAGTTCGTTTCTGTTCAACTTCCCAGCGCTGGCGGGTTAATTCTTATAATATAAAATAGTAATTATTTAGAATATCCCACTTCACTTATAAAATCTTAATAAAAATATACTCATTCGATGCGTTTTCACTCAAAACAAAAGGATCTGGCAGAAAAACGCGACAAAAATTGATTATTAAATTAAAAAATTATTTAAATGATAATTGTTTAAACAAATTGTGTTTAAAAATACCCATTTTTTGCATAAACAAACATCGGATCGAAAAAATACTAAGAATAAAAGTTTTGTTTTTGAGTGTAGAATAGCACTTTTAGTTTTTTTAAAATAGGCATTTTTAAACAATTTGTTTAAACAATTATTGTTTAAACAATGAATTTTGCAAAACGAAAAAATATGGGTAATTTTTTTTTCGTTTATGCTATGAATCACGTATTCAGTTTAGTGCTATTACGGCTGTATTAGGCATGGGCCTTAATGGATTAAGATATCTGTTATCCCGATTCAATATAGCGCTATGTATATGTTCTGCATTAATTACACAAATTCACTGTTTTAAAAACAAATTTTCTGCTTCACAAATACAAATTCACTGTTTTAAAAACACAAATTTGCTGCTTTAAAAACACAAATTCTCTGCTAATGCAAGCAAAGAATTTGTGTTTGTAAAGCAGCGAATTTTTTAGAACAGTGAATTTGGGTTTTTGAAGCAGTGAATGTGTCTTTAAAGCAGTAAATTTGTGTAATTAAAGCGGGATAACAGATATTTTAATCTCTAAAATTTCTAATCTTAACGCTTATAACTCGATTCACGAAGCTGACCGCCGCGTTTTTTTGCTAGATTCTTTTGTTTTGAGTGAAAACGCGTCGAATGAGTATATTTTTATTATTATTTTAGGTGGGGTGGAATATTCTAAATAATTGTCGAACATATTGAATTTTAAATTCCAAAATAAATAACACAGTGATACATAGCAGAAATCTATGTCTCTTCGCTACAGATTACAAAGTTAGGTTTGATATTTCTTAACGCTAGAAAACGAGCATTTCAGCGTTGCATGAAAAGGCACCTTAATGCTGTTAGAATTCTTGATTGGAAACCTTCAAAATCAGCTGTACTGTGTAAGGTTAGTAGCGTGTATATAAATGTTTTATTCTATAACTCCCGTCAACACCAACGAAAATAACATCAATGTTATAATTTCTCACTTAATATCAATATATTAAATCCGTATTACAAATAAAACTAACTAAGACTCCTTATAATTCAAAGAACTGGAAAGAATATGGGCAGTAGAAGTCGAACGTAGAAGATAATATATCTGTGCGCAAATAATATATCTGTGAAGTGTGAAACTTCTTTATTCACTAAAACGCGCTTACATGTTTCGGCTCACTTTTGAGCCCTCCTCAGAGACAACAAAAATTAATATACATAAACTGTGAATAAAAATTATCCTATCATGGTGAGCACTCTTACCTCGAATTTAAACGCCAAAAAGAGAGAAATAAAACGAAAAAAGAAAAAAGAAAGATGAACGAAAAAAGGAAATAATGGAAATATCGAAATAGAAAATATTGTAATATATTGATGTTACGTTAATGATAATTGATGGGACAGATATTTTTCTTTGATGTGTATCTCTTATTTTAAATTTATTTCCATTTATCAGAATTATTCCACATTGGTAATAAAGAATTTTAAGGAAAGGTGCCATATCAAGTTTGTTTTATCTGTCCCGCCAACTAGCATTAACGTAGCATCGATATGTTATAATTTTTTACACTATGTAATCGTTACACAGACTCGCATTATATTGAATTTAATATAATGATACTGAATGAGAAATTATAACATTGATGTTACAATGTTTTTGTTGGTGTTTGCGGGAGTTATAGTATAAAACATTTGTATGCATGCTTTGATATCTCTAGTATAGTTGATTTTGAAGGTTTCCAATCAGGAATTCCAGCAGCATCATTTCATTTTTGTTTTAATTTAGGACCTTAGTCAAATCTTATACAGTAATATTCTTCTTCATTAGAGTTTATGCATCTTGGAGCACTGCACCTGACAGGCATTTTGTAATATGCACAAAATACAGATATTTGAAATATAAAAATTCATAATTTTATTTCATATATATTGTACAATAGAGGAAGGTACATACTTCCACGATTAATAATATGTATTACTTTTGTACACTTGACCAGTTGTAAAATGATGAACTGCAACTTTTTCAACTCTTCTCTAATCTATTCTAACTTATTTTTGCATCCCCGTGAATGCAGAAATAGGTTAGAATAAATTTGGAGATTTGATGACCGCGTCCAATCGAAAAGAGACCGGGTCACATGATGCAGTTTGCCATTCTCCTTGTGAGGCTCTCTAGGATAACTTGATTAAACACTTCTTAATTCGTCATTTTGAGGCAATTGCTCGGCAGAGATTCGAGTATTCCGATTCTGCCTATAAGTTAGCCCCTCTCTTACTTTTGTAATTAACTTATTTTGAGAATTGTGCTAGATTTAGGTTTTTATATTATGTTTGAACATTAAATTCAAAATATGAAAAATACGTTAGGAAATTATAAAAAAGGAAATTATAACAATTATTTCTTAGGCCAGGTTCCCACAATTTTTTAAATTTTCATGATTGTGCTAGCACAGTACATACAGTAAGTCAAGTAAGAGCGTGGTCAAGTTAATTTATAAAAAAATATATTAAATAAAATTTTTATATGCATATATGAATAGTACTCGATCAAATCAAAGATGCAATTACATTAGTAATGCGACCAATCACCATCGGCATCGATAATTGTCTGGCATCTTCGAGGCATGCTTTCGACCAAATTAACGGCATATTCTAACGATAAGGTTCTCCAAATCCGTCGAATCTCGCGAGATAGCTGCTTTAAAGTATAAGTGCATTTTTCACGAAGCTTGTGCTTAATGTATGCCCACACATTTTCGATAGGATTTGCGTCGGGCGACTGCGACGGCCAATCCAATGTAACTATGCCAGATTGTTGTTTCCACTCGATACAGAGCTTGCTGCAGTGTTTGGGATCGTTGTCCTCCTGCAAAATCCAATCCTCATTTTTGTCGATAAACCAACGTTCGGCAGACAGTAACAAAGCCTTTTTATAGATTTCGAGCATTTTCTCGGCGTTCAGGTTGTAAGTAAACAAGTACAAAATGCCGAAACCCTGCTTTGAAAAGTAGTCCCAAAGATGCACCTTTACTCCATGTTTAACGGTCCGCTCGACAATTTTATTTCTGGAAGTTGACCAGGTTCGTTTGAGGGTACAACGTGCCCATATGGAACATTCGTCAGTAAAAATTACGTTGCTAAAGTCTCGATCAATGTTCTCGCGTGCGAGTCGCTTCGTCACATGTTTTTCATTCAACAGAGGTTTCTTCACTGTGTTGCACCATTTCATGTTATTAGCCTTGAGATAAGTTCGAATAGTTTCATATGATATATCTAAATCTTTCTGCTTCAATTTTGCTTGATGCAGTGTTAAGCTAGGATTCCGCGAAAACAGATTCACTATTTTTTTATAGTCTTTTTTGTCCACTTTGCATATCGAGCCACGTTCCGGTAAATCATCGACATTTTTTGCCACATTATATCGCTGCACCCACTTCTGTACGAATGATTTCGACTTTTTCATATATTTAGCAGCCGCTAATTGTGACATTTTTGGATCTTTCGGGTGAGTGCAGAGGAACACAGCTTCATAGCGTGATGCGTATTTGGTACTCATGGCGCTTAATGTGATTCTCTTAAGAAAGTTCAATGACAACTGAATCTTCCTTGATAGTGCATCAAGGACAAAGGTGTCCTCTATGGATTCATGATAGATTTAGGGCGATATCTTTTATTAGCTTTGAGTAAGGCCGACCACGCTCTTAGTTGACTTACTTAGTACAGTTCGCTGTCGACACCTTTGATGTCAGCGTGTACGAAATTGAACTGTATATGCGCGAATTAAGAAAGTAACCAATCATGGATCTGTTTTATATAGCTGCATTAGACTGCATTAGACTGCACTAAAAACTTTCTATCTCGTTTTCTGTTCACTAAAAATTATATCTTAACTTATTTCGTTTTAGTACAATAAATGTACACTATAATTGAGCTACAATTGCTACAAAAGAACAGACTTTAGGGTCGATTATGTGTTTTGAAATGACATAAAAATTACCAAAATGAGCGAATTTACCAAGTATTGATTAATGAAATTATAAATATTCTAATGAATTTGCTCACTTTTATAATTTTCACTTTTCAAGATACACAATTAACCTTCTTATTTCACATTAATCTTCTATTTTATTTTCTTTCCCTTTTATCTTGTCTTCTGTTTTTTTAAATTTATATATGCACTAGACATTACATTTGAAATCATATATAAATTTAATAAAAATAATAATTAAAAATAATAATTAAAATAATAATTAAAATTATAATTAACGGACTCTCCAAATTTAAAAGTAATATGAAGTATAATGGCGAATAAGAGTCAGGCGCTTAACTCTTACCCATTATATTTTATAAAAAATAATAAATAAATAGCTCATAATTATACTGCATAGACAATTAAAATTTTGAAACTAATAAAGATACATACGGAAAATTATAAATATTGATTAATAAGAAGGAAATATATATCATATACGCATCAATAGAAAAACAATAATGCACAATGAAAAAATGTTATCAAATAATATATAGGATAAACATATTTTATTTAAATGTTATTTCCCACAAATAGTGGGAAAATATTTTGTAAATCTATAAAATACTATGAATTTACAAAAAATATAAATTTATAAGAAAATTAATAAATAGGAAGTATATTTGTACACAATAACAAAAATATCTTTGTATTAGAAAGAGTTTATTTCAAAAGACATTATTAATATGTTTTTACAAATATGTATATGCACAATTATAACTGTATACTAAAAATATACAGGATGTTAAAATAACTATTCAGTATATGGTAGATAGTACATATCATATTGTGAGTAAAAAAAACCTCGTGGACATAGGTTGAAAGCTCAACTATTTCTGAGATATAAACATTTTTGTATATTAGCATCATGAATGACTTATTTGCTAAAATCCGAACTATGGACAAAGAATCCGAGCGCTAAAGACCACGCGTAAGAGTAAAGTGCCCTTAATATCGTTGTGCCAGTGAATATGAGGATTGTGCTGACTTGTGCTGGGTTAACACAACTCAAATATACAATATTGTTGACGTCGAAGAATTACAAAGCCAAGTTATGGATAAAAAAGTTGAACGCTAAGGGTTGCGTGCAAGAGTAAAGTGCTCTTAAGGTGCATTCAGATGCAAGCATCAAGCGAGACGATATCGACAACGGCGTAAAAAATATTTTTTATGCCACTATCCGTATTGTTCCGCTAATTGGTTGCTGCTTCCGCTGCTTGACACTTGCATCTAAATGCACCTTTAATATCAATTGTGTCCAGGACTTTGAAGGTTGTGCTGACTTATGCTAGACTAGCAGCACATCTCAGATATGTAATTTTATACGTTTTATAAGTTAGTGAAACAAAGTGAGCAGAATCAATCCAAACTAATTTTTTTGAGGTCAATTATATTCAATTTAAGCGATTTTAGTTTGAATGGAGCGATGGTGTTGCCATATTTATTGAAAATTAATATTTTGAATACCCAATATTTTATCGAAGAATCTTCTAGAAAGTCATAGTAGTCATACTGGAAAATGATCTAAATCTTTTTAGAATAATAGTTTTCTCAGTTGTCTTTACATTTGATGCCGATGCTCTTACAATATATATTATAATTCAAATAATACATGTCAAAATCCCCAAAAATGATCAATATTTAATTTTCTGTATAACTATCAACAAATGGGTGTGTGTGCACACGTACGTGTGTGTGTGCGTTGTGCTTGGTTCGAAATAAATGAGTCGGAAGCTGAAGACTTATAAAACAAAAAATATAATTAAAAAATGTATAAAGATGATAAGCAAATAGTTTGATACGTAAAAGGGGACTCACGTGGATTAAGCATCCAACTCAATAGTATTTTGGAGCGCACACTTACACCTCTCTACCTCCACAAACATACACCCACTTGCTGATAGTTTATATAATACAGAAAGTCAAATTTTGAGTATTTATTGAGTTATTTTTGAGGATTTATTGCTATGTATTGTTTGAATTCTAATATATGTATAAGAGCGTCGGCATCAAATGTAAAAAGAATTGAGAAAACTCTGTTGTTCTAAAATAATTCAGATCATTTTCTAATATGACTATCATGATTTTTTTAGGGGGGGGGGGAGTGAAACTCGCTATGCGTGGAAAGTCGTGCACTCCTTGACAGGGGGGAGGTGAGGTGAAACTCGCTTTACATGGAAAGTCGCCTCTTGACAGGGGATTTTAAAAACAAATTCTCCGCTTTAAAAATATAAATTTTTTGCTTTAAAAACAATGAATTATTTTTTATATAATTTTTATTTTTACAGCAGAGAATTTGTTTTTAAAGCAGAAAACTTGTATTTTATAGCAGAGAATTTGTGTTTTAAGGCGGAATTTGTGTTTTTAAAACAGAATTTATTTTTAAAGCCTTCTGCCAAGAGACACGATTTTCCGCAAAGCGAAAAAAAAGTCTATTCGCATCTCCCCCTGTTAAGGGAAAGTACTGCTGAAATATGTACCTTCAAAAATTGTGCGCTATTCATAAAAATTGGTTTGTTCTTAACTTTTTAATGTAAGACAAGACTAACAAACGACTGAAAAGGTCAATGACCTTGAGCTCCTTGAGGGTCAAGGACAGTGGTTATTTGGGGCGAAAAAAAATAAGTTTTACCCACATCTTTTTGGTATACAGGGTGTCCCATTTTAAGTGTCCACCCTAAATATCTAAAAAATAACGCGTTGTAGAAAAAAATTTTAAAGATAAAAGTTTTGTGTTTTGTTCCGGGCTATTTAATGACGACCTTTATTCGACCTTAGCCACAACCTTGAAGGTCATATGAAGGTCAAATCTAATTTTTTTAAATGGGAACCCCCATTTTTTATTGCGAATTTGGAAAGAGCAGGAAATTTTACGTTCAAATATGACCTTGAACATGTACTGGACAACGACCTTCAAGGTCATTCCAAGGTCATATTTTTTTTTTACGAGAACCCGTTTCTTTCATTGTGGATTTGAAAAGAGTTAAATGTTCACGTTCAAGTATGAACTTGACTATGTCCTGATCTACGACCTTCAAGATGATCCAGGGTCAAAGCTGTTTTTTGAATGGAAACCCCTATTTTTTATTGTGGATTTGGAAAGAGCGGGATATTTTATGTCCGAAATGATAGTTTATAATATATATGCTTCAGTAACCTTCAGAAAGTGAAATGTTTAAAGTCGCTAAATGTTGTCAAATATGTATTGAATCGTACTGCAACTGTTTTCTTTGTTGCATGTACTCTGTTCGCATCAATATCGGTAACCATGTAAAAGGTTTCTTGCACTTATTTTGAAAACAGCAAATCTGATAAATAATGGTTTTAACAAAAAATGTCGCACATGAATTTTTGTACGAAAATGTTTTAAGGAGAGTAAACTATCAAGCACGTGTACCGCCGGCATTAGCATTACCCGATGTGCACCACTCAGTTTGAAGGAAATCTAAATAGTTGTTACCATTTAAATGTTCCTCAAAGAAATGGGGTCCCACAATATGTGGGGGGGGGTTAATAATGCCAACCCACACGTTAAGCGACCATTGGCGCTGAAACTCCTTATGTCTTTTCCAGTGTGGATTAGAAACTGCATAGTAATGCATATTATGCCTATTAACATCACCTCTATTGGTGAAGGTAGCTTCATCGCTGAACAGTACCATTTTAACGAATGCTGGATCTGCTTCCACCTGGCCTTGCACCCAGTTACAGAAAGCTAAACGTCGAGGATAATCAGTCTCTTCTAATTTTTGAAGCATGTGAATGTGATATGGGTGGAATTTGTGAGCCTGCAGAATTCGATTGGCCGTCGATTTTGGGATACCATGATGCTTTTCGATTTCTCTGGTTGAGATATGAGGATCTACAATACCAGCTGCCACAATAACTGTAGATTTTACTTCACCAGCACCTGATTTGCGTCGCTCTCTTTTTAAACTTCCGCTCTCAGCTCTAGTGCAAAGTCTTTTTATAGTCTTTCGATTAGGATGACGCTTGTTCGGATATTTTTCAGCATAAAAGCGCGCTGCTAGAAAATAATTATCCTCAGCTCGACCAACTTGACGAATCATATCTACAATTTCATTAGGTGGATAATCACCCATGATAATGGTTTACAAAAAAAAAACAGGAAAAATTTAAAGTAACCGCTCAATTACTTCAAAGAACAGAAATCCAAAGATCTTGTTAATGCTCAAGACTATAGCAAAATTTGTTAGTTTGTTTTTATGAAATAAACATTGAGTACAATTAGAATAAATGGCAATCCGCCTTCCGCATGAAAATTAATAATCTTCCAGTTATTCAAGTGAACAAACGATACCAACAAAGTTCAAATTTTCTGAAGAGAACTGACAAAATTCAAATTTTCCGACAAAAGTAGCCAAGTTCAAGTTTTGCAGCAAAATAATTAAAATACATTTCAGATATTAGTGTATGCGAAAATTGGTATTCCCTGCAAATTTCGGTACATCACAATAATAAATTAATTTTTATAAGCTGTAACACTATTTAATGATTTTCAGAACATGGACACCAGTGCAAATATCTCTAGTTAAAGAAATATCAATTGATCCTGGTATGGGTACAATATCTGTCAACTACGATTATCACTCAGAAATGATGAAATTCGCATGTTAAGAAGGAAAATTAGTTTATTAGGTATTAAAAATTTCAAACTTGAAGAGGCACATACAATAATGTAAAATTGCTTCTTGGGGACAAAAAGAAAGCTAGTACAAAGGCAATGATAAAAAAAAAATTAATTCCAGTCAAATTCTATTCTTTTACGAGAAAATTGAAAAAAAAAAGTTTTCGTTTTTTGAGAAGAAAATGTTTTTTGTTCAAGTTATTATCCAAAGAATGGAATTGTTATAAAAATTCCACTTTCGCACGTGATAAATGAAATATTTAAAATTTAATTAAATATTTATTTATCTTTTATGTAATACACAAACAATAAGATGATAAAAATACACATTTTTAATATTGTAATATTTTTCATTAAATTAATACACAAAAGTTGAAATTTGTTAGTCATCGCAGTGAATGATAAATTAAATCTTAATAGTTTTCGCGGCAAATATTAAGTTTTGATAGTCTTCGCGGCAAATATTAAATTTTAATAGTCTTCGTAAGAAATCTGAACTTTGATAGTTTCCGTAAGAACCGTCGATATTGTAATACATTGTATCTACATAAAAGTGCTGCAAAGAATGAATGAAAGAGAGAATTCAAAGAGCATTGCAAGATGTCTTCTTCAAGACGTGAGAAATTCCTTTCAAGGAAGGATTAACAAATGCATCGAAGTTAATGAAGAGGCATTTAAACATTTTAAATAGATCCCTAAACCTGATTGCCATGGTTCCTCGGATATTTCCTAACTACCAAATTACACCAACATACAAACACACACGCACACACACACACACACACGCGCGCGTACACGATCGTACCTTTCAGGGCCAAATCATGTGCAAAATCCGACCGTGCTTTCGCCCTGTGGTGCACATCGGGTAAGGATAATGCCGACGGCACATGTGCTTGATAGTTTACTCTCCTTAAAACACTTTTGTATAAAAATTCATATGTTACATTTTTTGTTAGAATATTATTTATCAGATTTGCTGTTTTCAAAATAAATGCAAGAATCTAATAAAAGTCATGTTTTTCTCGCAGTTTTTACAAAATTAAAGCTTATTCCTAGATTCATCCTTCTTTTACATGGTTACCGATATTGATGCGAACAGAGTACATGCAACAAAGACAACAATTGCAGTACGATTCGATACATATTTGACAACATTTAGCGACTTTAAATATTTCATTTTCTGAAGGTTACTGAAGCATACGTATGTATTATAAACTATCATTTCGGACGTAAAATATCCCGCTCTTTCCAAATCCACAATAAAAAATAGGGGTTTCCATTCAAAAAACAGCTTTGACCCTGGATCATCTTGAAGGTCGTAGATCAGGACATAGTCAAGTTCATACTTGAACGTGAACATTTAACTCTTTTCAAATCCACAATGAAAGAAACGGGTTCTCGTAAAAAAAAAATATGACCTTGGAATGACCTTGAAGGTCGTTGTCCAGTACATGTTCAAGGTCATATTTGAACGTAAAATTTCCTGCTCTTTCCAAATTCGCAATAAAAAATGGGGGTTCCCATTTAAAAAAATTAGATTTGACCTTCATATGACCTTCAAGGTTGTGGCTAAGGTCGAATAAAGGTCGTCATTAAATAGCCCGGAACAAAACACAAAACTTTTATCTTTAAAATTTTTTTTACAAGTTATTTTTTAGATATTTTGGGTGGACACTTAAAATGGGACACCCTGTATATAGGACGTATCAAAAGTCTGGAAACGGTCGAATATCTCGAAAGCAAATCGTTTTTGGGAAAAATGTTTCAGATAAGAATTGTAGGGTTTAAAAAGCTCTATTCACCGATTACAATACATTATTGACCTTGGGTAGCGTCGCCAAGGTCATAACAAGGTCAAATCGATTTTTTAAAATGAAACACTATTTTTTATAGTAAAATCTAATAGCTAGTATCAAGAGCTTTTCAAAACAGTATAAATTTTCAAACAGTATAATATATAAAGTTATTTTTCATTACGTACTTTTATTTATTTAATTATTAGACTTAAAAGTTATAGTACCGTCGGCATTAGCATTAGGTAAGGTCCGACAGCTAAAACTTCTTGAATGTTATTTAGAATCATGTCCTTGATAACATTTGTCAAGATCAAGATCACTGGAAATTATTTCTTTTATTTTGATTTTTGAACTAAAAATTTATTTTTACGTAAAAATGAAAATAAGAAATAAAACCTTTAGTGACTTGACAGTTATTAGATTTTGTCATCAAAAATAGGGTGTTTCATAAAAAAAATCGATTTGACTTTAACTAGATAACCCTTGGTGACGTCATCCAAGGTCAAACAATGTTTAGTGAATAGATGTTTTTAAACCTTACAACTTTTGTCTGAAATATTTTCTCAAAAATGCTTTGCTTTTGAGATATTCGACTGTTCTTAAATTTTTTATATATCTTGTATATAATTTTGAGGAACATACAGTCTATTTTGTTCTTTATGAATAAATTGTTAATTACCCAATAAGTCATGGCCGTTAATTAGAATCGACGTTGAAATTATCAGATTGACATCGATTTGACATTAATTCGATTTTTCGCTGCATGATAAATTACATTTTAAAAATAAATTTTTTTTTAATCTCTACGCGTGAATACTTTTTGCTTTTCACTGTATGTATGTACATTAGTCTAATCAAAATCATAACCACATTCAAGTCTGTATTCTATGATAACTGATTGTTGTGTGACGCTTTTGCTAATGTTATTTGATTTCTATGCTCGTCAATTCTGTTCTTAGTAGTCTACGTGTCTGTTCCACATATGTTGAATCGCAATCTATTTCTTTGAGGGATACATTTTTTTTCTACCTGACGGATTTCTGTGAAATTTTGCATTTTTATGTTTTTTGGATCGCTGATTACGAATCTGAAATCAGATATCAAAAATTCGAAATGGCAGATTCAATATGGCTGTCATATAGGAATAAATTAATGTAAATTTAAATAAATATGAAATGTATGTTTATTTAATTTATTATTTTAGTAAACATTAAACATTGTTAATAACAATAACATTCATTTTGGCTCATTAGTCTTTTAATTTTTAATTTTTAATTGAATATGGCTTTAACAAAATTGCACTTTCAGTTTTCGACTTTTTCAGAAAGATAAAAGTCCAAACTTTAATGTTAGATCTTCTTAAAATTGCTCGAATGTTTGGTTTATGTATTATGAATTTATGAAAATGGTCAAAAATACATTCTTTTGCAGGATTTTAATTCCTTCTTCCGTACGAACCTTATCTGAGAGACAATATTTGAGGTTTGTATTCAGCACATCCTGTTTACTAAAGAATGATTTTTCATGATAAAAATGCAAAAACTTGTTACGTAGTGTAATTTTTATCTTTATATGGTAGACCAATAATTTTTTATGAAAAATATAACGTTCAAAAAATTCTGGAAAATGTATATATTATATTTTAACATACGAAGAATATTTAGTACAATTTTCAGTTTATCTTAAATACTTTCCAAGAAATCACATTTCTTTTGTAAGAAATGTTCTTTTTTCAACTTTATTCTTTATAAATTATTAGAGAAAAAAATAATTGGTATGATGGCTATGAAAAACATATAAAGTAAGTAATATTATAATATAGCAGAAAAATGTAAAATCATAATTGGTTTCATTAAACTGTAAGCACATCTGAAAAAGGAAGAATAAAAAGATGGAAAGAAGTATATTTCGCAAAGAGTTAAACAATTATTTATCTTGTAAACCAGTGCTGAGTTTGACTTGCACATTTCGGCCGATTTTCAGGTTAGTTTCTGTCTCTATTTCACCAATTTGCGCACAATGCCGATCGGCGTACATATCTCAAAATGAATTAATATTTGCACCATTATTCGTGAACGCATCACTTTGTATTTGTTGTGTCTGTGAAGTTAGCCCCAACAATAAAATTCCATAATTTTGATTAGAGTTCCCGTTTCTTTTTGACGAGACGAAGAATTCTTTATAACAAGAGTTTCGTTTTTAATAACTATTTTTAAATAATTTTAAAAAAATGAGATGCTAACTTCTTATCAAAATTTGAGATCGAACAGTTCTGAGCAGGTTAATAGCTCTATTTTGTGAATATCTAGAGTTTCTAATACATAAAAAACAATTTTGACACAACAAAATTAATAAAAAAATAAATAAAAAATTTTTGAAAAAATTCGATGTCGAACTTAGAAAATTTTCAATGTCTGAAAATTTTTTAAAAGTTTTAGTAGTTCTAATTGGAATTGTGGACAGATGAGTTCTGTCGAAAAATATTAGGTCACAAAGCGATTGGATGGTTATATAAGGAGATACGTGCTTTTGCAATCGATTTTTAAATTTTATTTTATGTGCCTCTTTTATTTTTGGATCTATTATCTGTGTTGGTTTTAATTGTTGAGAACTCTTTGAAATAGAAAGAATAACAATTAACATGTCACAGAGTTATTGTATAAAAAATTTTTTTTAATTTTTAATTTTTTTAAAATTAATTTTGTTATGTGTCAAAATTGTTTTTTATGTAACAGGAATTCTAGATATTTACAAAAGAGAGCTATTAAGCTGCTGTTCAGAACTTCGATTCGATCTCAATCTTCGATAAAAAGTTAACACTCCGTTTTTTTTTAATTATTTTAAAAAAATGGAGATTATTGAGCGAAACTCTTGTTATAAACTATATAAAACTCTTCGTTTTATCAAAAGAAAACTCTATTCAGAACTATGGAATTTTAATGTTGGGGGGCTAATTTCACAGACGCATATTTGTTAATCATTATACAATTTATCTAATACATCACTTAAATATTCAGATTTGTGATTCTTTTCTAAAACGTGAATTCCAATTGTTGTCATTGATTGAAATTGAAGATTTGAATTAATGTAGTATACCGTCAGTCCGAGAAAACTTTTGGTGTTAAGTACATCTATCCATATATCTATGATAAGGACGAAGTGTTAATATTTATAAAATCGGCTTTTAATTTATAATATCATATTTATTAACAATAAGTTACTGTAGTACGTCCCAGTACTTTATAAAGCGGAACAGCCGTTTTTATGAAATATTTGAATCCTTCATTTCCGATATCGGCAAAGATAAGTTATCTTTTACCGTTATATATATAAGTATGCATTTGTTAATTTTGAAGTAATTATATCATCTGAAAGATTAAAAATGTAATAAAGTAAGATTTTGAAGATTTTTTGAAATGATATATATATATATATATATAGATATATATATATATACGTATAT
>NW_017305465.1:44455-58814 GCF_001594115.1 Trachymyrmex septentrionalis
AAAAGTTTGCTGGCACCAAAGCCTACTCAAGTATTTAAAATAATTCTAAGATGCAGTGATATTTGCGACGAAAATTCGCAAATTCGCGTTTTCTAGTTAACAAAGAAAGATCGCTTTGACCTAGGAATGATCTTAAAAATTGTCCTCAAGGTGAAAATGGTAAAAGTTCGTCGACACCAAGTCCTACTCAAGTATTTGTTTGCCCATGAATCTAAAGTTAAAAGAAAAGCTTCCAGACGATTTAACATTTGACCTTCTGAAGGTCACATAAAAAAATTATAAAGTACCATTTTGGACGCAAAATTTCTCGCTCTTTCCAAATCCGGTGTCGAAAATAGGACTTTCCATTTAAAAAAATCAATGTCACCTTCAAATAACCTTGAACATTGACCTCAAGGTCAGAACCAATAATGTACAATTATTGCCCCCTTTGTCCTGAACAACTTTTGTTTGAAACATTTTTCTCTAAAACATTTACTTTTCAAAATATTTCGGGTGGGGGATTAAAATGGGACACCCTGTATATAGGATAATATATGGGATTCTCTTATTTTAATTTTTGCAATAAAAATTCATTTTTATGTAAAAATGAAACTGAGAAAAACACTCCAATGGCCTTGATCTCGCTTCGCGTGGAAAATCATTACAAAAATTAGACTCATTTATAAAACTTATGTTGTAATAATATAATGAACGAGTATTGAGCGACAATTAAAAACTGTTGGAGATTACTCAGGGACTCAGGAACATGACTTTAACAATATATGTTAAGGTCATTGAAATTGGTGAGATCGTTGATGTTATGTAATTTTATCATATTTTTTGTATTTTCATCATATTGATTGTATTTTAACTTAAACAATAAACAATAAGTGAATTGATCAATATTAGTAGAGAGACCAGACCGAACCGAAAATTTTGGAACTCATTTTTTTTTTTAGTGAACTGAAACTGTACCTAAATTTTGTAAAATTTATAATACCGTGACCGAACTGGTAAAATTTTACGATTTTTTTAGTTCTTTTTTCGGTTCTTAATTTTTTATTTTTAACCTTGTTCTTAATCTTTGCTCTGCCTGTTTTTTCGTCCAAATCACCAATATTCAATCCAGTATCACCAACAGGTATTCACAATGTGAATACCTCCAACATCTCATATGATATAAGAAATCTGGATTGCGAGACATATTTAATGTAAATTTTTTTTTAAATACTAATATTTTTTTTTAAATTTAAATCTTTCTTATCAACATGTTGCAAGAATTAGGATATAGTTGCGAATGATTCCTGCTTGCGATTACAGTCGAACCTCTGTAAAGTTAACCTCCGTTTGTTTTAATCTCCGTAAAAATCACGTTTTAACCCTCTCATATAGTAAGCGAATGTACATGCTTGCGCATGCGCATTTATACTTTTACGGAGGTCGATTCGTCCCGATAATATTTTTATAGAGGTTCGACTGCAACTTAAAATTTTGCACATAAATTCTACTCAATGTAAAAAATAAAAAACAGTCTCAACTTGGGAAATAAAAAAAAATTTTTTTAAATTAAAAATATAAGAAAACGGCTCAAATGATTAAAATTCAGTACATATAAAAAAAGAGTTACGAACCAATATATTTATTACAA
The DNA here is from genome assembly GCF_001594115.1 of Trachymyrmex septentrionalis. Taxonomy (NCBI): domain Eukaryota; kingdom Metazoa; phylum Arthropoda; class Insecta; order Hymenoptera; family Formicidae; genus Trachymyrmex; species Trachymyrmex septentrionalis. Next base: position 46,086 of record NW_017305465.1, read on the forward strand.
TATTTGAGATAAAAATAATAAAACAAAAGTAGAAAAATTTAAACAAAACTTAATATCAAAATATAACAAAGACAAACGTTTTCGACCTACCATGAGGTCATCTTCAATGTTGTTAACATAAAAATTAAAATATGTTAAATTAATTTTGAAACTGAAATGAAGAAAGAAGTTACTTATGGTAATTCCGATTTGTAGCTGTGATTCGGTGGCAACTCATCATATCGGTGTTATAACATAGTGTTCCAAAGAAAGTAATAGACGCTACTTGTAATGCCATGCATTTGCATTTTGGAAGATACATCCAAGAATCATTATGATTTAACTGTTATAATTAATAGATAATATTACAGACAAGTCAAACAATAAAATTAGATTTGTAAAGAACAGAATAAAATTAGTGATGTGTCTATGAATAGAATATAATGGAAAGAAAAAAAAAAGAAAGTGCTTAGTCATATGTTAAAAATGCACAAAATTAAGTAAAATTTTTATTTTATAAATTATCGATAGTACTCGTCAATTAAAATTGATTCTATACGATATATACAACATATATAACATATAATACACATAACAATATCATATAATATATATTATATGAATAACACACACAATAAGGGTGGAGTTTCGAAAGGATGAACCCTTCGATTTTATTGTTGATTGGTATACTATTGTATTATATTTTGATGTGCTGATTACAAATATAATCATGAAAATTACTGACAAGGTCATTTTGATGGTCATTTGTCGCGCAATCTGGTTAAGCATCACTATTCAGTATGCTCGTCAGTACGTGCTGTCGTGCTGAAAGATGGATAGGACGTACAATTTCTTTACGACTTTTCACGCGAAGTGATTCCCCTTCTGCTTAGAGGCGCACGATTTCCACGCGAAGTAACTCCCACTCCACCTCCCCCCCCCTCACTTAGGGGCGCACATATAAAAGTCATATAGAATGTATGTAGATTTTAATCGATAAATGTTGTCATATAAAAAAAATGTTTTTTTTATTTCTCGAAATTGAGACTATAGAGTTTTTATTTCTACAGAGTTTTTATTTCTTACATAAAAAAAAACTTATACGTAAAATTTCAGATTAATCACGAGTAGGGATCATTCGGAACTACACCCAAGAATTATTTTAGATCATGAAATTCAAGAATATATATGTAAACTTTATGTAATAAATGAGATCTATCTATAAGAATAAAATAAGTTGCAAGAAAGAACCGAGAGAAATATACTCAAAATAATGTTTATGTAATTTTTGTTCAGTCACATGATCATGATTGATGCCTTTTTTGGACTAGGCTTTCTAGATTGAACGAGTGAACACGATTTCTCTCTTTCTCCTCCCTTTCTCTCTCCCTCTTCTTAATAGAACTGAAAAAAACCGTTAAAAAACTGTAATTTTTATGGTTTTGGTTTTTTTACTGATAAAAAATAACCGAAAATGAATCGGAACATTTATTTGACATTTTATTAAATCGGAACTGGAATCGAACTGAAAAAACCGTTCGGTCCGGGTCCCTGATAGAGATCATAACGTAAGCAGTAGCATATCCAACATATTGATTTTCTTATTGCTTAAGTCTTAAGTTTTTCTATGTGCAATAAAAATTCTATAAATTTTCAGTACTGGCAGTGTATGTCGGAACACGATCCAGATTTCGCGTCGCATGCTCCAACATACTCCTATTACTCCTACTTATAACTCCTACTCACTCTAAACTTTTTAACGAGCGCATTGAAGTGAATAGGAACTATGAACAGAATGATTGCAATACTTTCTTCGATAGATTTCGGAATGCAACCTACTCACCGAACGATTAGTTCTTATGGATCTAATCATTTACGTTTAACTATTCTACGAACAAGGCTTCCGAAATTTATCGAAAAAAAGTATCAACCTTTTTGCTGACAAATGTACTCAGAATATATTGGTTCAAGTTGAAAAAAAACTGAATCGACAATGAATTGTACTTCTCAGAATTGATTTTTGAGTGCGAAAAAAATCGATTCTAGATGCATCGAATCGAAATCCGGCATCACTGTCATACATAAAATTTGCACTACACTGTATAGCCATGGCAAACACGGTACATCGAATGAGTTCGCTTATTATCATGGAAACACGGTACACTATCTGAGTGTTTTATTAGTGGGCGATAGTGCAGCTAAGAGAAAACGCTATTTAATTTTTGTACAATAAAACCTAAGTATATGTCTTTGTATTCTTATTGAAGGAGATCTTATTTTGATTCAAATGATCTTATATGAAATTTTTCGCAATTCAAAAGCATTTTTCCTTCCAATCAAAGTAGTAGTTATTTAATTCTCCTTCAAAAACATTATTCAAAATGTTATGATAAAATTGCGTTATCTTGTCCATTCTTTAATTTTTGTGATAACACTTGAATGAACAAGGTAACGCGATTCAATAGATCGCTTGTCATTATCTTCTAGTTTAGTTAACAAATATAGTGTATAATTCCGTTTCCGTTCGATCTTCTTTCGTTATATATTTTATTATTTGTTAGACCAAATAGAGGTCGATGACGATTAAATCAATTCTTCATTATCTTTTGCTAGCCTAGTTAATAAATGCCAGTGTATAATTTCATTTTTCCATTCGATTTATTTTTGTTAAATATTAAGTTATAAACAAATGAAAATCAAGGTCAAATAAATCTCTTTGTTATTACCACTTCTTAACTTAATTAATAAATATCAGTATATATAATTTCATTTCCGTCCGATATTTTATTAAGAAGTTACGCCACCTTGGAGGTTTGAAAAAATCGAATTTTTTTTTTCTTAAATCGATAGTTTATGGTTTCAAAAATATAATTCTAATAGTTTTAATAAAAAATTTCGATAATCTAATGTCATAAAAACTAATTTAGTAAAGCGCATCACGTCACGCCGAACGGTTTCGAACTGCTTCGAGCCACTAAATTCTGTATAGATATTAATTGACTGTCAGTAGGTGAATATAGATAGCACCATCTGTATTTTAGAAATATAGAGCGATATAAAAATATAGATAGAGAAATATAGGTAGCGTCTGTATTGGGTATTGCAAGCTACCGTCAGTAACTTCAAATGAGTTTTTCTCAAAACGGTGTTTTCAAAGCCAGTGTTGTACATAACTTTCACACTTTTCATCCGATTCATTTGAAATTTGGAGAGATTACTCTCTTATATATAATCTAAAGAAATACGTAGGATTTTTGCGATATATTGAAAATTTTTATACAATTAACATTTTTATATAAAAATTTTAGGCGGAAAAAACAACTTTCTTTTCAAATGTTCACCATTTTGCCAGAAATCAATATTCTTAAAAATTCCTACTTTAGTTTTTAGTATGTAGATAAAAATTTTTAGTATTTGTCCCAGGAGATAAACTGTAGAAAATTTTGGACAACACCGTAGAGATTCACTAATAAAGTGTTTGATGATACGGCTATAGTGCCGCTATTTTGTAAATATTGTAAGAAATAAAAAATTTTTCATACACTTGAAGATGCATTTAAAATAGCTCTAAGAAATAATTTTTGATGTACTCTTCCATTAAAAAAAAAATTTTAAACGTACACATTATTTTTAAGCTGCGAAGGTGACGTAACCCCTTAAGTAATTTATTATAAATAAATAGAGATTGATAACAAATAAATCACTTTGTCATCATTTCCTAGCTTATATCGAAAAATTCTCGAACATTTCCGTTTCGAACATTTCAGTTTTTGCAATCGAGATATTAAAAAAAGCAGTCATATTAAGTCCGCAATGGAAAAAACTATACATATGTTTCTTTTCTACAGCTGAACAGGGATCATATGAGTATATATATCTAAAATAGAATAAATATGTTTGATATAAGCGAGGAGGACAATTTTAGAGTAGTCTAGTGCAGCAATAAGAAACAGACCTATATTTCAATCGAAGATTAATATATAATAAAAAAGGAGTTATATTTCGGTATTTGCAGGTGATACTCATTAGCTTAGGTTATAATATTATAAATAAATATATAATTTGAGTTAATAAATATATAATTGTTTTTTTCTTTTTGTGTTTAATTGTGAAACTACTTAACCTCATCCTGACGGAGTGTGTTTACAGTTCTTATACGGAGTTTGATGAAATTAGTCAACTGGAGCGGACTACACATGACAGTGCTAAATATGTTAGTAGGGATTGAATGTCGCTTCTCTCATATATTGGACTCTAGTAAGGACTATCTAGTAGGCATCATCGCACATCGCTGCGAGTCTCTAAACGTCTTCTTCTTCTTTTGATTCCCCTGTTTGATTTTCTGATCCAAAGAAAGGGTTACAGTACCATGTGAATTTGGATCGAAGATCCTGTAATAGCCTCTGTGGAGGATAGAAGCTCCACGCTTGAGTTAGTATTATTTCCTAGGTTGATGTCCCCAAAGTCACTATTATCTTTCGCAATTGCAAGGGTCGAGATTCTCAGCACCTTTAGTCGGCGTATTGAATCACAAAGCGATTCAATAAGTACTTCTTGGGGCCGACATTATTCTTTTGTACAACGAAAGCCGAAGCTCCAAGTCCCAACTATAGTTGGCACCATCAAGTGATCTAGACACATCTTGGACAAAAGAACGTTACGAAATATTACTTAATCTAGCACTTAGATTCGAGTATAATTTAAGAAATCAATTATATTTAATCACTTTTATATTTTCCTCGGCTACTACATATGATAAAGTAAAAGAAGAGTATAATTTCAAATCCATTAGTAACTTCAACAATTCCGATCTACTTTCGTTTCCATATAATGGACAAGTTCATAACAAGTAATTGAAGTTTTGGAATTTGAAACCATATTCACAACTCAGGCCTTTCTGTATTTTAAAAAGAAACGCACTTGTTTGAGAGTTATCCCGTGATAACACTTATAATCCTACTGAAGTTTTTCCTGTTGATTAAAAATTTTTTGAACATTCGTTTATCAATATATTCCGCCAATTCCATGTAATATAGGCCGGCTTTCCCATCAAAAGAATTATGGAATTTCTCTATTAATACATCATAAGTACAAATATATAATATTGTAGAAGAGATACATTGTTTGTAATCTATCTTGTTTTTAATTAGTTTGTTCGAAACGGCAGCTCTTTTGGCCATAGAATCTACAGTCTCATTATTCTTTGATATATGCTGCCTAGTAGATAGTCGATTCGCTGAAACAGACGAGAGGTCTCCCTCGGGCAGTCATCAGTGGTTTGTCGATTAAATAATGGCCAGATGTTAATACTAACATGTCGTTCGGATCAGAGGAAAGAGATGTAATAGGTCTGGAGTTCAAGATCCTCTCTACTTTTATAGTAAACATATTCAGCTCCTCAAATGTGAATAAGGTCTCCGATCACACGTCTAAAATGATGTTTAAAGAGCTTAACAGTCTACTTCCAAAGTCCACCGAAGTAAGGAGCAACTGGGGGTATAAAATGCTAAACGATTCGATGTTTACTCGTATACATATTTATTAGATTTTTGTGATCTTCAGAATTAAATAAAGTGTATACTTCCTTTAGCTGACTATTCGCACTTACAAAATTGGTCCCATTATTAGAGTAAATATGCTCTGGAATCCCCCGCCTCGAAATAAAACGTCGAAGTGCTGCTAGAAAGCCGTCGGATGACAGGTCGCTTACAACCTCTAAATGTATTGCCTTTATAGACATATATATAAATAAGCATATATAAACTTTGATGCGATTTCTATTGCGGTATTTCTTTTCTTTTATATAAAACAGACAGCAATAGTCAATGCTGGTATATGAAAAAGGTAGCGATTCACGTACACGTGCTCATGGGAGGTACCTATTTTATACTTAACAGCACTTGCACTGAACCTATGACAACGAGGGTGGTCCCAGAAGTACCCTAACAAAGAAAACACAAAAAATTTGGGAAAAAATATCTTTATTTCTCAACATAGTCTCCTTTTAGCTCGATACACTTTTCCCAGCGATGTTCAATAGCTTCGATGGCCTGTATAGTAAGAACCGTTGAACTCCTCAAAATAGCCATTAACAGCAGACTCCACTTCTTCATTGTTGGTAAATCTTCTACCATCGAGCCATTTTTTCAAGTTTGGAAAGAGAAAATAATCCGAGGGGGCTAAATCTGTCGAATAGGGTGCGTGGGGAAGCAATTCGAACTTTAACTCAACATCCTCTCGACGCTGCTTTTGTTCGATTGTGAGCAAGCGCGGCACCCACCTTGCGCACAGCTTTCTCATCTCCAAATTTTCAGCCAATATGCGATGTACAGCACTTACCCAATATCATTTTGTGGATTTTCTTCACCATTTCTGGAATGGCCACCTCACTTAGTCGACCACTGCGATGTTCGTTTTCGCAGCTTGTACGGCCTCGTTTAAACTCTGCCATCCAATATTTTACTGTTGTAAACGAAGGAGCAGACTCCTCCAGAGTAGAATCCAGCTCGGCTTTGATATTGATTGGGCTAAGACCTTTTAAATGAAAGTATTGTATCACATAACGATGACCAATTTTTTCCATCTTTGCAAATTCACCGAGATCGTCCACTATTGATGGCTGCCAAACAAATACTGAACAACGTAGCGTCTTCAAACTTCATAGTTAAGCTTTAGAAAGTTGGTGCTTTCCCCTACAGTGATTTTTTTTATACAACAACCGCCATCTGTACGTCAGGTCGGGTACTTCTGGGACCACTCTTGTAATGTGTTTCGTGAGCTTCACGGACAATGCGGTCGGTTAAGTGCCTGCTCGGAATATACAGGATGTTTCTGCGCGAACGATGTTTGAACATTTGGAAACGCGCGCTTACATGAATCAACCTGTTTTTGTCCAAGAACGGACTCTATTTACGGATGAATCTACCCTTGATCGCAGAGTCCTTGTTTTCAAGTCCCTTAATCACATCAGCAAATCGGGAGGTTTGCAGTATCTTTAGTACGCGTATTTCAGCCTGATTGATCTCCTCCGCATTTAACGACTCACATGTTTGTTGGTAGGTCGGAAACGAAGACAATACGCAACTATTCTGAGCAGTTTGGAATAAGAGGAAAATCTCTCGAGTAGACTGAGATCACAAGTCGTGATCAAACAGGTATTTTTTTTTTTTGGTACCTCTGGTAACTTGCTTGCTCGCGTGACTTCTTTAAGACATTTGTTCTCATTTTTAATTAACCATGATGGTCCTGCTACCACGTTTGATTTCTCAAGAACGTTGTGCGGCAATTGACCCCTTGACAGTGCGTCAGCGGGATTATTCTCAGACCTGACGTGTCGCCATTTGATTGGTCCGGAGTGCTCTTGAATGTTTACACATATTAACGCGATTTGCTACGAACGTTTTGAGCATATGAGGCGACGTTTTCAACCATTGCAAGATGATGGTCGAATCGCACCAGAACGTTCTGCTCGGCGTGATATTTAATGTGCTGCTGCTTTCACGATATAATTACGTTAATAGTAACGCACTGCAAAGTTCTAGTCTCGGAATAGTAATGGGTTTTAAAGATGCGACTCGTGACTTAGCGCACAACAATTTAGCGACCGTCTTTTTTTTCCCGCTCGAGCATGCGTAGAAACATGCGTCATAACCGTTAGCGTCGTAAAATCCGTGAAGTTGAATGTTACTGCAATCCTCTACTAACAATTTACGATCTAAAGAAAACTGATCTATCAATACTAATTGGCGAGTAAACTCTGATCATTTAGAATGTGTACTCTGTGACATGAACTCGTCCCATTGTAATCCACACCGCCATATATCTTGCATCAGTTTTTTAGCGCAGAGAATTACAGGACCCAACAAATCCATCGAATCATAAATTTTTGCTATTTTCAATAATACACGGCGTTTAGTCCATTTTTCTGTAGTTTTAATAGGCTGAATCGAATAATATATTTTGTCATCGCTCCACGTTATCCCTAATGTTTTAAGAAAGCGATCCGCGTTAAGAGCAAAATTTGTATGCGATACACTAGTCGTCAAGTCATTAATAACCCGTTCATCGTTAGATACCCATCGTCTAATAGCGAAACCGCCTCTGGCTAGTAACGCGATAATCTTGTTTTTAATCGTTCGAGCCTCTTTGATGGTCTCAGTACCAGACAACAAGCTATCCACGTATAAGTGTCTCTTGAGAATTTCGGCGGTTCTAGGACGCGTGATATTCATTGTCTGCGAGTTTTTAAAATCGAGTAGCAAGGAGCGGTGAGGAGAAAATACCCAAAGTGAGCGTATTAAGTTGGAATATCTCGATCTTATCGTTTCTGCGCCAAAGAATTCGTAGCGTCTATCTTCATGCAACAGTATCTGATGAAACATTTTCTCGATATCTCTGCTGTTATGACATCATTGTAAGTGTGAAAACGAATTAAATGTAGGAATAATTTATTTTGTATTGTCGGACCTATCATTAGTGTCTCGTTCAGGGATATCCCGTTGCTTGTTTTGGCTGACACAACAAACACTCGTGTTCGAAAAACAGTTGCTTTTTTTCGCCTTTTTTCCTCTTTCTACCAAAGGATCAACTAGATACCGAGAAGGTTCTATTTTCTCCTCCGCGTATAAAGTGCGCTCAAGGGGGGCGCGGCCACAATACAACACTCAGATCTCGCGTACGCGACTACTTCTTGTAACGATCCGACTAAGTTCACTAAATGTAAACCTTCAATATTAAAGTTAGTATTTCCAGTTATATCCTCGTTTGGTAATTTTACGGCCCCTCATATCCTAGTGGCAACAACTTGAACCCTGGTAGTACTGCTAGAATCTTTAACCACCGCGTGGATTTTCTACTAATGCTTTAATTCCAAATAATCCTTCAAGACTCGAATGTATTCGGCTTACAGCTCCGCGTCGCCAGTAAACTTGCATTCTAATGACCATAGACTTAAGCACGATACTACATGACTCACCAAGACGCTTAGTTGTATCTCGAAATAGCAGACGAACTATGTACCGCCCTTGGACATCGAGAGAGACGATTTTTGTAAAATGCACTTTGCAAGTCATTTTCTCCTCAGATTACAGCCTATCTAGCGAAGTTTCCTTAACAGCCCAGAACCTGATTAACTGCTCTTCCAATCTCGTCAAACAGCATGTCGTATTTTCGACGGAGATTGCGATCGCGTGGCGCCGGCAACCCATCCCAAGCGCGTCTTTTGTACATACAAATCATTATCTTTATGTGATAAATTTATTTGACCGACGGAGAATAAAGATAATGTTGCACCCGAACCTATTAACAAGTCCACCGAACGTGGTAAGTGGAATTCCGATTCAGCTAATTTGATGTTTGGGGGTATTTTGACCGCATTCCGAGGAAACACCTCCGACGGAACCAGATCCGCGATAGCCGGAATTGTCAAACAAACTTAACTTCTTAGAGAAGTCGTCGTGAGTCGAATGTATAGTGATTTGTACTACACCTCTTGACTCGGTACTCATCGTGTTAATCGTGCCGATTGATAGCGAATGCTTAATCACGGGCAAACAGACGTTTTGCGACGGATTCCGATATAAGATTCGTGATAGCACACGTGTCCATCAGAGCACGGCAAACAATACGATTATGTTTACAATCATAAATATATACTAAAGCGCTTGTTAACAATTGCGAGATATGTATATGCGATATTGTTACGAAGCTCGTCATTCTTACGTCGATCAGTTTGTAGTTATTCTGTTTGAGCGACCTCGGATTTTGTTGCGCTAGATTTGTTCGTGTTCGCGAGTTTACCGAGATGTAGAAGAGAGTTATGGCGCCTCTGGCAAATCGTACAATTCGAGAATTTACATGGTCTGTCTCGATGTAAACGTAAAAAATTGTAACATAACTTCGCGTTCTTAACAACCTCAATGCGTTTAGATACGGACAACTATTTGAATTTTTCGCACAGATAAAGCGGATGACGTTTAGTTTTACATAAGATGCAATTGTGTAAGACGTTCAACGTGAAGGTTTGATTCGAAGGATTACTTTTTTCTTAAAGGGGGGCTCCCCCTTACTCCTTTTGGCTTCTGACTTTGATCTTTCCCGCTTTGAAGCGCAAACTGCAGACTTATATAAAAACTCGCATTAAATCTAGTTTCGGGAATTCGTCTCTCTCTCGAGCGTCGCCTCTCATCTATCCAATGTATTATTCGGCAATTTTAAGAATACGTACGGTCATCTCCGGGCCGACGGAGATGCCTAACGCGTTTAATGACGCGAGATGTTGCTGGGTGTTGTCGGCGAACTTGGATAGACTGCTTATAGTTTCCTTGTCTAAGACGGTCAGATTTGTAATTGATGCAAGGTGACGGGAGATAAGAATTCATTTAACTTTATACGATTTCTTTAACAGATCCCACGCGTTGGAATAATTTATTCTCTCAAAATTTCGAAAATTTTTATTTTGCTGGCGGCTTTACTAATTAATGCCGATTTTAAACTGTAATGCCTATATCTATTAAATCCGTTTACGATTTTATCATGTTGCGGAAGGCGTTCTTAAAAGATAACCAACTCTCAAAATTATCATTGATAAGAGAGTCTCGGGTAATTTAATTTTTTGTTTCTTTACCAGCTAAGACCCTGAGTTATCGGAACGAGTATCATCGTTCGATGTGCTAGCACTCGCTTCGGAAGCATTCGCCATACTCAAAATATTCTCGACCTTGCCCGCGAGAAATTAGAAACGGTCTGAATATTCGTAAATTTTATTTGATGTCTATCGTTCGGATCTGCCATCGCAAGCTCATCATTATAGCTATTATCCTCGTACGCATGATACAAGTCCGTTAAACGTGACATGCGCAATTTTAATGTAACGTTATCTAATTTACCCTTGTCAATGAGGTTGGTTAAGGTAGTGAGTTGTGATTTTAGGGAAGTGCGTTTTTGTATAAGAAGTTTGATTCTATCAGACATTTTCATGTGAATTTTTATGACTGTTGGTAGAATGTCGGAATTATTGACTGATGCTCGCCTTATGAGGCAGATGTATAATTCGTCTGTTTTTTTTTCTCTGCGTAGGAAATGTATGACTTATCTCTGATTTTCCGTTGTTTTTGTGGAAGGGTCGTGGATCTCACAGGAGGCACCAAAATGTTTTGCGATCAGTGTGGATGTCTTAATATCAACACTGTAGTTTTGTATGTAGTTTATTTTACACGATAAGTTACAGCTTATAGTTTATAACACACCTTGAATTTTTTATACTATTCGAAAATAACTAATTATAGAATAAAATACTGTCTGAGGGTTGCCCTGAATCACGATAGACGCCTAGGGGCTATTGCCCTGAGTCGGATTTACAAAAAACTCAACTGTATAACTGTCGCCCTGAGAGTTATACACAACGCCTAGGGACTGCACAGTAACGTTTTACTCTCGAGTAAAACACTCGAGTAGTAGACTCTTTGAATGGCCTTCTGCGTGATCGCAAAACCTTCTGCGTGATCAAGAGTAACGAGAGATACTGCCGCTCGGCAACATTGATCCCCACCGCTACCACCGTCCCGCGGATCCAATCCCTGTTGTATATCATTAGATCAGAAGCCGCGGACCGGCGATGACGACAGAGCCTAGACGTGAAAATCTCGTTCCCGAGACCGGCGCCACGACTGTCCTTGTCGGAAGCCGCAGTACCTTGTCAATTCAAAGGTGTCGTCTACGTATTCTCACGTATGTGTGAGATATATGTGAGTGTGTATGCTCGAGATACAAATATTACTTGGTTTGTATAATATATGTCTTGTAAATATAATATATGTCATGCACGACTTGAAGTATGTACAGAACAAATATAGATCCCAAATTTGATGAGACAATCGAAAAGTCTGGAACACTACAATAGTTCACGTTGACAGAAACCTTGACCACTGCCATTATTCAGAATTAACATGGAAGAGTTCGAAATGAACTCCATCAGAGATCTACCAGCAGAGTTGTCCCTGGTAAAATCCCAAAGATTGTATTGGGTTGAAATCCCCACAAATTGTTATACTGTAATGTAAATTTAAAAAATTAAAGAGTAATGCCCATTTAACTCGACTCATCACTACATCAGGAGGCTTGTATAGAGAAATCATGATAGTTTTTTTATTATCAAAGATCATTTTATTAATTAGTACAGAAGTGATCTCTATCCCCATATTACTAGGGATTGTTATATTAAACAAAGTAGGGGGGGTTCAACGAGGATTTACAAAATAATGCAGTTCCTCCGTCGCTACCCAAATTATTTGGCTTGTCGTTTCTAAAAGTTGTATAACCTTTGTACGAGGTCTGTTCAAAAAGTATCGCGAATTTTGAATTTCCGCGGGTTACGTATATTCGATTTTCGATTTTTTGTGGCGTTATATTGGTACTCATGTCTCTCACTTATGCCGACAAGTTCGGCCATTTTGAATGTTCAGTTAATTTTCGACAGCTGCTTTGCTTGCACGTGTTTTGGCTCGTCTTCGATTTTTGCCTATTCCAAAAAATGAATCAAAGAATCTGTATCAAATTTTGTGTGAAAAACAAAGTTAAGTGCGCGGACGCATTCCGAATGTTGACTGTGGCATATGGTGAAGCTACCTTGGACCGAAGCAACGTTTATCGGTGGTACAAAATGTTCTCAGAGGGCCGAGAAGATGTGAACGACGAAGAGCGTGCCGGACGCCCGAGCACGTCAACAACAGACGAAAACATTGATGAAGTGAA
>NW_017305465.1:58947-67234 GCF_001594115.1 Trachymyrmex septentrionalis
CATGAAAGGACGACGCTACGCTACGATTGAGGAGATAAAGACGGCATCGAAGGAGGAGCTGAACAAGATCACAAAAAATAATTTTTTGAAGTGCTTCGAGGATTGGAAAAAACGTTGGCACAAGTGTATAATATCTGATGGGAATTACTTTGAAGGGGACAAAATAGATATTCATGAATAAATAAATAATTTTTGAAAAAACACAAAATTCGCGATACTTTTTGAACAGACCTCGTATATCGTAACAGTTCTAGATTTAAGCCAAGTCTCCTGAGGTACAACAATATCATACTTTAATATCAGATTAAAAAACTTATTCAATTTAGATGTAAGATTCCTACAATTCCATGCTTATAACCCCACTTGTCAATGCTTTGCATAAAGCGCAGAAAGTATTGCATAGAGTCTATACAGAGAGTCTGATCATTCGGGTGATTTCACGTGATTGGTATGAGACGTTGCAACTATATATTTTTCTCTGGCTAACGATAATGACGTATCTTATAACGTATCTTATAACCTAAACACCAAACAATTCTTCGATAGTAAACATTCAGTTTCTCGACGGTGAATACCTAAACACTTAGTTCCTCGACGACGATTTCGATATTTCACTTTGAATAATTTCCACTGCGTGCATCACAGCCGTCACGTGCAACGCTGGCCTGCTATATAAACATAAAATGCGTTCGGGGAGACGCTATTAGCGCTATTTGTGTCATTCTATCCTTCCCATACAGCACAGAAAGATTACAGAAACATTGCAGAATGATTTTACTGAAACATTGCAATATTGCATGATGATTGCGAATCATTGCTGAATCATTGCTGCAAGATTTCAACAATGATAAGATGTCCTTTTGTAATATTGCAACGAAACGTTCCAGCAATATTGCAATGTAATGTATTTAGATAACTTTTTTACGAAGACTCTAAAATGAAAACTATTTTCTGTACATATATCTCACTAACTTCAATTTTTCTACAAATCGCATTTCTAGTGATATGTGCTTTTCAAAAGCAATTTTTTAATGTTAAAATTATAAAATTTTTCAATAAATGTAAAATTTTCGATTATCGTGAAAGCTTGATACTTTCCCTACAAAATCGTTTTTTTTAAATATTCCTACGACTTTTGATTACTGAGTTATCGCGGATTAAATAAAAGAATTATTTTGACTTTAATTGCTCATAACTCCATTAAAAATTGTCGTATCGTATAATTTAAAAAAGAGATTTTTAAAGCTGAAACTTTACTCTATCAAGATATATTTATATTGTTGGTAAGAAAGTAATTGCGGTTTTTACTGATAGATGTCTTTTAAAAAACGCGATGACTTTTTACTTAACCTAACATAATATAAAGTTAAAAGGTATCTATTATCGAAAAAATGAACAGTATATTTCTCAACTGGCCGATGAACATGAACATAGTAATAATGACGTATCTTAAAAATCAGGAAATAAGTTTCGACACATTCAAGCTTTGCGTCACAATATCTCCGCTCATAGAGAAAAAATAAAAACACTTATATATATATTTTGAGCGAATGCAATCGATTGAGCACACTTAGAACTTGATCGGTTCAGCCTTTATTGAGATCTAATAATCTTAATCCCCCGCAACTCTCGCCGACTCGCGTAAAGGAATACGGTAGTGTCACTGCACTTGTCTTAGCGTCGAAATACTAACGTGTCTTCTGATAGTGGTGTCAATATGTCTCGTAAATCACTTGTTTGTATTGTAAATCGTACGTGTGTAAGTCGCATTTGATCGGTAAGATAACTTCAGCATCCCCTTAAATTTTTGATTCCATACGAGTTAAGTGACGTTTACATGTAGGTGGAGATTCCAGAGGTAGAGACAGCCGGATCTTGTTCTTTTCGTCTAGAAGCGTAGATAACTTAGGACAGCATGTATTTTTGTTAAATTCAATCATGGCTGGATACCACGATTAAATTTAACAAAAATACGTGCTGTCCCAAGTCACCCACATTTACGATATACAGTAGTTGAAAAAAGATATCGTCTAAAGCGTACGGAGACACTTTTTCTGTATATATTGTCCTCGGTCTATATATCTCTCGGTGATTGGAAAAAATGAAATTTGTTTTTAACAGAGGAAAACGGGATATGCAGTATTTTGTTTCATTGACGTTAAATCTGTGCTTTTGAGTTTTTTTTAATAATCAGTTTATATATATCCACGTCACAGTGAAAGTTGGATAGTTGTTTTACATGAAAAAGATAAATGATGAGAGAGTAGACGGTAGGAGCTTGATTTATATAAGAGATGTATATTATAAAACAATAAATTTAAAAGTCGGAAATAATGTTAGGAGATAAATTTTGGCACACGTGCGATGATGACGCCATTTCATCATTATCTCGATGTTTATGTGTTTAACGGGACGATATAATAATAATGCGTTTTTTTGTTTCACAGGGTCGGCACACCAAAACCGGTCAGCTGGCGGCCATCAAGGTCATGGATGTCACGGAGGCAAGTATTCGATTGCAGCGACAATGTTGTTTAATTACCCTTTTGCTTGGAAAGTTTAACGATACGGGAACTATTGGCGTTACTTCACTATCGTGGCACGAATCATAGTCGCGATTACCTCGGAAGCGCGAAAGGTTTTGTGAGATAATGAGATATGATGCATCATATTTGTATTGACGGGTCGGCTTTGAGTACGGTGATGTCTGTAGTCATTGGGAAAAGATCAATTTCTTTTAAAATATAAAAAAAATAGCTTTAATGTCTGTCTGTGGCCGCAAATAAATAAGTTTTTATCAGGCAAAGATACGTGAATGCAATATACGAAGCTATTCTGTATTTTTTACCGCGTATCATCAACGTCGGCGAACGCAAAGATTGTTTCTATGAATCTGCGAGCGATACAATTTAATACTTGATAGTTTCGAGAATCTATAGAATGAGTAGATAATGTCACGAAATGGAAAGAAATGTATGGTTTTATAACGAACATGCTCTTTCCAATTTGTTTGATGATGTGGAACGGTGCCGCTTAATTAAGGATGTTCCACAATTAAATGTGTCTCTCTTTATTCAGCCTTATGCACTATGTACAGAGGTACCTTTCGGTACTTATGATATTTATTTGACACCTTGCGGCGCGTGTAAGGTGTGTGCGTGTGTGCGTAGTGTTATGTTTCTTCCTCGGAGTCCTCAGGGTCGGAATCGGTCCCGAAGAGCTGGCGTGTCAGCCACGGATCCTCCTCTTCCTTTATCTCGATGTCCTCGGTCGTATGGGAGTTACTGGCAGAAGGCTAATCGACGGCCCGATTTCCAACTCCTGCAATTTTTTAGGCAGCGGTAGCGATGGTACTGGCGGCCTCAGCATACTCGTGCCCGTCTGCTTGTTGATACAGGGCCGTCGCGGATCCCTGACAGAGGTACTCTCTCGTGGGAGCTCTAGCAGTATAAGCTTTCACGGGAGGAGAGTAATATCTGGATCGAACGGCTTTTCCATTTTCTCCGTCAGTAGTCCTCTGGTATGCGAGGATGACCCGGTGGGGGAGCGGTTCCGGCGACGCTTTCGTAACAATTTGTACGTCCTCTCGTTGCTAGGAAATAATTACTGCAGAGGCCCGAATGGAGCTCGCTTTGTTTCACGAAGGCCCGGTAACAAGTTTGCTTCGCGAAATGCAAAGGCCCGAGGATGAGCTCTCTTTGCGGGATAGCGTGAAGGCCCGAGGGGCTCACTTCACAAGAATATGTCTAATACTAGAGTAGAGGCTCTTGTCGAGCTCATTCTAACTCTAGTGAAAAGATATTGAAGACCTCCCGCAGAACCTTATTTCTGAATGGTGAATCATTCTTGCGCGCGGATTGCTTCTATGCCGCGTGGCCCTCTCGCGGCGGCGGTCGGAACTCGCGGTCGCTCAGTCAGCGTCAAGCGCAGCACCGGGCGAGCGACTTAGGGGCGGCGCGGATCGATTAGTGGTGTTTTTAAGCCGCCACAGATAATTACGAAAGTTTAATTTGATTTTCTATTATTTGACTATGTGCTAGTTGTTGGATTCTAATCCTGACAACAGTAAATTATATATTTTATATTATTGGAAGATGACTACTCGGAATAAATTATTAGCATGTGTGTGTTTTTCTTTTATATCATCGTTACATTTTGCTTATAAAAAAGTGATTTTATAGTTACACAGATATGAATTATCTCGTGGTAATATTTATCTAATGGAATATTCCCAGTAAACAGATTTTCTTCATACTTATTTTTCTATTTATATCTAAAGTAAGGATATAGCATTAATATTACCATTATACTGCATTTTTAAGCGTTTCTTATTACGTAAATTGATTAAAGCAAGATGGGAATTCAGCGTTACGATTATGATTGTACACATCTCTCTCTTTCTCTCTCTCTCTTTCTCTCTCTCTCTTTCATTCTATTTTTCCGTGTCCTTTTTTCCTCTCTCTTCATACCTTTTCTTGTTAGTGCCCTCTTTTTTTTCTCATAACGTATCTCATAACGCATGTCATCGTGTAACGCGCTAGTAAAGTATTGATTCTACTTAATTTATATCAGATTGCTTTTTTTAGATAAAAGAATTTTATTTTTGGTGAAATGTCTAATCTGTTTGCCTTAATCATCATGGTATTTATAAAGTTTATTTTCGCACGATTACTGCGTATGCAGTTTGAGTATATGTATTTTTAAACCATTCCTTTTATATACTACCTTTTATTATTAATATTACTTATAGAAAGATTAATTAGAGACACAATTTTCTGATGACCTACTTGCAAAATTTTACATAGAATTTATATTAAAATATTGTATAACTCATTTATCTCTTTAAATTTAAAAATGATACGTGAAACGACATACCAATTTTACGCGCGCACGCGCGTGTGAGTGTGAAGCTGGCGTATCATTGTGTGAAAATTTATTAATTATTGAAAATTCTGGCTTTATTTTTAATAGTTCTGTAGTTCTAGATCCATTAAATTAATAATTCTGCCTTTAAAGCGAAAAAAATTAAGACGCCAGGTTCACGTCTCATTTTGTCCTACGCCTTGATTACAGATCCTTGTAGGATTTTAAAAGATACATAGTTCTAGATGATTTTTAGAAAGAGCTCTGGCGGTAAACGTTATTTTTATTTTTTAATGATTTTTTTCCTCCTCCCAAAAAAATCACCTTTATAGGAGCGAAGATGAGACGCTGATCGACTTCCGACTGTTCCGTGAGGTTTATGGTACTCGTAGGGTAATTTTGAATGTATCTTAATGTTTCATCAGGCCTTCTCGATGGGAATGAGAACCGAGTAATCAGTCTAGATAAAATAGTCTCTTTCTAACAGGCGAAAACTGCGTGTGTCGTGCATGTGTGTGACTAGGCTCTGCGTGCGTGTCACGTGATCCCCTTCTCTATGCGCATGTCTCGTGCGCGTTAGCCTTTGGGAACTTTTACATCCTAAAGATTCGTTCACACAACACCTAACGCTTTCCGAAGAATTCTGATTGTAATGTTTGCACGCTTAGGAAAGGTCTCGCAATATTAACAAGAGGCAGAACCACGTCTATTATATACTTATTATTTTGCTATAAAATAATACTCGCTACTTGGCACCGTCATTACAACAATGGTCGGGGAAAAACGTTTCCCCTTCGTTTACGCTTATCACGCTATCTCATACAGCGCCGCTTGGAAAGAAAAGAAAATGCTATAGCAGCGCTTCCTACATCTATTGATAACGACTACACTACAATTTCCTCCACATTTAATTTGGAAAACCAAAACAAAAAAAGAAAATACGAATCCACTTATAAGTCTAAGATCTGCCGAGGCTTCGGTATTCGGCTTGAGCGCCTCCCTACTTCAGTGCGGGTACTTATGGTTCTCCGAGGTTTCGTCGAAATTATTTCGCCGCGCGCTTATATCACCGTTCGTAGTGATCTGATAGTTGTTAACGTTACAATTATTCGATAATGCCCCCTTCTTGTCACTGTTATCATTTACATTAGGGGTTACAGAAATATTTCTATCCGGCGCAATATTGTCTTTGGGTAGCTTCGAATCCTTGATCATACTAGATTCGGGTAAACGCAAATTATGCCCGCAGTTGATCAATGTGGCGTCTCCAAATACGTTCGTCATCCGTTCTAACATCATAAGTAACCGGACTCGTTTGCTTAACAATTGCAAAGTCTCCACGACTGTGTCCTATAATCTTTAAGAGTCACGGAGTCGTTAACTTCAAAAATAACTGCACGATTGCCCTTAAAAAAACGATGTTGATCGCATTGATTCTGCTCAACTCTACTTCTAATATCGGGTTTAATAACATCCAGTCTCATTCTAAAACGTCTATTTAAGTGCAATTCCGCTGGTGTCTTTTCCGTCGTACAATGTGATGTTGAGCGATAATAAAACAAATATTTATATAAGGCATCCTGTCTAATATTATCCTTAAGTAATACCTTAAATTTTTTTTTAAAAGTGCGCACGGCGTTCTCGGCCGCCCCGTTTGACGCAGGATGATACAATACAGTTTTTGTATGTTTAATAGCATTTCGCAGTACAAACTCTTGAAACTGCTCGCTCGCAAATAGCGGCCCATTATCAGAAACAATTTGATATGGCAGCCCCCATATGCTTATATACTCTTTTAAAGCTCTAATTGCAGATTCCGGAAAAATATCGCACATTTCCTTAATATCAATTCATTTCGAGTACACATTGGTTATCACGAGATACATATGACCGCTAATCGGCAAAAATCTAGATGTATGCAATGGTTTGGGCCCTGCGGCCACTTCCAAACATGTAACGAAGCCTTTAGAGAATCGTTCGCGCTCTCTACGCACCCTTTACTCGTTCCCCTACGAACGACCTTCCTATCTACACTTTGCACCTCTTCCCCGATTACTTTTAGATATGCATATTCCTTTGACTCTTTCAATTCAACTGACGCTAATATCTTCCCTACCAATTCTTGATAGTATGTCAGCAGGCTTATCCTGTCCCTTGATGTGCTTAATTTCAAAATCGAACTTTTTACAAATATTATTAGGCTCTTCGCTCACTGCTTTAACTGACCGCTCCTTAACCGATTTATTGAATTGAATAATATCTAAAGCTTGAAGCCAATTCCGACTTACAATCGGTGCACTTATACGTAGGCTGCTGGAAAAGTTTCTACAAACAATATGAAAAAAAACATGTAAATTTCGGTAAATGGCTTTATTGTTTTTTGAAGTATTCGCCTTTAAGATCGATACATTTTTGCATACGCTCAAACCAATTTTCGAAGCATTTTTTCACTCTAAGGCTATAACCTTAGATATTAGTGTACGAAATGTTTCAACAGCTTCAGGCGACTCAAATCACTCACCACGCATCTTATTTTTAATGTTTGGCAAAAGAACAAAAAGAAGTTAGGTGATAAATCAGATGAATACGGACAATGAGTCATCAATTCGACATTATGATATCGTTTTTATTGAACCATTTAAATTTTTGTGTGTGAAAAGGAATAAATGGTACCGTAAGCCAAGATACAAATTTATTCGCACGGACATTGTCAATCAAATCTTTACGTACTATGTGTTTATTTTTAAGTAAATTTTTTATACGTTGATTAACTGTGTCAAAAATAAAAGTTAACGGGTAGTCATTATCTAATAAAACGTTAATAATAAATGTCAAATTTTTTGTGTGAAACATAAAGTCAGAAAGTAAAAAAGCTCTATCAACTAGCGAAAAAATTGTACCTTTTTTTGTGCAATTGGATGATTGGAGTGCAAATTTAAAAATCTTCCTGAGAAAGTAGGCTTGCGGTACCAATCAAAAACTAATCGATTCTTACTAATAGATATAGTAGTATCCATAAAATCTTATTTTTCTCCCCCTATTTCTATAGTAAATTGAAGACGTGGATGAAATGAATTAAAACGTAGCAAAATATCAATTTTCGTGGGAGAAACTATAGTACAAATGTCATCTACATATCTATAATAAAATAAAATGTCTACATTTAATGATATCAGGGACACTGTCTCTAATCTTCTAGTGGAATCTAAAACAAACCGTATCGTTCCCAGAAACTCATTCTTAGGCAGAGAGCATTTCTTAGAAATGAAACTCCATTGCTCATTCACACAATCAATCGTATTGAATCATATCCGTCTTCGGCATTTCAAATAATGCAATATTTTATTATTTATTTTCTTGCATAATTTGTGTTAAAAAATTATTAAAAATTGCAGTTAAAGAGATATATATATATATATATATA
>NW_017305465.1:67534-77976 GCF_001594115.1 Trachymyrmex septentrionalis
GTAATCGAAAATTTTCTCAAATTCGTTTTGGACACGTTACAAATCCACAAAGTGAGAATAAAATTTTTCGTCTTTTTCAGCTCGTAGTTTTTGGTATGCAAAAATTATCAAACTCATATAAACTTAAAAAATGTGATAAGCTTTTAAAAGTAGAGATTTCAAGCTTTAAAACCCTTTTTTAAAATTTTAATTTCATTCATTATTGACGAAGATATTGTATATACAACTTTGAGCTAAAAAATACGCGATGACTTTTTACTCAACCTAATATATATATATATATATATATATATATAAAACATAAAATTTAATATTTTGCAAAAATTATGCCTATAAACTCCCTATTCGATTAATTACATACTTTAATAAACTGGTTATCTTATTGCAGGATGAGGAGGAAGAAATAAAGTTGGAAATTAATGTACTCAAGCGGGTGAGTTAATTACCTTCTTACTTTGAAGAAATATTTTAAAGTGTTGTATATAGTTAGCGGAGTGCATTAATGCAGACAAATTTGACATTGTTTTTTTTTGTCTTGTAGTACTCGAATCATAGGAATATAGCTACATATTACGGTGCCTTCGTAAAGAAGTCATCACCCGGTAAAGACGATCAATTATGGCTGGTTATGGAATATTGCGGAGCTGGCTCTGTCACGGATCTCGTCAAGTCAACTAAGGGCCAGAGCTTGAAGGAGGAGTGGATAGCTTATATATCGCGAGAAATATTGAGGGGACTTAGTTATCTTCATAGCAACAAAGTTATCCACAGAGATATTAAGGGACAAAACGTTTTATTGACTGACAATGCGGAAGTCAAACTTGGTAAATTTAATTATTAATTATTAGATTCATGCAAAAAAGATTTGTTAAACAAAATCTTACATATAGTTTTGAAATTATTTTTATCAATTGAAGTAAATTATCATTGATTTTAATGTATTTTTTTCTATGTAAAGAGAAATTGACGAGTCTTAAAAAAAATTTGATAATTTGAAATGGAATTTTATAAGAGAAATTTTATATATCAAATTAATACATATCTACTTTGATTTATTTTATTGTATATTAATTACTACAATATTTTTTTAGTTGATTTTGGTGTTAGCGCACAGTTGGACAGAACAATAGGTAGAAGAAACACGTTTATTGGTACACCTTACTGGATGGCTCCAGAAGTTATTGCATGTGACGAGAATCCAGACGCTACTTATGACAATAGAAGCGATCTTTGGTCGCTCGGAATTACCGCTTTAGAAATGGCTGAATCACAGCCTCCGCTTTGCGATTTACATCCCATGAGAGTGAGTCTTTCTCAGTAATTTTGACGATTAATATGTACTTTTTATAACATATAACATTCTTGTGTTTAAAATTACATGTTATACAATTATATATTGTTTTATTGTCGAATAGGCTTTGTTTTTGATTCCTCGTAATCCACCGCCACGGCTCAAGTCGAAAAAGTGGGCCAAAAAGTTTCACGGATTTATCGAAACGGTACTGGTAAAGGATTATCATCAAAGACCTTATACGGAACAGCTTCTTAAACATCCATTTATTCGGGACCAACCTACGGAAAGACAAGTCAGAATACAGCTTAAAGATCACATTGATCGTTGTAAAAAACGCAAACAGGAGAAAGGTATGAAAATGATAACAGGACTTTTATTTTCTAGAAACTTATTTTATGTTTGCTGGATCATCATTACGTATTTGTCATTTATTATAGAAAGAGATGATTATCGATATAGTGGTAGTGAAAACGAGGAGGATGAACCGGCATTGGCGGGCGAACCATCATCTATAGTTCAAGCACCTGGAGGTGATACGTTACGCCGTAATTTTCAACAGATTCAGGAAGGCAGGACTCTGACGCAAGATGTATCTCCACAAGCGCCTGTCGCTAAAGAAAAACCAGGAAGTAGATCTCAAAGAGAAGTGCCGGAACCTGGACCACCTGCGAGGCCAGCTATACCGCACAGACTAATAGGTACTGTTTTAATGATTTATAAAAGATTATAGTCGATCTTTTTCACGTTACTAATATCAATTACTGTGTAAATAGTGGTGCCCGATCCACAACCACCGTCTCGTCCATTACCTCCGACACCCAGAGATGATCCTCGACAACCGCACAAAGTATCTACGCCACCTTCTAATCATCAGGCATCTGTTGGAGCAGGGGGAGGATCCGGTGGGCAACCTGCGCCTCAAAGGAACAGTGTCTTCAAGCCTATGGTAAGTCTGTGAAGAAACTTGCACTTTTCGTATCCCTCCTATCTTTTCTAATTATCTAAACCTCTTCTTTCTAATTATCTAAATCTCCTCTTTCTTTCTATGACACTTTGTTAATAAGGGCACTCACAGATATAACAAATAGATATAAACAAAAAGGATAGATGACGAGATTTGTAGTAAGGTATATGCTATTGTTCCTTTTTCTTTGCAGTTCTGCCCTAAATTTTGTATTTATGATCTAGGTATATATTTTCTATACAACGCATAGTTCACTTTGTATGTTTCCTCTTTCTCTATATACTTGCGATATATTATATATTTTTATCACATTCATTACACGCGTTCTACGTCGCTATTGCGTTATTGACGTACACGCTGATGCATTTTACTATCATACATATACACACATACACAGAGGGTCCTAGCACTCGACATGGAATGTATTCGGTTTTTATTTCTTTTCTATGTTCATACCGTAGCTGCCGCCGAAGAAGCCAGAGGTAAGATGACACGCACACTTTATTTCTCTCTTTCTCTTATATGTATATTAATAAGTTGCTTTTCTTACGCAATACGGATGATTTGACAATGACGATCAGTGCAGAAACTATGGGCAATATTCATAGTCTGTTTTTATTCTAAAACTATCTTAAGATGTTACGCGCGCGCTTTCTGATTAGTTTTTGACGCCTTAAGATTGTACTAAATCCTAAATATAAAAATACCGCCTTATGTTGGTTTTTACTATGATTTATTTATACAAGGATATGTTCTTAAGCATTTAGTTGCTTTTGAATAATATAATAATGATTGTGTGTTTCGATAGTTTTGAAGTTTCTTATAAAATAAAGATTAGGAAAATTACATTAGCGAAAGAAGTTGCAATTGTAGTATACATACATTTATAAATAATGTATGAAGAAGTGAATTATAATGTAGGTAATATCAATTATATAAAGTAATTCTAGTTAATCTTTCTAAGTAAAGAAATAAGTATTAATATAATATAAAATATTTACTGAACATAAATCGATAGAGAATGTGTTCTGGAATACACTGATTTATTCTTAAACTTGTCCGTTTTATATTTTATATTTTACACACACGCACATACGCACACACACGCACTTGCACACGCGCACACGCGCGCGCGCACACACACACACACACACACACAACACACACACACACACACCCACTCACCCTTTTAATTCGCTTGAGCATTTGCCTTGTTCTATATAAGCTTTTATTCTAATTATTATACATAGGTCTACAAAAAATTTATTTTTTTACTCAGAACAGTATGTAATCCCAAAAGTTTTTAATATGATAAAACCAAATCCGTAGTCCAAGTTGCTCTGTAACGTCAGGTTTCTGAGATATTCTAACCTAAAAATGCCAAAAAGGTCTATTTCGTACATTTTTTAATTAAAATTTCTCGTAAACGTGATGTGATGGAGAAATATGGGCTGCGGATTTAACATGAAAAAAATCTACGAAAATCATCTATGATTATAAAATCAACACAGTAAAATGGAAAAAAAATAGATATATTACGGCCTTAGGGGAGTATCAGATTACGGATTGACGATTATGATTGATAACGGTTGCCAGGTTATATTTCAGTAAATTACGATGAACTCACTACATCGTGATTAGTTGAAGTTAATTAAGTAGAACCGGACAACTGTTATATAATCGTAAATTCGTAGTTTGATACGGGCATTAAGGCGCTTTCAGACGAATGGTCAATGTATATGCACACAAACTTTGCACACATTCGTTAAATACGTAGGATGTTGGAAAAGTTTCTGCAAACAATATATTATAAAAAAAAACATATACAATTCGGTAGATGGCTTTATTATTTTTCGAAGTATTTGCCTTTAAGATCGATACATTTTTGCATACGCTCGAACCAATTTTCGAAACATTTTTTCCACTCTAAGGCTGTAACCTCAGATATAGTGTACGAAATGTTTCAACAGCTGCTTCAGGCGACTCAAATCGCTCACCACGCATCTTATTTTTAATGTTTGGGAACAAAAAGAAGTTATTAGGTGATAAATCAGGTGAATACGGACAATGAGTCATCAATTCGACGTTATTACTGGATAAAAAATCAACGATTTGACGTGCTGTGTGACAGCTGGCGTTGTCATGATGAAGGATGATGCGAAAATTTCGGTTTGTTCTACGCAATTCATTTATGACTTCTGGTAAACAAATTGTTGTATACCTATTAGTATTTACAGTTCTTTGATTCTCTAAAGCCACGGTTGTCACATGTCCGGTATAACCGAAGAAACAAGCAATCATTTGCTTGGCAGCACTGCGTGAACGAACAACTTTTGTTGATTTCGGTTCATTTTGAAATACCCAAACAGTGGATTGTTGTTTATTTTTGGGCTCATACGAATAGATCCATGTTTCGTCCCCAGTAACGATGTTGTAGACCAAATTTGACCTCGGTTGAATTTCTCGAGCATTTCTTTGCTCTATTTAACACGAGCCTGTTTTTGAGCTTCGGTCAAATTGTGTGGGATCCAACGACTGCAAAGTTTCCGTACGCTCAAGTGATCATGCAAAATCGTATGTATTGCTTTCACGTCAATGCCTAAGGATGTCTGAATCTCGCGGTATGTTGTTATATGCCGATCTCGCTCAATCATTTCACGCACAGCATCAACATTAGTGGCAACAACAGACGTGGATGGACGACCTTCACGGAATTCATCACTAAGAAAGGTACGTCCACGCTGAAATTCGGTAAACCAATTATAAGCAGTCCTATTGGATGGTGCTTTGTCTCCAAAAGCCAAATGAAGTCGATCGATGCATTATTTCGGAGTAGATTACATTTGTAATCGTAAAAAATCGTTGCCCGAAAATTTTCATGCGAAATTTCCATTTTCTTTCAAAATAACTTCTTTTAAAATACTATGCAAACAAAACTAGTTGGTACAAACTGTCAATTGAATTATAGGTTAAAAACGTCTTTCTTTACGGATATGATAGTAGCAGAACGTTGGCGCCACTGGAAGTACTAAATTGCAGAAACTTTTCTAGCAGCCTACATATTACTACATTCAATATGGATTTTATATATTTCATGTACGTGTATGATATTTGCTAATGTTGTCATACGGAGGCGCTTAAATATACTTGGCATACGTTAAGGACATTAAACATACTTGTATCTATTTTTTTCTATTTTACTATATTAACCTATTTATGAGTGATTTTTATAGATTTTTTCTGAATTCGAATTCGCAGCCTATATTTCTCTATCTCATTATGTTTACGAGAAATTTTAATCTAAAAATGCCCGAAATAGGCTTTTTGGGCACTTTTAGGTTAAATTATTTCGAAAATTTGACGTGAGCAATTTGAACTACAGATTTGATCTTAGCACGTCAAAAACCTTCAAGATTACATACTGACTGCGCTCGGATGTCTCTGATTAACATTAATGTTAAACAAAGACAAGATGATGAATTCAAGGCATTGGAGGCATCCATTTCCGAACGCAGCCACTGCCGTTTCTGGATCAAAATTCATGTTGTCTGTGTTATCTGATAAAGTGGATTTTCTTTGTCAGATTATACGTTTAAATATACATACACAACACGTTTGTTGGTGTTTCGAGATATAATATCATTCATTCTGTATTATCGCATTGTTATAATATAAGCGTAACATTTTACGATTAGTCATGTATATTAAAAATAATCGATATGTTTTATATTTGTAGCAATTAATATGCAGAATGATCTATCAAAATATAATATCTGAATAATTTAAGATTCGAAGATATGAAAAATATGTTATTTATTTAATTTGAGAGAACAAATATGTGCGATGAGGAAAACACACACGATTTTTTAGAAGATTATTATTTTTATAGTTTTTAAATTACAAATTTTTATATGTAGGGACATAGTCTTATTTCTTGCATTTTATAATTATTGAAAATATTTGATAAACTGTATATCTCTTGTCTTTTGTAAACAAAAATTAGAACTATAAATTCAATGTCATATTTAGTGTTAATTTCTACTAACTATTATAAATAGTTCTAATATAGATGATCTAGCGTATTATTAAACGTGTTGTGTTTTAGTTAGCATATTAACATTGCAAAGGGTGATTCTGAAATAGAAATAGTTTAGAAGCATAATTTAATTGTCTTAAGGCTAAAACAGGTACATATAAACACGAATCTGGTAACATTTATTTTTTTTTTATTGTAAATATTTTCTTTCTTGCGACAAAGTTCTAAAACCAGTTTTTCATGTTGACATATACAAGTTGATTTGTAATCACGTGTTGATATTGTTAACAGAATAGAATATAGAAATTCACTTCAGCATATAGAAAAGAAGAGGATTTTTTATAATAAGGTCCTTAAATTCATTCATTTATCCATACCTTTTAAAGCTTTATAAAATTTTCTATCCCTCTACATATATCCTTTTTCTTCTTACTACTTTCCCTTATTAAAATGCCTATTAATATCACTTCCTTTATACACTCTCCATAATAATTACTATCATAATAATTAATTAACTTCATAATAATTACTATTTCAATTTATTACAGTTCATTTCACAGCCTTTGTACTTACTTTTATCTTCGCTGTTCCTACTTATACTCATAGTTCTTACTTTTCTGCTTATCTTTATAATATCCTAACTTTTATTCTTGCTCTTAAGTTATTCCAGCCTCCTCTGTCTCTGTCGCTTTTTTCTTCCTCTCTATTTTCCCTCATACCCCCCTCTCTCTATCTTTCCACAGTTTTCTTAACACTTCTCCTTTAATCTTGTCTAAATCTTCCTCCCACAATTTCTCTTATACTTCTTTCTTCGCCTAATTCAATAAATCTACCTTTGATTTTCTCACATTCTTTCACATAATGCTTCAGTTTGTCCTTCCCTCTTACGCAACTTTTACTTTCTTCTAGCTAATACTTGTTGTCCTCTTCTAAATTTCCTCACTTTATCCCCTTTACTCGATTCCTTCAGATTTTCTTGTTTAAGGTATGTTGGGATCTCGTAGTCTAAAAGAAGCCATACGTTAATATCCATCTCCTCTTAAAGTCATCTCTGCACATTCTTTCTTCTAACCTCTACACTTTTCTTGCTATCATTTTCTTACCTTTCATCCCTTTTTTACATAGTTTCTTAATCTAGTCCTTGTTATCTCCCCCCCCTCTTATTTATAACAAAACCTAAATATTTAAAATTCTGATAAAGATATTTAAAATAACTTCTTCTATTCCTTTCTTATCCCATTTTCAAATTTCTGTCCGCTCCAGCTTTTCGATTACATACCAGCACCTTTGTTTTTTCCACAATTCTAAGTACTTCTCTGCTAAAAATCTTTTGAGTGTGTCCATCATGTCCTGTAAAGCTATCCTATTTTTCGCCATTAATACTACATCGTCCTCATATGCTAAATCCTATATCCTGTTTTCTTCTAATTCCACACCGCCTATATTCCTTTTCTTTAATTCAAGGTTTAAATCCGGAATATATAAACAAGAGTGGACTCATTACACACTCTTGCCTCACGCCCTTCTTTGTTGAGAAATTTTTTGTTTCTTGATCTTGTTCTCACTGGTACGTTCGTTTCTTCATATATCTTCTCGATTCTTCTTACCAGTTCCTTACTTATCTCCTTTCTCCTCATAATCTGTTATAACTTATTTCTATTTATCTTATCAAAGGCTGCCTTTAAGTCCGCAAACATTATATAAATTTTCCCAGCTCCCCGACTCTTTTTCCTTTCCTTTATATAATGTCGGACAGCACAAAAATATTGTTTATTGTTGATCTTTCTCTTCTAAAGCCTGTTTGTGTTTCCGAAATTATTCCTTTTTCTTCCACTTCCCTCTTTAAGAGTCTATTCCTCAGTATTTCCGCATAAATCTCTCACGCCGTAAATAGTAGTGATACCCCTCTGTAGTTCTTGACTTCTTTCTTATTCTTTCTTTTATATAGAGATACCACTATGCTTCTCTTCCAATTTATGTATTCTGCCTTGCTTTCATACCATATTTAGTAGAGATACCATTTTTTCTGTAAGCCTTCTGCATATATCCATGCCTCCATCGGTATACCGTCTATCCCTGCTACTTTTTTCTTTTTCATTTTTTTTTATTGCCTTTATTTATCTCTACTTTCTCTAGCTCCTCTTCCCTCAACTCTTTTTCCTCGCTGACATCCTTTCCATCTGTTTTTTCTCTTCCTCACATCCAGCAAATTCATGAAGTAATTCTTCCATTCTTCCTTATTGATGCTGTTATCTATCCATGTCCTTTTTCCTCTTTTTGTTTATAAATTTTCATATATCCGTCTCTCTTTTTAATTTCTCTTTTTAATTCTTCAATTTCTTCTCTTTCTCCCTTTTTTCCTTTTGTTTCTTCTCCAGGAGTTCCTTATATTTGCTTCTTTCTTCCATATATTTTCTCCTTTGTTTTTTCTTTTCTCCAGCTCCAGTAATCCTTTCTTTTCATGCTCGTGCATCTTCTATCCTACCAATCTTTATATTCTAGGTCTCTCTTTTTTCTCCTTATCCTCTTCTTTATCAGTGCCCTATACACCATATTTTTAATCTCTTCCCATTTTCCTTCTATATTATCGTACGTCTCTTTATCCTTATCACCTTATTCCTCTGTGTTTTCTCTACATCCTTATTGCTTCTTTATGCCAGACTATAACTTCCTCCACTCTCTCTTCTTCCTATTCTTTTCTTGTCCTGTTTCCTCTTCTTCTTTTTTCTTAATCCTTAAGAAAATCGGTATGTGATTTGAGTCCACTCTTGCCTCTACCTTAAACTCTATAGTTTTCTCCGTTACATTCTCGTTGACCAACACATAATCTATTATCGAACTACTTCTTGCCCCTACATATGTATGTTCTTCTTACAAATCGCCTTCTGTCTTCCCGCTTAAAACTTGTAGCCCCTTCTACAAAGCCTTTTTGCTCCGTTACCTATAGACTTATCCTTACTGTATCTTTCTTTGCCTTCCTCTTCCATCTCCATACCTCCTAACTCACTTATTCTTATATTGAAATCTCCTACTCTATTAAGTTCTTTCCCTCTCCTTCCTCTATAAATTCCTCCAATTTATCTTTTATGCTATTATCTCCTTACTCTTCGTACATTGATATAATCTTCATCTTTTTCTTGTTTATTATAAATTCGGAGCTTGCAATGTTCTCCTCTTCTTTTTGAGTAAACTTTGCTTTCGATTCATCCCAGTTTTTTCTTTTTCCTATTATAAAATCACCTTTAAACCCTTCCTCTCCTACATTCTTTCCTTGCAAAGTTATATAACCATGTGTGAGACTTAGATAATCTTGCCTTTAGACAATCCCACCTTTTTTCTTCTACTCATGTTTTGCACAAATTCACAAAATCAAAGCTTTTTACATATCTCCAAAAATTCCTATCCTTATTCCCAATTCCTGCACAGTTCTAAAATAGCGACTGTTTTTGTCTTTTCTTTCTGTCTTTTTCTTTTTGCCTATCCCTGTACTGTACCTCTGCTCTCACTTATTATTCTAGCCTTCTAACTCACTATCCCCTTTCCTATTACTTGCAATCTTTTCTTTAATCTCTTCTTCTAGCTGCTTATACTTAACCTCTAGTTCTCTACATTTTTCTCCCTTAACTTAACCACTGCCTCTTCCATTTGTTTTGACCATTTTTCTTTTAATCTTTTATTTTCCCTTTCCGTACAATCATATATCTCCCTCTTTGTTTCTTCTTTTTCTAATGAATCTCGCATCTTTTTCTTTCAGTTATCTATCGCCTTTTTCGCATAATTCCCTTAAGGGGGGACATCTCAGTAACTAAAAAAAAAAAGCGGATTTTCTGGAATTTTTTTTGGCCAAATGAAAGAGCCAATCGAAAATTTGTAAAGTAGGTTTTATAATATTAGACACGAAGTACAAAATATAATTTTTTCAAATAAATCCAAAACAAAATGGCGGCTGTGCAGCATTTCTTCGTAGGCCCTATTTTTGGAAGGCCGGACAGCTAACGTCCTTAATTTTTGATCTGGAAAAAAAAATCAAGTGTGGTTAGTTTCTATACATCAACAGCTATCGACACACGTAGGATTTTTTCGATAAATTGATTTTTCGCAAAATGGTGCGTGATCGAAAAAAAGTTTAAATTTTCACGAAAAAAAAA
>NW_017305465.1:78076-83707 GCF_001594115.1 Trachymyrmex septentrionalis
AAGATTTGTTCGAGTTATGTGTCCGGCCGTCTAAAAAAAAGTGGTTTCGAGAAAAACGCGATTAAAGTTTTAAGTACTGTAAAATCGTATAATATGTTCATGTACCTTTAATCTGCGATGCCTGCACCATATAATTGGCCTTCTACATCGATGTCCTCCTGTTGCTTCTCCTTCTTCCTTTTTGCAAAATTTTACTCAGATGTCCCCCCTTAATTCCTCTTTAAATCTTACCTTTTCATCTCTCTTCTTCGTATTTATAAATCCTACTCTTTTTACCTCCGTTATTTTTCTTTGTTCTACTTCCTGCCTCGTCCTTCCTTTTCTACCTGGTCCGCTGCCTGTCACGCCAGCCTGTTCTATTGTTGCTATAACCTCTCCGATTTGCTACCAAGCTCACTCGCTTAAGCTCATGGCACATACAAAAATGTAAGGTCGTAACACGTAAGCAGTGAGGAAATCGTAAGATTGGATTCGCTACTGGTCTTACGGTCTCTACCGTGATTGAATAGTTCGCTTACTGATTACGTCTTATGGCTTTACGTTTTTGTATGTGCCATGGGCTTTAATTTCAACTATCTATGGCTCGCCTATCTCTGCCTTCAATCTTTCACCTTCGTCGCACCTTAATCTAAATTAATCACACTCTATTATCGTATCAACGCTTTAATTGCCTATTTATTACTTCTAAATTGCGCACCGCTCTAGATCCGCATGTACATATACTCACACCACTTAACTAAGTCCCCGATATTGTAAATAATATGATCGAATAAATTATTAATTTGTATTTGTGAATCTAAATAATTCTTATTGACACCCAGAATTTTTTAACAATCCATGAAGAAGATTAAGGACATATAATATTACGTTGCTATTGTTAATTTACCACAAAAATGTTTTATAATGCTTTGTCACGACAAAGGAATAGTTATGACTTGAACAGAAACCATTCTTCGTAATTTACATTATCTGTTTCTTTGAAGTATATATAAATAGAGTATACTTTGGCTATGTATTTCGGAATCAACCTAATTAAATTTTATTTGATCAGTTCCGCTTAAGTGCACAACATTATGCTCTCTTTAACGTTTTTCTTTGCCTTTTTATCTTATTTGGCTACCTTGTTGCCTATCCGATGGTGGCTTCTAGTAAAAAATTCTCAGAGGTCTCGGAACAGTGACTAACGGGGTTGTGCGTGTATGCGTGTGGGTGGTAGGACATGGAGATACTGGCTGCTCAACTCATCGAGCTTGGTGTGTCACAGGGCCCCGAGGCCCCGCCAAGGCCAAACAGGCAACATAAGGGCCCTGCAGCTTCATCTACATCGAATTCGGTGCAGCCTGCAGGTGGTAACGATCAGAACAACAAACAGATGCCGCAATCTTCCAGTATTCTCGATCAAGTAAGCGATTGTAGCTACGTGCGACCATGATTGATATTTCAGCAGCAAAATTCTTACATGCCTGCACTCCTATTCCTTCGTTGTTACATTATCCCTTTTGTTTTCTTTGTCTTCTTATTACATGAGACACATAAACTTCGTCTTGCATCTAGTTTGAGGTAAAAAAAAGTACATGATACAAAAATTAATACCACGTACCGAGTGAGAAATCTCTCTAATGACGAGATCATCTTGTCATTCTAGGCTCTGTCGATTGAGAGTGACAGCGATGATGATCTCGAGGATGCTGGTGGGAATAATTTGAGAAACGATGGTACTTTATTGGCCAGTGACCCACCCAAGCCGCTGTAAGTAACGACTTTACCGCTTCATTAACACTCCAATATATTAGAAATATTACATTTGACAATATTGAAAACATTAAAATAATGTTCGCTATATTAAAGTTTAATTATTTTTTGTCATTAGTTGCTATAAAAACATATGTGCTATTAATTAATTGATATTAAAACGTATATTGATTCAACAATACTTGTAATTGCAGTTTGAAACTTATTTGCGCAATAAATTTCTTTTGAAAATAAAATAGATGTTCAGAATTTTATTAACATTCATAAAATTATTTTTGAAGATTACTATATTTTTGTGCAATCTTCGGTGAACTTTGGTCATTAAAAATTTTCTATAATGTAATTTTTAACAGAACAATACATTTTATATGTATCATCGAATTATTTCTAGTAAGAAAAAAATAATATGTGTAATATAAAATATTACACCATTCAAAGCTATTTTTTTAACGCTTTTACAATATAATAAATATTGGGAGTATAAATAAGTTTCCGCCGTTTGACAAACAATGGCGCTACCAGTATGTTATAGTTAAAATTGTCAGCTGTAAAACGTCATATCGTAAGGTTGGACATCTGGCAAGAACATAACCTTGAAATATTAGCGATTTTGCATCAGCATCTTTTTTTGTGCAAAAATGTCGAGTTTTGAGCCGAATAAGCATCATTTGCGGGAGCTTTTGATTTACTTCTTTAATTTGAAGAAATCTGCAGCTGAGACGCATCGATTGCTTGTAGAAGCATATGGTGAGGCTGCCTTAAGTGAGAGAAGTTGCCGTGAGTGGTTTCAAAAGTTTAAGAATGGAACGAATTTGACGTCGAAAACAAAGAACGTAGCGGAAGGCCGAAGTGTACGAAGACGCGGAATTGGAAGCATTATTGGATGAAGATTCGTGCCAAAGAGCACTTGGGCAAGAAGCACTTACACTTACATTAGGAGTGACTCAACCAGCAATTTCACATCGCTTAAAATCGTTGGAAATGATTCAAAAGCAAGGAAATTGGGTTCCATATGATCTGAACCCGAGAAACGTTGAACGCCGATTTTTCACATGTGAAATGCTGCTTGCCAGGCATAAACGAAAGGGTTTTTTGCACCGTGTAGTCACTGGTGATGAAAAATGGATCCACTACGATAACCCAAAGAAGAAGAAATCATGGGGACCACCTGGCCATGCTTCAACATCGACAGCCAAGCCGAACATTCATGGGAAAAAGCTCATGTTGTGTATTTGGTGGGATCAGCTAGGTGTCGTTTATTATGAGTTGCTCAAACCGAACGAAACCATTAATGGGGCTCTCTACCGAACACAATTGATGAGATTGAGCCGAGCACTCAAGGAAAAACGCGCTCACTACTAGACTCCAGACACGACAAAGTTATTCTTCTGCATGATAATGCTCGTCCACATGTTGCGGCGCCGGTCAAAACCTACTTGGAAACACTCAATTGGGAAGTTTCCAAGTAGGTTTTGACCGGCGCCGCAATATGTTTCCCACCTGCCGTATTCACCAGACATTGATCCTTCTGGTTACTACCTGTTTCGATCGATGGCGCATGGCCTGTCTGAGGAACACTTCACATCATATGACGATACCAAAAATTGGGTCGATTCGTGGATAGCTTCAAAAGATGAAGCGTTTTTCCAACGCGGTATCCGTATGCTGCCAGAAAGATGGGAAAAAGTAGTGGCTAGCGATGGACAATACTTCGAATAAAACATTAGGTACCGTTCTTTCACAATAAATGCCCAATTTTTGATAAAAAACGGCGGAAACTTATTTATACTCCTAATACAATAGAAGTAACGCTGTAATTATATTAATCTTACTAATGTAAACTCATTTCGTTTCATCTTCCATCATGTCTATCCCATGCTTCGGTATTTCGCGTCATATGGTCGTCTTGGTCGCCTCGCCTCGCAACATCAACAATGCATTATGTGTGCTTCATCCATCGTCACGTCGTCCCACTGCAATCTGTATTTCCATCGCTGCAGTCCCGAATTTTCTCCTTTCAGACCGTCGTCGGATTCGTCGTCGTCATCTTCGCACAATGCTCAAAACTCTCATCACGAGGATAAACCGAAAGGTATGAAAGTCACTTTCCAGGATTGTTAATGTTTATGATTCTATGCACTGTGATTTAATATTTTGCCTTTGTCTAATCTTTATAGGAGGAGCACCGAATCGTCCGCTTCCACCAACCCCCGATGAGGAAGAATCGGGAGATCGTACGCTAGTCATGAAACGAGTAAGTAATTCTCTTTTCAAGTTTGCGATGTAAGCTGAAATATACATTAGTAGAGCTCTTCTCTTTCGTTCAGATATATTTCATTTGCATATAACTTGAAATTTTCATATACCGTTGGTACGTAACGTACAGATTTTATATAATTACGTTTTGATAGTTTGGGCAAAGCAGTTGACGTATTTTCTTCCCCGTTTAACTTATTTATGCCTATTTTCATCAACGTAGATTAACTTTAATCTCGGTTCAACTTACTCTTCGTCTTTTTCTAATTCTAAAGATTAGAAAATCTAATCTTTAGAAAATCTTTAGAATTAGAAAAAGACGAAGAGTAAGTTGAATCGAGATTAAAGTTAATCTACGTTGGAAATGGGCATTAGTCATTTATGAGTCATTAAATTACATCAAAATTTAACCACACACACACAAACACACACACACGCGCGCGCGCGCGCGCGCTTGCCCAGAAATTTGTTGAGGTGAGAATTGATTAAATTCAAAGATGTGTGGAAAGATGTCTATTAGGCTAGCACCTCTCCCCCTCCCCCCCCCCACAGCGCTAAATAAATTCTAACACATTCTAAAATTACGTGCTCATTAGGCTGAAGTGCGAAATTAGGTGATCCAATCATTTAGCAGGAAAAAAAGGTATTGGAAGGAGGACTGGCTTAATATTAAGTTAGTCCCCTCGCCATAAAAAAAATAAATACTTATTGCGTACATGAAAAAAACAAATACAACAGAATTGAGTGCTAATTAGGTGCTCTATGAAATGATCAAAATATTTCGGAAATATATTGTATACACAGAATTATATTATATATAGAATTTAGACACCAGTCGAACGGTCTCACAAGAAAGAAGTTGCCCTAAAAAATAAGATGTTCCGCCAAATTTGATATTAAAATATTTATTTTTTAAATTATTTAAAGACATCAAGTCGCCAAATTAAGTGCTGTTTTGGTTTAGAAGTTTAAACCGAAAGATAGACCGAATGATTAACTTACAAGAGTGAAGTAGTATTAAAAAATTAAGTATTCCTATGTATTTATTGTTAAAATATTGTATTTCTCTTTTTATGTACTGTTAAGATATCTAATTGCTGAATTAGGTGCTCGTTCTGTTTATGAGAAATTTGATAAATAGAAAACGAGCTCCTAAAATTCGGCGATTAGGTATCTTTAAATAATATTAAAAAAGAAATACTTTGATACCAAATTTGTCAGAGCACCTAATTTTTTATCTTCTACAGGGTGGGCCATCTATTGGTACGTTTTTAAAAATGCGATCAAATGAGCATACATTGATATTTTTTATTAATTTTTTTTTTGTTGTGAAGCTAAAAGTATCCGCGTCAAGAATGAAAAACGATTTCGTTCATGTGGCTCCCTCTACTGGCCTTACAGTATGCCATTCGGTCACCCCAATTATTAATGACATTTTGGACTACCTCGGCGCCAATTTCACTCAAAACAGTCGTAATATTGTTTTTCAAAGCTGGAATTGTCTCTGGATTATCCGCATAACATCGGTCTTTAACGGCACCCCACAGGAAAAAGTCCAGCGGTGTCAAATCGCAGCTACGCGCAGGCCAATTGACATCTCCTGAACGGCTGATTATGCGGTTG
>NW_017305465.1:83807-96454 GCF_001594115.1 Trachymyrmex septentrionalis
GACGAAATTCAAAAACGTACCAATAGATGGCCCACCCTTTATCTTGTGAGCCGATCACGCGACCGATCTTTGAGTTCGAATTCTTGTCAAACGGAACAAACATCTAATTCGGCAACTTGAACCTTTAAATAATATTAAAAAAGAAATATTTTAATACCAAATTTGTCGGAGCATTTTATTTTTTAACTTCTTTCTTGTAAGCCGACCGTTCGATTTTGGCGTCTAAGTTCTACAATATATATGTATAATTCTATAGAGGGGAGACTATGGCTAAAGAAGTGGGCACCTTTTTTTCAATTGCAGTTTTCAATAATAAAATAAACGATTTTAGTCAAATAATTATTAGCGTTTTATGGAATGATTATAAGACTACAAGATGGCAATAAAAAGTTTTAATGTTTGCAACTTTATTTCATCTATATATACAAAAAATGATGTGATTCGAAAAATGAAACCTCAAAAATTACTTTTGACTATTGAAAACACTACTTTGACTATCTAAACATAATAATGCGGCATCTAAACTAACCAAACTTCATTAGTAAGGAAGACACACGAGATATCATCTACAATATAAATTGAGAACTCATAAGATATATTTTTGCTATTCAAAATTCAAATGCCAACTTAGCCCCGACGCCCATTTAGCCCCGGTCTCCCCTACAATATTTTTTCAAAATATTTTAATCATTTTGTAGAGCATCTAATTAGCACCTAATTAGCACTTCTGTTGTATTTGTTTTTTTTCATTTACGCAATAAATATTTATTTTTTTTTATGGGAAGGCTAACTTAATGTTAAACCAGCTCTTTTCCTAACATCTTTTTTTTCTGCCAAACGATTGATTCACCTAATTTCGCACTTCAGCAACTAATTAGCATTTAATTAGCACGTAATTTTGGAATGTGTTAGAATTTATTTAACACTGGTATGGAGGAGGTGGAGGAGCTTAGCTTAACAGGGGTGACAGAAAGGGAAGAAGACACGAGCGATTGCGACACATCTATTTTTTTTATCTTTTTGTAAATATATACGTACCTTGACTGATAATCGGGAGTAAATCAGCAACATTGTCCGTTCCCTTCATTGTTCGCTCCACGTATTCGTCAAGATTGAACTTTGTACATTCCAAGTGAGCACCATGGCGCACTGCCTTGTGTCTGTACTTTTGCTGCTATCGTAAATACACCATGCACATTCATATACGACGATCACATACGTTATAAATTGACTATGTTATTGCGGTGTAATTGCAGTTATATTGATTATAATTTAATATAATAAATACTATTTGCATCTTTCTTTTCAACTTTTATATTTGATGTTGAAATTAATCTTGAAATTTTTATTATTTCCAACTTAATTATAGATTTGTTACTGCCGCAAAGATAGTCATTCCTTATTACATTATATCATTACACTACATCATCATCATCGACAATCATCATTTCACATTGTTATCGCACGCATTTCTTTTTCTTGTTTTTTTTTCTCTGTCACCGTACCATTACCTTCGCCATCGTACGCACACTCTAGAAACTTAGCCAGATGTCAGACGATCATGCAACGGCTAGCGGCAACCGGCGTTCAGAAATAGATGAGCAGCTCCTTCTGAAGGAGTGGGATTTTACCCGCTTCTTTCAGGGTTTTAATGAAAAGTTGGATAAAATGAAACAGGAGCATCAACAAGAAGCAACCGATCAAGCGAGCAAGCCTGGATCCAACGAGGATCGTTCATCTTCGTCTAGCGAAAGAACGCTCAAGAGACAGGAGCAGTTAGCCCGAAGGAAATACGAGCAACATCATCAAAAGCAACAGCAATTGAAACCAATTCACAGACGGCAAGAGAGCGATTCGAAATTGGGTAATGCATCGAGTGTTTTCGCACGTGCCTTTCGTCGTGAAAATTCAGACTTTTTCCCGTCT
Source organism: Trachymyrmex septentrionalis (assembly GCF_001594115.1). Classification (NCBI taxonomy): domain Eukaryota; kingdom Metazoa; phylum Arthropoda; class Insecta; order Hymenoptera; family Formicidae; genus Trachymyrmex; species Trachymyrmex septentrionalis. The sequence continues at coordinate 85,734 of NW_017305465.1, forward strand.
GCAAGACATTCGGCGTACCTGCAGAAGTCGTCGGACTCAAGATCTAGTATATTTGCTAGCGGTAATCGACGTGGAAGCGAGATAAGCGTTGCCGGCATTGTTGGTAAGAAAGGCGGCAATATCCTCAACTCCGGAGAGCCGGTCTTAACAGATTTCTCGTTGTGCCGCGAGGGGCCTCAGAGGCCAAGGAGAGAAAAGACCGAGAGCGAGATCGTCTTCGGTAATAAGCATGAGGCGAGGAGGTGCGATTTCGGACGCGATAAAAACGAGAACGCAAGAAGACGCAGTTGTAGACCTTCGGATGCTGCGGCATCTGCCATAGTCGACGATGCAGGAACGATTAAGTCCATGGCCAGTACAACGGCCAGCGAATACAGCCCCGTTGTTACTCAGGTCAGTCCCCTAGGCGAATCGCCAGCTCGCGCGTGTCACGAGAAACTTTCGCGAGCCTTTCGCGAGTCCTGCCTGTGTGCTTGCCTGAAAGAGACCTTTTTTATTACCTTATATTGACATTTTTTATGCCTGTTATCTTTCCTGATCCTTACGCCTTTCCAAAACTTACATCTTCGAAGTGTCTGTCGAGTTATTAATTTATTCTTCATGTATATTGTTCATTGCTAGTACAATTTCTGTAATCCATTTGTAAATATATATCATGAATACTAGGTTAATTAATCAACTCGTCTATATTCTCTGACGCTCGTGGACACTTTGATTCTTCATGTTTCCTCTTGAGATAATCGTGACTGATTTTTCGACATCCAGCGGCATAACGATTACATAGAAAACTAGTCAGCTACGTTCGACTCTTAGACTCATTTTCTTTTCTTGTGTTATTCATTTTCATGATTCGTTAAGTAAGTAGCAGCGATACATTATTAATTACTAGTGCTATCAGTACTGTTGTATATTAGCTATATTAATATCATCTCTGACCTTCGATTACATTCTTCATTATTTTCATATGAAAGTGACATGGGGATTTTCAAAGCGTAACGTTAAAATATTGTTAATACATCATAATCTCTATAATACTAATTTCGCTATTATTAATATTACTATTATTATTACTCCTGTTATACTTTACCATTACTGTTACTACTATCATTAATACTACTGCTACTACTATTAGGTACTAATAATACTACTAGTTTTTACTTGTTACTAAAAACATGGGAGATTTTTGCTAGGATATGCTGCTGAGATAAAACATTTTTTTCACTCTTTCCTTCGTTCTTCAAGAGGCTTTTTGCAAATGTATTTGTTGAGTAGCATTAATGAGCATTATTTTCTTCAGCGATTTTCTTCACATGGGTTATCTTAATCGTTATACGCGATGGTTCTATTTGTCTGATGCTTTTGAAATATCTGTCAATACGGTTGCAGAATTTTGCGTGAATACTCACTAATATGAGGATATGGTCAACACAAAAGAGATGTCGAATTATTAATTGCTACTCGGTAAGATTCTCCTCTGTTTTCCATTGATCACTGTATCCTTGTCCTTGGCAAATGAGCCTTGTCCTCTATTGTGATGAGTACTGTACTATGTGGAAAAGCACCAAACATCATTTCTGCGGCGACGAAAATACGAAATCTGGGACTGAAGATTATGGAATTTCTTCGAGATATTCGACAATGTTGTTACCATCGACGCAACGACACCGCCGCAGGATTCGGCAAAGAATAAAAAATACTACCGAAAATTTTTAATGTCTAATTATGCAGATTTTTTTCTGATTATTACATTAACATATTTCAATGTAATCTTTCTTCGTTTCTATTTGATACTTTCATTTTTATTAACATATCTATGGAAATAATTGAAAGTGCGGCATTTAAATAAGAACTATTGACAAAATTTTTTATCAGAGCATTTGAATTAAAATTTTTCAAATTAAAATGTGTGGAAGAATATTTGTGATATTATTAAGTACGTCTAAAGTACGAGAACCGATTTTATAACCGAAGAGATCCTTCATTTTGATTAAATTTTTTTTCTTCTATATAATATTTCCATTAGAGTATAATGTTTACTAATAAGAAAATGTTTATGTTGAATTTTTTACTAAAATAGTCGTATAACAGAGCCAGTTTTATGAGTTATGACAATATTGACTCTTTAAATATTAATATGTGAGTTACTAAAATACAACTAAACACATTAACAATGCAATAATAATCGCCGTTACATTCTTTGATAGTATCTGTCTTTCAGAAATCTTATTTACTCGAGCCAAATCTTTGTATCCCAAGAATGAAAGAAGTAGAGAATGAGAAAGAACAGAAAGAAAGTGAGCGAGAGCAAGAGAGAGAGAGAGAGAGAGAGAGAGAGAGAGCAATGATAACGATCAAATTCGACTTGGCATGTTCATTTTGTGTTAATAGTACAATTTCTAATGTCATGTATGATCCTATGTGACCAAGAGAAAATATAAGAAAAAAAAGAAGAAAATGAAGGAGACGATGTTACAAAGATTGAAGTACTGAGAGAAGAGGACGGCATTAAGGCAGATAACAGTCTCAGAGAAGTCGAGAAACAGGAAATAAACGATGGATTACTTTGTAAATCGTACGAGGCTGTGTCTATTATCACGAGCATCGTCTTGCATGACGCTTCCGACATGTACAATGTTGTGCCTCGTTGAGATCTACGCATTGGGACAGCGACCATATCTTGTGTCTTCTTGTGTTCAAGCACGTGCTAAGCATGCTTTATTTTGTCTTTTATGTGTTCTTTTGGCATGACGCGTGTAACGATTTTGTGTCTATTCCAATTATCGAAATTTCGTTTAAAAACTAATGTGTATCAGGAAAGGGTTCCTAAGAATCGAGGACCGAATTTCAGACATCCTTACCTCATACCCATTAGCCGAGAATTCGAAAGAGTATGACTCACGTTAATGTCGCACGAAATAAAAGCTTGTTAGTATAAGTCTAGTTTGCTATGATACGAGCACACGATAACGTATTAATCGTTGTACATTATCAGTTTATTAAGTTTTTTTTACTTATTGTGTAAGTTTGTATCTTTTTTGTGCTAGCGATTGTAACTCATTGTATCTCCTATTTAGATTATTTATTTACATTTTTATCAAAATTAGTATAACCAAATTTGGAATAACGAATATTAGAGCCTTCGTAAATCATAATAAGATGAATTGTAGAACATTCGGTAAATTAATGATGTTATGTTTAATAAGATAAGTTTAAGAAGCAATCAAATACGATTGATATCAGCTAATTGGGTTTGAACGATAGCGATTTTTTTTTACGTATTGCACATGTACATATGTTGATCAATAAAATTTCAGTCATACAACTTGTTGCGTATCCGTGAGAAGACAATAACTCACAATCTCTTTTTAGATATACCATCGAAATAACTTCTATGATATTATTTTTGTTATTTTATTTTACATTGATTTTCATTATTTGTTTTTTCATAGCTTTCTCACGTTCTTTGCAGTTCTCTGTCCTTTTTTTGTTTTTTTCATTGTCTCTACTTGCTTTTTGCTTTCGTGACGTAATCCGCACTTTCATAATTTGTTCTTTGTATTTCTAATTTGTTCTTTATATTTGCTGGCACTATTTCCTGATTAATTATAATTATCAATTTCTGAATCCTGCTTCTCGTTATGGACATTTGATGTAATCGCTCTATCTCTCTAATTAGCAATAAAATAAAATATCTAACAGAACTCTCACTTCTTAAAATAACAATAATAACTGATTCAAGGCTAATAAAAGTTAGCGCGGGAGGGTGCGCAATATTAATGTGGATGACTTAACTCAAATTTTTTCATGATGTCTTCTTTACTCAAAGTATTGAACATTTCTCTTTGGAGTTTTCCTCAGTAAACAATCATCGTAAAATAATCGGTAGTCTGTCAAGAAAAGTCACTCTACAAGTTTCCAAATCTGAACGCTAATTCAAAAGTCAATTATAAGAACTGAATTTCAATTGTAATTGATGAGTTCTTGAATTCAATAATTATAAGATTTAATTATTATATCGGAATTAATTACAACATCCGTGGTCCGGAGTGTCGAACGTATTTTACGTTAATTTTTAACTTACAAAGGTCGAGAATCGAGACAACAACAAGCATAAATGAATGATATATTATATAAGAACAAAAAGTTAAAAGTTTTAATTGTATACATATGTAAACTTTAATGATTGAGAACGGACATGTTGATATTCTAATTTTTGAAATTGTTTAGTATCGAAGCATAAGGGTGATGCAGTCTTTCAGTATCAGAACGCAGATTAAATCCATTTTTTTGTATATGCATATGTGCTTTTTCGGAAATCAAATGTTTATTTAAAGAAACTTCAGTGTCAAGTATCGTATTATTTTTCCAATCAAATTTGTGGTTGAAATTTAATGTATGGTCCGTGATTACCAATTGGTATTCCAGTTGTAATGTGATTTCGATGTTCGGATATTTTAGTATTAACTTTCCTGCCTGTCTATCCTACGTAGAACGCATCACAATCCCTAGTAAATCCTATTACTTACATTTTTATTTGCGTTTTTTGGGAACTTATGTTTGTGTATCCTGATGAATTTATTGAGTTTCTTGTTATTGTAATAAGATAGTTTCAAATCTTCTTTCTTACAAATCGTCTTGAATTTATTCTCAGATGATGAAGAATATGGTATTAAAAACCGGTTCTGGTTCATATCCTACGTTCTTATCCTACTCTTTTTTATACTCTAGTTATTATTTCTATTCTCCTGTTCTAACGAAGCACGTTTGAGAAACAAAAATTTTAATCAAGTGTTAATGGTATTAAAAATAAAATCCGCAGGGGTAGTCATTTTTTAAAACAGTATGAATTATAAGCCTAACATTTTTGTCATGAAATTCAAGATCTATGAGTAATGTAGTTCTGTTAATCGTTCCTATCACTGTGCCTTTTTTCTGAGAAATGGGGTGTGAAGATAAATAATTGAGATATCGCTCTGAGAACGCGCGCGCGTGCGCGTGAGTTTGTGACACCAAATCAAATTCTAAATTGTTGCTTTTAATTATTATCATATCAAAAGTTTATTCTCTCACCTCCATTTTCCATTGTAAATTAAAATCTACTATAAAACGAATTAAAAGTTTTTAATATGTTATTTATTAGTCAGAAGGAACTGCCAATACCATATCATCTACATATTTCAAGTAAAAATGGTAATTGTAACCCTAGCCTTAAGAGCCCAGGTTTCTAAATCTTGTAAAACCAAATCTGGAATGATCGGAGAAAGTGACGATCCTCAGACTACCAAAATTTTGTTTATAATATTTTTCATTAAAGCTGAAAAATGTCGAATCTAATACCAGACTTTTATTGTTTGTACAAATTCATCTTTTGGGATATTTATTTTATTTTTAAAGTACTCCCATTAGCTACATTCTTTACAGCTAACAAGGGAACACAACCAAGTGAACTTCTCCGATTTAAATGAGCTTTTAGTATGCTGTTCTATGGACAAAAATAGACATATATTTTTTTACATGCTGAGTCGCACGTTAAGAGGGTGAAATTTTTCCTTGAAAAAAAAAATCGGTTTTATCGGAGAATAGTATTATAATAATAACTAGAGTAGGATAATGAACGAGAACTGGTTTTTAATACCATATTTTTCATCATCTGAGAATAAATTCAAGACGATTTGTAAAAAGGAAAACTTGAAACTATCTTATTACAGTAAGAAACTCAATAAATTCATCAGGATATACAAAGATAAGCTCCCAAAAAACGCAAATAAAAATGTAGATAATGGGATTTACTAGGGATTGTGATGTGTTCTACATAGGGCAGACAGGCAGGAAAGTTAATACTAGAATATCCGAACATTAAAATCACATTAACTGGAATACCAATTGATAATCACGGACCATACATTAAATTTTAACCACGAATTTGATTGGAAAAATAATACAATACTTGACAATAAAGTTTCTTTAAATAAACGTTTGATTTTCGAAAAAGCACATTTGCATATACAAAAAAAATGGATTTAACCTGCGTTCTGACACTGAAGAACTGCATCACCCTTATGCTCCGATACTAAATAATTTCAAAAATTAGAATGCCAACATGTCCGTTTTCAATTATCGAAGTTTACATATGTATACAATTAAGACTTTTAACTTTTTGTTCTTATATATCATTCATTTATGCTTGTTGTTGTCTCGATTCTCGACCTTTGTAAGTTAAAAATTAACGTAAAATACGTTCGACACTCCGGACCACGGATGTTGTAATTAATTCCGATATAATGACTAAATCTTATAATTATTGAATTCAAGAATATCATCAATTACAGTTAAAATTCAGTTCTTAAAATTGACTTTTGAATTAGCGTTCACTTCAGATTTGGAAATCTGTAGAGTGACTTTTCTTGACGAACTACTCTGCGATGATTGTTTGTTGAGGAAGATTCCAAAGAGAATTGAAACGTTTAATACTTTGAGTAAAGAAGACGAAATCACGAAACAATTGGAGTTAAGTCATCATTCCACATTAATATTGCGCACTCCTATGCTGACTCTTATTAGTTTTTAATTAGCATAATTTGCTCCTTATCCTACGTACATACCACGGCAGTATCGAGACTTGAATTCTTTATGATATATCAAGAAAGGAAAGATAATAATCTATTATCAGTTCTGCGTATGAGGATGAGATACGGTCAGGATTAGATGAATTTGGAAAAATAATAAAATTAGAATTTAAGTCTCGATAGAATCTTTTCTCTATCTTTATTCTTTTTTTCATTCGTTATTTCGGCTAACCACTTTTTTAAAATGGAGATTCATTGGTTTGCAGAATCGCGAAGGTGGCGACCGTTCGAGAGGCGGAGGTAGCGGCGATTTCCAGAGATCGGACTCGTCTCCGGGTTCGCGTCCCAGCTCAGTCTTACCGGATCTTTTGACTTCTTCGCCGGGTCAACGGCAGGACAAGTCAACTAGCGAGGAGGTCAGATTCATCCATTCGTTTATATACACATACACACGCACACACAAACACACACACACACACACACACACACACACATGTGTATGAATGTATCTCTTGTCTTTTACATCGTCTCTCTATGCATGCACTCGCATATGCTTCATCTCTTCACCAATACAAGAGAAATCCGGAAAATATTTATAATGCGATTTACAGTGAAAAAAAAAGCGAATTAGTGCTATCGATCGGAATTTAGCATAGAATTAATTAAAAGTCTCAAGTTTGGCTGGAGAGAGGTATGCTCTAAAAGTGAATCCAAACTAGCAAGTTCGAATGATTGCAATCGAATATTTATGGATGAACATGGACGAATGTAGCTTTTCCTTTGATACACTAACGAGAGATGGAATATATTTGATGACGTAAATTTGGACCAGCTACATCAACACTATTGAAACAACTTTATTCGTTCGTGTTTGCTCCTTGTTTTATTTGGATTCAGTTTTAACACGCTGAGCGAGTGCACGCATGTATCATTTTCCGCAACTTTATTTATTTCTATTTTATATACGGAATACGTTTATATATATATATATATGTCTCGTCGAGGCGTGAGTCTTGTGAGCGATATGACGTACAACATTGTTGACGTATAATGATCGATCAAGATCTTGAGAATGATTATCATTTCGTTTAGTAGTAAATGAGAATGCTTTCCTTTCTCCATTATCGGATTGTCCGAGGAGTAATGCTTTCTTTGTGATTGAGTCGAAACGTTTCTATAATGTGTACAATTATATTATCATCGATTATTCTAATACGTTGCAAAAATATAGGTATGTAGCGCGTAATGATACTGTGTGTACCCGCAAACATGTCATTCGATTTATATTCTTTATACCTTGCCAGACTTGGAAACCAACTAGTGGCAGCGACTAGTAACGATACGGTATGAACTCGTTCGGCACCTTTATACTTTTGAATTATGCCGAATCAAGTAGACTGAGCGTTATTTTTACACACACACACACACACACACACACACACACACACACACACACATTTAAGTTTGAGGGTTTGCACAAGGGACGGCTTATGCTTTGTGTCAATGTCTTGTTAATTGTCCATAATAGTCAAAAAGTGCATTTTGTTGACTATACGTATCAATCTTGTTGTTTCGTTTCATTAGGTTGCATTCTCACTTTTTGTTATGAATTTTAGCAATTGGTTAATAGATCTTGACGATATTTATTTTATATTTTTTCTCTGTTTTCTTTTTATATGCACCAAAACAAAATTATTGTCTATGAAAATTGTGTAAGAAGATTGCCTTGCGTTCATTGTATGATGCTACAAGCAAAAACTGGAAGAGTTCCGAGTTCGACTTTAGCATTAGCTTTTAGAGGAGATTCAATTTCAATTCGATTTGAAGTCGTATTTTCTGTACTTTGATAAAAGAAATTTAGAGAGAGAGAGAGAGAGAGAGAGAGAGAGAGAGAGAGAGAGAGAGAAAGAGAGAGAGAGAGAGAGAGAGAGAAAGAGAGAGAGAGAGAGATCTAGTAACGGTCCAGAAATATCATTCTTCGGGTCATGTTCTATCTTTATTCGAATTTCTGGCCAAGTTCAGGTCGGGAGCAATATCAAAGAAATTTTTGCGAATGAACGATTCGTGTAAAATCCAATTTATTACTATAAAAGATTATAGGTAGCGTCTCTATTTCCTTTAACCATATTCTTTGTATTTCTTTCATGGTTTCACAGAAACGAAACAGTTCCTTGCGAGTTGCATAGTTTTTCTTCGTTCCTCCTTGATTTTGAGACGGTTCTCGGAAATCAATTATGGATGCTTTCTAATTGCAATATCCCTAGATATTTTTGTGTACACGGCGACACAAGTTGCGTTCCAGTTGTCCGTTATCGTCGATACAATACTACACATTTGTATTCAGTCGAGGACTGTGTAAGCTGGTGTTTTCTAATGACAATTATATGTTATTAATTGCGGCAGCTATAAATGAGGTTGGAAGTTGTGTCGACACTTTTACTTTTTTTTGTTTAATACAGGCGGAAAAAGCTACATTTAATCTAATTCTATCCGAAACGGATCTCAACCATACGTACACATTCTGTTCCAATTGAATCGTGCACAATGTTACACTTTGTACATTCCTGTGTACGTTTTTAAGATGTGTTAAGCAATTGGAAAGCACTCATATTGCAAAGTATTCAAAATATATTTTATGCAAGAGCACTTGTACTGATTTCTCATCCACATACGAGATGTGAAAATTGCGAATAACGTAATTAGGGTGTTTATTATTTGGAAAATCCTAGAAAACCTGGAATTCTCAGGAGATATATTTTATATTTTATAAATCAATGATTTTCATGGAATTTTATCGGGTTTCGGAAAATTTTGAGAAATTTTCTTTTAAAATTGTCTGTTTCTAAAAACAATGTTTCATTGATCATTTGTTTTTTGATAATACAAGATGTTGGCAATCAATTACCAATAAGTATGATATACACATCCGTATATTTACATACATTCTTGTGTGTGTGTGTGTGTCTAGCAACATTTTATTTAAAAAAATCAGGGTCATAGTAGATGCTCAACAGAATAGAATACCTTACTAATATTATACCTATTGTAGTCAATCGTTCTTAAATTATCCTAGAGCTGTCCAGGGTACTTAAAATTGAAATGTATCGATGTCTATTACTGTTCATATTTCATTGTTTTATCATAGTGCGCCACGTTTGGTCTTAAGGTGCCTCTAGATGATTTGGTTTATGTATAGACCAACTTTATACACATTTCTTAAATATTTATTACATTCAATATGGATAATTATGTATGTCATGTATATGTGCGATATACTCGTATACTAATATTGGCATACGTTGGTCATATCGTCGGGAGTACAAATGGAATTGTATAATTTTTTTTACGCAGTATGATTCCTTTAATTATTCTGCATATAAAAGAATTGAGTTAGTAGTATCAAAAAACCAATAGTTTACAAGATATTTTATATTTTATGCCAGCACATATTAACATAAAATATTAAATAATTCGTAAACTATTAATTTTTTGATAATCATATCCTAATACTTTTATGAAGAGAATAATGAGATGAATCAATTGGTGGAAAGAAAACATGTAGTTGCTTATTTAAAAAATTATCCATTTTGCTCACATATTTTTTTAAAGCAATTATGTGTCTTCTTTACACCAACTGATTCATCTTATTATTCTGTTTATAAAAGTATTAAAGTATGAGTATCAAAAATTAATAGTTTATGAATTTTAATTTTAATTTTATTTTATTTTAATTTAATATTTTATGCCAGAATAAGATATAAAATATCTCGTTAACTATTGATTTTTCAATACTTTTATCTTAATATTTTTATATAAAGAATAGTTAGAAAAATCATATTAAAATCATAAATAAAAAAATTCATATAACTCCAAAAAACGAAGTTGACTTTGATTTAATCTTTATGCCTCTTATATACTTTATATGCAGAATAATTAAAGGAATCATATTATAAGAAATCATAATCAGTGTAAAAAAAATTATACAATTAAATTTAAAAAAGTAGAGGTGACATTTATTTATATTTATTTATTTATATTTTCGACGTCTCCACCTAGAAGAAAGACAACATGATCAAAATGTGGCTTCTAAACCATGCAATTTTTGTTTGAAACATTTTTCTATATCTTCCATATTTTTCGAGATTATATGCTTGA
>NW_017305465.1:96554-125933 GCF_001594115.1 Trachymyrmex septentrionalis
TTCAGATCACCCTTATTATCTTTTTATTTTCGCAGGATAAGGTCCAATCGTAAAAGTGTTCAGACAAAAGTTGTAGGGTTTAAAAACATTATATTTATTAATCTTATCAGTTTGATCTTGGGTGGTGTCGCCAAGGTCAGATTAAGATCACATCGATTTTTTTAAATGGAACACCCTACTTTTAATTCCAGAATCTAATAGCTGATGTCAAGAGCTTTTCAAAATTCTATAATAAAGTTATTTTTCAATAAAGTACTTTTCGAGTTATAAGGCATGAAAGTTACAGTACCGTTGGCATTAATATTACGCAAGGTGTCCGACCGATGGTTAAAATCTCTTGATAAGATTTGTCAAGCTCAAGACCATTGGAGATTATACCTGTAATTTTCATATCTAAAATTTTCATATAAAAATGAATTTTTTGTGCAAAAATGAAAATAAGACGAATAATTTCCAATGGTCTTGATCTTGACAAATGTTATTCAGGATATGATCCTGAACAATATTCAAGAGGTTTTAACCATCGGTCAGACACCACGCGTAATGTTAAGGACGTACTGTAACTTTCGAGCCTTATAATTCGAAAAGTACTTAATAAAAAATAACTTTATTATAGTATTTTCGGAAAGAGCTCTTGACATCGTCTATGAGATTCTGGAATAAAAAATAGAGTGTTCCATTTAAAATAATCAACTTGACTTTGACCTGACCTTGGCGACACACCACCTAAGGTCAAACTGATAAGATCAATAAATATATCTTTTTAAATCTTACAAATTTTGTCTGAACACTTTTACGATTGGACCTTATCCTACGAAGATAAAAGGATGGTCTGAAACACCCGATATACAGGATGTTCCATTTTAATGTTCTACTTCTAAATAACTTTATTTTTGATTTTAGAAAAAAATGTTTCAGACAAAAGTTGTATATGTTTGAAGGGGACTTAAGATGGTGTTATTAGTTTGATCTTGAATAGTTGCTTGAAGGTCACGTGAAGGTTACCTTCAATTTCTTAAATGGAACCCCCTACTTTTTATTGCACATTCTTGTAGATCATCTCGAGAGCTTTACAAAACACTATAATTAAGTTCATTTTCATTATGTACTTTTTGAGTTATAAGGCTTGCAAGTTACAGCCCCGCCGGCATTAGCATTACTCAAGGTGTCCGACTGGATAACTAAAATCTTTTAAATGTTGTACAGCAAGATGATGCGGATCCACACAATGCGCGCATCGTAACCAATTTTTTAAATGATAGATGTGCAGGACGCTGGATTGGACGAAATGGTTTCGTGGCTCGGTTTCCTAGGTCACCTGACTTAACGTCCTCTGACTTTTTTCTGTGGGGCTAAATCAAAAATATTGTTTATGAAAAAATACTCTCGACGCCTGAAGATCTAAAACATCGCATAAGAGCGACATACCGAATATTCCAATTGAAGTATTAAGAAGAACAATTCCAGCATTTAGAAAGCGAATTCAGTTGTGTATCAACGTAAATGGAGACATATTCGAAGAATTATAAATAATATAATGTGAATCTGAAGCACATTCGCATGCGTGCGCTCATACGCACGCATATGAGAAGCAAGGGGACTCACGTAAATCAAGCATCAATGGGAGAAATCCCCGTCCATGTCGTTCATCCTGGATAATGCTAAGCACGGGAAAATGCATGCAGTCAATCTGGAGCTGATTGATTATCAAAAACATAATCAGACCAATTAACAAATAGAAACAAGAACAGAGTACGTGTAACTTTGACTCCCTTTCCCCTTCCCCATACACGCACGTACGTTTGCACACAAGAGATTAAATCCGACTAAGTAACCTCCACGTGGTACACATTGGGTAATGTTAATACCGACGATACTGTTACTTTCAAGCCTTGTAATTTGAAAAGTACTTGATGAAAAAATATTTTATTATAGTGTTTTATTAAAGTTCTCGAGGTGTGCTACAAGAATATGCAATAAAAAATAAAGGATTCCATTTAAAAAATTTATGTTGACCTTGACTTGATCTTGGTAGTGCACCCAATCCAAAATTCGTTATTTCCACCTTCTTTTCCCCAAGAAAACCTACAACTTTTATATAAAACTTTTTCTTGTATCTCTCTTAGTTTCTGAGATATTCACCTGAGGCGATTAAATTGTCTAAAATTTGTATATACAGGGTATATTGTCTCGGTAGTCTAAAGGCTTAGGACGCTCGCACGGAATGCAAGAGATCCGGGTTCGACTCCCGGCCGAGGCAATATTTTTCGCAATAAGTTTATTACAGTTTTTTAAGATTTGGGAAATTTGGGGGGATTATTAATATTTTAGATTAATTGCGTTGAAAGTCTGACAACCATATCGGCACGTAATTATCATATCTGAAATTAATTTATTTAATTGAATATATAATATACAGTAGTTCAACATCTTAACATTCAGACCGTAGTGGCGCTTCGTATCATCTTTGTAATGCATTTTAATATAAACGGTCGTGTTTCCAATCATATAGTTTATACAGGGTATCCGGTAAGTTTTGACAAAGCGCTCGTGTATAGATAGAGCGGACTATATTGACATGAGTCAAAAAGTTCTGTATCATTAAATGTAATTTTCACAATAATTAACAAAATATTAATTACTAAAAATTGCCGAATATTGGTTTTCAATAATTTTTTACTCAAATACTAATAATTTTATAGAAAAAAAAAACAGCAAGAGACAAATATTGTTTATTTTCTTCTTATAGAATTTTAAGAATTTTTTTAAAATTGTGTATCAATGTTTAGTATTGCATTTTTTTGGCAACTTTTTACCAACATGAGAAAATATAAAATATAAATGGTATTAAGAAATTCTGAAAAAATTCTCAGAAATTGAGAAGAAAATTAACAATTTTTGTTTCTTGCTGTTTTTCTGTAAAGTCTTATTTAAATAAAAAATTATTAAAAACATATTCAGAGCAATTTTTAGTAATTAATAACTATTGCGAAAATTGCAAAATGGTAGAGGACTTTTCAAATCAGTTTAGTTCTATCTACATATGAGCGCTTTGTCAAAACTTACCGGACACCCTATATAAATTTGGAAGCCATAATATAATTACTAAAATATAACAAAATGAAAAAAATATATAATTAATAGTATTGATAATTCTATTAATTATACACTATATACATATATGTATGGGTCGACCTTAAGAACGAGTGTCGTACATTAAAACGATGAAACAAGTGAGGAGTAGGAACGGTAATAAGCATGAATACCGATCAATTTCAATTTCAAACCAAAAGTACTCGGTCTTGGACACCTCAAAATTATCCTATGAATTTCGCGGTTTTAATTGTATAAAAAATAGTAGTGTAGTCTCGTAGAATTCCTGTCTTTTACTAATTTTTAATTTATTTGCGTTACACTCTAATTTATTTCAAAGTTGCATTAAACATTTCTTACCTAGAATTTTAAACAGAAATACCTGAAAAATCTAGGAATTCTCAAGGAATTTTTTTTTTAATTTCAGTAATCACTCTATAATAACAGATCGAAATTGGACTTGTATATATTACAAAAAAGATGGCTGTATAGTCATGCTTTAAGTTATGATGATAGGATAGTTATAGGACTTCGCAATGTCTCATGTTTCACGTGTGATCTCTATTAAGCGTCAATTATACGGTTGTCAACGTGACTAATTCAGGATTATGTTGTGTGTTGTGGGACACGCGGGAGCTCTAACTCGAAGGGCAGGGCCCTCTACTGATCATTCCAATCCCAATACTAATTACAATGTAAGTATCTATTTATCCATTAAAAAAAATTTCGACTGCTATCCTTCCCTCTTCCTCCTCCTCCTCCTCGCTTTTTCGCGCGAGGAGCGGGAACAGAGGTATGAGGACACATGTTATTTTGCTCTCGAACGTTGATCTTTTTTCATTAAGTACCACGGGAATGAATGCCAGTTTTGTGTACGTGCTCAGGCTGTTTTTATCTTATCCTCTTTTTGGTTGATTTTTATGGGATCTGTTTCTGTGTATGTGATTCTTGGTGTCATCATGGTAATAAAACGATAACTCTAACACAGCCGCGACCACTGTTGCTTTTTGTTCTCACATCTCTCTCTTCCTTCTTCTGTCCTTTTTGTGGGTTTTGTTTCTTACCTGTGTGAAACGTAACGACGCGACGATGCGCCCTGGGTAGACGACGCGAATGTTTAATCTTATATACTGAGTGTCATTTCGAGAATTACACGAAGACATACATAATAATAAGCTAATAGTGTAATTGCGGATGCCATTGAACACAGAATTGGCAAATTTCAAGTCTGCTTAATCCTTACCAAACGTATCCCTTCGATACGTATACTTACACGGATTACATGCGAATGTCTATTCTTTTTCATTTTTATATTACTCTGTGAAGAAATGCTTTAATTTGCAATCGAGATAATTTGTTTGTATGAATGCTATGTATATATCGCATATTTGATTCGGCTGATTTGTTCTTTCCTTTTTTTCTTCAGTTCTTTGCTCAGTCCTTTGCATGCATTTTTTACTATTTAAATAAGAGAGAAAAAGGGGAACTTTATGCGTTTCTGCGATTTGTATCTTTTCTGTTGATTGTGATAGCGATATTTGGGTCGAAAACAAATTTTCCTAATCACTCCAGCATTTCTTTGCGTGCAAAGTAGTTTTTGCCTGGCATTTTAGCTCACTTCTCTTGGAGTTAATCAAACGGCAAAGTCATCTTTGTTGTAGTATCGACAAGCGGTGAAATCACCTCCGTTTGCGCTTCAACAGAAGCAGCGATCTTTCCTGACTTTTGGATTCGGAGCTGGTCCAGCGAGAAGAGAGTCTCACGTAAACGTTAATGTGACTCCCACTAGCCACGATTTAGCATCGGATACACCTGAGATACGCAAATATAAAAAGCGTTTCAACAGCGAGATCCTCTGTGCTGCGTTATGGGGTACGTATACAGTTCGTGCAGAATCTTTGTTTGTCGCGCACTGTGATTGTAAGCTCTGATTATAACCGACTCTTATTATTTTACAGGTGTAAATCTGTTAATTGGGACCGAGAACGGCTTGATGTTGTTGGACAGGAGTGGACAGGGTAAAGTTTACCAATTGATCAGTAGAAGACGTTTTCAACAAATGGAGGTTCTCGAGGGTCAAAATATCCTGGTTACGATCAGCGGTAAGAAAAATAGAGTACGCGTCTACTATCTTTCTTGGTTGAAGAGCAAAATTCTACGGACAGATGGTCACAGTGATGTAAGTTTTATTTTACGCGCACACACACACACATGCATTTAATTTCCTTTCTGTGTACTCGTTTTAATATCGAATATTACTTTGTAGCAAGTCGAACGACGTAATGGTTGGATCAATGTGGGCGATCTGCAGGGCGCTGTGCACTTCAAAATAGTGAAATATGAAAGAATAAAGTTCCTTGTGATCGCGTTGAAAGATTCCATAGAGATTTACGCCTGGGCGCCAAAGCCGTACCATAAATTTATGGCTTTCAAGTCTTTTGGCGAGCTCGCGCACAGACCTCTATTGGTTGACCTTACAGTTGAGGAGAGTTCAAGATTGAAGGTTATCTATGGTAGTGCTGATGGATTTCACGCGGTCGATTTGGATTCCGCCACAGTTTACGATATATATTTACCAAAACATGTAAGAAAACTCAGATCTGTTTATTCATATTGATAAATGTGCGCGATGCGATTTATTGGCTGATCTCGTCATTCAAGAAATCCGAATTTAATTTCTTGATAATAATCAGTAATGCACGAGTAGAATATTCATAAGTACTTTGCATTATTTGAAATCTATTTCGACATAATCTTCGGTAAAAATATTAAATTCAGTTATAAAAAATTATTATAAAAAATAATCAATAATAAATTCAATATTAAATTCAGTTATAAAAAATTATTATAAAAAATAATCAATAATAAACTAGATTTAATAATAAAGAAATACCGTGTGCGTGTGCGTATATGCGTGCGTACGTGTGTGCATGATAGACTTATTTTTAAAATTTCAGATATTCAGTCATCAAGTTTCTTTAATGATATTTTAAGTCTATAAATTATTAAATTCGAATTGTTAAAATCGAAAAACAATTGGAAGCATATACATCTACTTAAATTTTTATTCTTTTTAAAATTTGGTGACAATGTGTATTATTATTTGTTTTTCAATCGTAGACCCAGGGTCCTATTTGTCCGCACTGTATAGTAGCGTTGCCAAACAGTAATGGTATGCAGTTACTACTCTGCTACGATAATGAGGGCGTATACGTAAATACTTATGGCAGAGTATCAAAGACGATGGTTCTTCAGTGGGGTGAGATGCCTACGAGCGTCGCATACATTGGTACGGGACAAATTATGGGTTGGGGAAACAAGGCGATTGAAATTAGGAGTGTAGAGAGTGGTCATCTCGATGGTGTTTTTATGCACAAGAAGGCTCAACGACTCAAGTTCCTCTGTGAACGTAATGATAAGGTGCGTGTAATTTGAAATGTACAACACTTAACGATTAATTGAAACGCATATTAATGTATGAAATCCATCCGCCTATTTGTCTTTTTACTCATATATATAATTTGTAACATTATGTCGCTTTATCTGTTTCTTAGGTATTTTTCTCGTCGGCAAAGGGTGGTAGTTCGTGCCAGATCTATTTCATGACTCTAAACAAACCGGGCATGGCCAACTGGTGATCCCGAATGAGGCCAAATTTGGCCCCAAGATTATTATCCTCACGTTTACCTCCGTTACACAATCCTTCGCGTGTATCGGGATATACAGCATCGGCGCGCACACTCGCTCGTCCTTCACTGCCAGGACCCAGCGCCTTGGAGACCAGGAAGTGTGTACACCGTATCCAATATCTTTATCAGCATCAACAACAAGTACAGCATTGTCAACGTCATCGTCATTATTCTCATTATTATTTACGTAATCTTTCGTACAACTACAATTGTGATTACGAAGAAGCTGAAGAGTATGATAATAGGTTCCAACAATGCACTCGGTTGCCGTTACGAAGCACACCGGGGACGTTAACATTCGTCAATCTGCTTGTCAAGAAATTCCTCTGTTTTTTCATTTGTTCGCCTTGCGGATTGCGTAATGCAGCCTAATGTGCGGCCGAAACGCAGAGCGAATTCTTCTCCAACCCCTCCATAAAACAAGAGTGCACGATGTATTATTGCATGCTGGTAAATCGTATTAATAGTATTCTATGTATTTTTCTTTCATTTTTTTTATATAAATTTATCGCATTAATCACTACGATAAGTCTGTACTTGTTTTGCGTTGGCATGTATACGTAAAGACTTTAATTCTCAAGGAATCTTAAATATTAAAAATGAAATAAAGTGTGTTTTACCATGTTTGGCGAATAGTTAATAATTAAGAGTGTTTTATACGGAAGATGATTTAGAATAACGTAATAAAGTATGAACTTGATTTGTGCAGATCTTTCTAAAAAATTGTGAGTAGAAAAAATTGTAGTTGTAAGAACAGTGTTGACGAATTACCAGCTCGCATAGCTAATCGGTTGTTGCTGTGCAACTGTTTTGTAAAGAAATCCGTGCAATAAAATCGATAAATCGGTCTGTACAAAAAAGCTCTATCTAAGAGACTTTTCTTAAATCAAGGATATACTCCGATAATCGAAGTGTGAGTGTCGTATAAAAATTCGGAGATCTTGAGTAAAAAAAAGAAAGAAAGAAAGACAGATGGAAAAAGGAAGCTCGTATAGGGCTCGAAATCGTGATTATTTTCTTGTCGAAGTTTGTTAATTTCTTAGTGAAAAGTTCTGGTGTAGTTTTTAACGAAATGTGTAGCAACGCTCTAGTAAAAAGCGGACACTTTACGATGGGCTGGCTATATGGGCTGGCTCCATGAATAATGGAGATGACATCTTTACATATAACGCGATATCATGATAAATTTAGAATTAAGTGAGAGTAATTGAGGGGATGGGCGGAATAAAGGCAATTCTACTTAGGCCCTTTTTCCAGCAATTAGCTTTTTCATGTAATATTGATCGTAATAGAGAAGTATTGTACATGTAACTTCTTAAAGACATTACATAAATTTATTTAATATTGTATCCATTTATGTATAATAAAAAAAGTAGCAAGTCATTTTAATTTTTATTAATATCAAGATTTTGTAATTAGACTTTTATTCCGCCCATCCCCTCAATTACTAACGTTAATTAATTGTCTAGTTATAGCAGCTGGGTTCTTTCCGTTCATGCGAACAAAAGCATGACGATGATGACGATGACGCGAAATGATATAATGTGGATAGACATTTGACGGACGAGTCGCATTTTTACAAACAATAGAGTAATTGTATTGAAGGAATTTCGTGACGCCATGATGTCGCGGAATGAATAGCCAAGTTTCTAATCTTTTTCTTTTTTATATTTTCAAAGTTCCAGTACTTTTTTTTTACATTTTTGACATACGCACTCTATATCATGAGAAACATATTTGTCGTTTATCGACGAACAACATATGTAAGTCGATATGTAAGTCTTCAGCTTTTGTAAGAAAGAACTGTACATAAACCTTAAATTGAATTTCGGTTGAATTGCCTGAAAATTTGAAATGTTATAGATAAATGTCTGATAAAATATCTCCACAGGCATGACCCCCTTGTAATGAACTGTTTGACTTCTACGAGGCATCATTTTTCGAAACTGACTAATATTACAATTTCTTATTTTTTTTTAGTACAGTGCATTCCTATATCATTTGCACTTTCTATGTATATTTTTAAGTAAAAAATTATAAGGATAATGTTGTCCTAATTGTTTCTCACAAATCGGGATGCTTTTGATTATTGTTTTATATTATAAGATTTAATAGAAAAATGAATTTTTATTATTAAAAAAATATAATTTAATAATAAAGCAAAAAATATTTAACTGATAAGAACTAATAGTATAAATAATTATGAAAACAACGGTTGTGAAAAGTATTAATATGTCGCAGAAGTTCAAGCACGATCTCGAGACGCGCACAAAGATTCGCTGCGTACAAGTCGGATGTACGCTTAAATAAGATAGCAACATTACGACTGGCGCATGGTTTACTCAATATAAATATAAACGAAGCATAAACGATTCTTCATGCGCGTCCCATAATCGTGCGTAAAATTCCGCGCTCTAGATATGAAGCAACATAGCGTTGACTTAAATCAAGTTATTGACTCGATATTCTTACAGCTTTTTTTTGTAAGAAACAATTAAGTCAATATTATCCTTATAATTTTTTTACTTAAAAATATACATAGAAAGAGCAAATAATAATGTAGAAATGTACCTTACTTGTTGAAAATAAGATATTGTAGTATTAGCCTGTTTTGAAAAATGACGCCTCGTAAAGGTCAAACAGTTCATTACAGGGGGTCGTGCCTATGGAGACTTCATCAGGACGACAAGATCTATAACATATTAAATTTTCAGGCAATTCGATTTCGAATCGATTTCGAATCGAAATTCAATTTCCATAAGATTTGTGCAAGGTTCTTTTGTAACTTAGCGAAACATCGCGCGCTAAAAGAGAGCATCCTATCTTTCTCCTTTCCTGCTCGTTTTTTGATTGTAAATCGCCGTTTCACTTCCGAGAAGCGTTACTATGGTCTAATCTCGTATAATCTCAAAGATACTTTCTCTTCGGTTTGAAAAAGAATTCTTCATATAATCATTAAATCGGTATTTTATCGATGTCGGATTATCCTAGGTCGATTTAAGCTGGCTTAAACAGTGTTAATAATGGGAAGAAAGAGTAAATTCCCAATTATATGCGACTTGTTCATTCACGTGATCTAATGGAGTTTACGAATACAATCAGTATACGTAATGTTCGCGCAGGAATTTTGTCAATGGATCGAATAATGTTAGAAATTGTAGTAGAAACGTATTTAATTGACAACATGACAAGAATATCAAGATTATCCGATCAGACGTTTTTCCGTGCGACTGAGAAGGATGTGTTCGGGCGAAAACAAAGTATATGGATTGTGTACGTGTGCATGACGTCGTAGCGAGAGCTAAGCAAATATTGCGATATAGCAATGTACTCTAACAATATCTCTTTTCGTCCAACTTAATCAAGTTGACATATCTTTGCTCGTCGCGCGCATCGAAGCGACTAAAGCGATCTTGTCGTCGATCGGAGTCTACATCTTTTTACGTAAAGCATCATGTAATATGACGCGACTTGCAACACGTAAGCGCGACAATACTTCTAACGGTCCGAGCGAAATTAAGTTACGTGAGACATTTGTACATATATTTATGTATTCGTAAATAAATAAATATGTGACATGATGTCGCACGCGACATATACGGAGAGATACATTTTACTACGGTGTAATTAGACAATTAATGTGTGTTGTCTAACTTCACTATGCGCTCTACGTCGATCGATTAGCGACTTTTCGAATGTCGTCGAGACGTGAATGTCTTACAGTCAGTTGATAACGTGAAATCTTGTTCTTGGCGAAACATTTTTTATACCGTTAACGAGAAGGCACAGGAAGGGGCAGAGCTCCGCTAGAGTGCTATGAAAGACTGCTTTTTAAATGGCGGAAGCTTTTCATCGCGCAAAGACAGAATGAATGGGACATACACAGAATGAAAAAGGAAGAGAAAGAGGAAGAGAATGTAAAGAAAGAAAAACTGAGTGAGTGTGCGTTTTTGCGTGTGCATGCGTGCGTGCGTGCGAGAGAGAGAGAGAGAAAGAGAGAGAGAGAGAGAGGAGGGGGTGAAAATTGAGAGAGAGAGAGAAAGAGAGAATTTACAGGCGGTTATCTACATTGGCAGGAATTTGAATATAATATTATGATAAAGTAATATTATTAATTATATCTTGAACTAGACTTGCAAACTAATTTTGTACGAAACAACTTTCCCTTCTTTCTTTGCATCTTTTTCTTCACATTCAACTTCTCTATCCTTTAATTTTAAGTTTCTACGGCATTGCTACCTTACCTTCTTTCTCTTACGCATTGTCTCCCAAAGATGGTAGTGATTTTTTTTTACAGTATAGTAATTATTATAGCGCAATTTATCGATTGTATTATTATGATTACTACTTTTAGATTCTTATGAGAAAGATGTCACGATTATTAGAAACGATATACTATGATTACGATGCAATTATTATTTTTATTACTATTCATACACTACTGCTAAGGTCAAATATACGGACATTCGTAATTTCATTAACGATGTATTTCTCTTATCCTTTCGATTCTTCCTCAGTGAAACCAACAATTCCCTTTTCCGCCATTCGAGAATGTAATCGTAAATTAAGATTGGTTCAACGGTCAGCCCGCTATTGTTAATTCGCATTCTCGTAATAAATCCGGTTGCTAACGCGATTGTGTTGTGCGATGCTTATCACGACTGTGATCAATTCGAACTTGTCGAGGACTCGTGTATTTCCTGAGCACGTGCGATAGAATTTTCGTATTCTGCAAACGGCTCCAGATTAATCGCTTACCGATTTCCGTTTATCGCGTCCTGTTTTCGCGTCATCAATATTCGAATTACCAATGAAAAGCGGCGTATCGTACAAATAGATCGTACATGATTTTGTTCTTTATTTTATTTTAAATTCAATATCGCCCCTTTATTTAATCTTGTTACAACGATCAATATGCTAAAATGAATGCGGTGCAAGATTCCTTCGTTCAAGCCTTGTAACCAAAGCACGTCGATTGCTTGCTATGGATAACAAATAATTTTACGCGATTTAAAATCGCTGACATTGGAGAACGAAAGGATTTTATGACAAAAATGCTACAATTTTAATTGTACTAATATAAATCGACCCATTTAATAAATATCCTAACGCCATTAACCCTTATGTGGCCAACCAAAAAATCTTGTACCGAGGCCAACCGAGGTACCCGGGTACCTTTATACAAATTTATGGCTAAAAACGTGCTGTAGCCTTAGTTATCTTTATCTATTTGATGGATATTGATTTATTTAGTTGACGAATATATTCTAAGCTAAATATAATAGTATTATTGTATATAGTGACCTTTTGTTATCCTTAGTCAGATATAAAACGCTGGCAGCTATGCTGTTACCCTCTTTATTTCGAAGGCCAGATGCATTGAACTAAAAAGGTAGGGAAGTAGAAGGATCTCTACATTCTTCTATACCTGAGTAATGTTCTAGAATATTTTTGAAACGAATGTATACCCAGTGTTCACAGATTTAGAACGAAACGTACGGAGGTGGGGGAAGCTCCAGCACTACTTTTTTTGAAACTCGAAATTTTTTGTGAAAATAAATAAAAAAAAAACTTTCTAATGCATAATTTTATAGGAAATCGGTCAAATAATGGGGATCCGAGACGATTTTAGCCAATATTTTTAAGAAAAAAAGTTATTCAACAAAATGTGCGACCATAGGTACCCGGGTACCTGGTTGGCCACAGTAGGGATATACTACCCGAATCCATTATTTATGTATAGAGGTACCCGGGTACCTGGTTGGCCTGGGGAGGTACTTTTTTTGAAACTCGAAATTTTTTGTGAAAATAAATAAAAAAAAAACTTTCTAATGCATAATTTTATAGGAAATCGGTCAAATAATGGGGATCCGAGACGATTTTAGCCAATATTTTTAAGAAAAAAAGTTATTCAACAAAATGTGCGACCATAGGTACCCGGGTACCTGGTTGGCCACAGTAGGGATATACTACCCGAATCCATTATTTATGTATAGAGGTACCCGGGTACCTGGTTGGCCTGGGGAGGTACTTTTTTTGAAACTCGAAATTTTTTGTGAAAATAAATAAAAAAAAAACTTTCTAATGCATAATTTTATAGGAAATCGGTCAAATAATGGGGATTCGAGACGATTTTAGCCAATATTTTTAAGAAAAAAAGTTATTCAACAAAATGTGCGACCATAGGTACCCGAGTACCTGGTTGGCCACATAAGGGTTAACTTTAACTTTATAAAATGCATTAGATCTTGAAGAAAACTTTCTAACAAAATAATTTATATTAGACTTTTTGTAAAAAAAGGAAATAAAAATTGCTACTTAAGAGCCAACGCAGTTAAAGGTGTGCAAAAAAATTGTTTATCAATATTTAACAAACATGCATACGTACGTTTGAATGATTTAGGTCCTTATTAATATAATTACAAAAATATAAACTGTTATTAATACATAAATATATCAAATGATAACAAATATCCTATAATTACGTGTGAACAACGATATCTTGCTTAGTGATCATCTTGTTATTGCAGAAATCAGAATTGCGAACAAGAAAAAGTCCATAATTAAAGAGTATTATAACAGTGGTCGATTATTAGATAAACCAATATATAAACGCCAATCATCCTCCTTAATTATGGACTTTTTCTTGTTCGCAACTCTGATTCCTGCAATAACTAGATGACCACTAAGCAATATATCGCTGTTCACACGTAACTATAGGACATTCGCTGTCATTCGATATATTTATGTATTAATAACAGCTTGTATTTTTTGAATTGCATTGATAAGGATCTAAACGTTGGTCGAAATGTACGTATGCACGTATGCATAAATATTAATAAAAAATTTTTTTTATATGTTAACTGCATTGGTTCTTAAATGGCAATTTTTGTTTCATTTTTTACATTAGATTTTCAGAGTCGTATTTATCATTATTTATCTTTTCATAAAAGTTTTTGTATCGCTGAATTTGATTCCAGCCTAAAAATCTGAAACTCAAAATGATGAATTCAATATGTGTTGTGCCGGTATTTCACGGCACGGTTCGCGGATCCATGGAGGACTTTGGGAGATGACAAGAAACAATTTTGTAGTTTGGAGTAGAAAATATATTTAGCAGTTTTACACATATCACCAGTGGTTTTTTATTATTGTACAATTCCATTTAGCATTATTCGCGTCGCGATAGATACTGTTACAATTTCGGTGAGGCGAGGGGCAAAGTAACGACAATCCTCTTTCAAATTTCTGATCGTCAACCGCATTCGCGATCGCACTTACATATTTATCTTAATTTCCGCGGCAGCTTTGGCCCGTCCGCGTTGGCCCGTCAGCATTCCGCTTATCCGATGGCCCAGCTTTGCGCAAATGTCTTGCATTCGCATTTCTACTGTTTATATTCGGGGTTTATTCTTTTATATTAATTATATTTAATAAATTCGTTTTGACAATATCTCGGTTTAACTTTTGATTGTTGATATTTTCTGGCACGTTCTTGGCGCAATTATCACTTGCAATTAGCACTCGTGACATATGATTGATCAAAAAAGTAATCTGATTGTTGAAATTCAACGTTAAGATTTCTTGGGCTCGCTGAAACTTGTGTCACAAGTCACAACACCCATTCCTACTGAAAAAAATCACGTCACAGTTGCATGATGAAATCATGTAATTAAAACACAGGGTTGGCAACATTACCTCATAAAAATAACTCGTTACCGTTTCTCTCTATCGCTACCGTCCTAAAAAAATAACTCGTTCCTATTACTAGTTATTGGTTTGCAAAAGTAAACTCGTCACTATTATCGTTACTCAAAATGTAACGTGAGTCGTTACTTTTTCGTTACTTTTTTTTCTTGACACTAATAGAATATTATATGCAGATTTTTTTTGGTAAATATAAAAAAGATGTCAATTCTATTTTTTAGTAGAGAAATAGAGCTCAAAAAATATATGCCTATACCTATATATATATATATAAACGAGAATGAATTGAAATGGATTCAGATTTTCAGAAATATTGATTCACAATTGTTAAAATAAATGCTTTTCAATCCTGAATGCATTTTTATTCATTTATAGGAATTGCATGGAGCATCTTTATGGCTTTCAATCTAAAAATAATTAAAAATGTTAACTTTTTCTGTGTGCATTGTGAATAGTGTTCAATTCAAAATTTTGAATAGGAACTGCAGTTTTTCAATCCAATTACATCCAATTGAATCTAATTGAATCCAATTGAATCCAATTAAATCCCCAAAAAAGTATTCGCTATTTAAAATACGCGCGCATTTGGATAGAAAAAAATTTCAATCCATTTTAATTCATTCTCGTTTACTGGATAGTGAACATTGTGCATTATTTTCATGAATAAAATAGCTGTCATATTATATAATATATGCTGCATTTTTTGAAATTTTTATACTTAAATTTATTTTTCGTATTACTTTTAATAAGATATCTTTAAATTATACTCTTAAATTTAACTCTTAATATATATATAATTTTATTTTACTATGCATGAGGTTTGTATGTGGATTTCCATAATTTTTGCAAATATACAAAAATTATGAATAGATTCTTATAGAGGAAAGGCCCCTATTATGAGATACTGAATTTATTATAGATAAATGCTAGAAGTCTATAGGCAGAATTTAAAAAATAGTAGGTCATTTTGAAGGAAATTTAATAAGCTTTAACATAATGTTATATAAAATTTAATTCAAATTCCATTTTTTTTTTGAAAATTAAAGAAATGTAAAAAGTGAGCAAATCACACGAATTCAACAAATTATGCTCCTAATATGAGATGTCCCGAGAAATCGCTAGTAAAACGCAAAATATATTAGTATTGCAATTAAAAAACTTTATTTCATGTTTCTAAAATGCAAACACAGCCAGCGTGCGTGAAAAATGAGTATGTGATAGATTATACCCAGAATTTGTCTTCAGATAGTTGGAATCAATCACAGAAATAGGCACTCGACATTCGTTCCGGTTGTCCTTTTTGTTATTATACAATAACATTTACTCTTTAGCAACAATTTTCACTATAACATAGGAGCACGAATTATTTCATTATTAGAAATATCTTGGGTATCTCATATTACGATTTCCATACCTTATGGTTTTACGATCATAAAATCTTAACTTCTGTAATTAAACAATTCAACATATCCCGTATTTTTCTATTAGTACGATCTTACTCTATCACTACATGAAGAATTTATTGCCAAATTTATTAAATAATAAACAAAATTTAAAGGCTCATCTCAATACTTGAAGATATTTAAATTCTAAAATTTTTTTTACAATGAGAATACAGCAGAAACGTCGCTATCTCATATTAGGCGCCTATCTCATTATATAAAGAGGCTATATATGTATTTTAACATATTAGGTTAAGTAAAAAGTCATCGCGTTTTTTTAAAAGACATCTATCAGTAAAAACCGCAATTACTTTCTTACCAACAATATAAATATATCTTAATAGAGTAAAATTCAGCTTTAAAAATCTCTTTTTTAAATTATACGATACGACAATTTTTAATGGAGTTATGAGCAATTAAAGTCAAAATAATTCTTTTATTTAATCCGCGATAACTCAGTAATCAAAAGTCGTAGGAATATTAAAAAAAAACGATTTTGTAGGGAAAGTATCAAGCTTTCACGATAGGTAATCGAAAATTTT
Organism: Trachymyrmex septentrionalis; assembly: GCF_001594115.1. NCBI lineage: Eukaryota > Metazoa > Arthropoda > Insecta > Hymenoptera > Formicidae > Trachymyrmex > Trachymyrmex septentrionalis. The sequence continues at coordinate 113,028 of NW_017305465.1, forward strand.
CTCAAATTCGTTTTGGACACGTTACAAATCCACAAAGTGAGAAGAAAATTTTTCGTCTTTTTCAGCTCGTAGTTTTTGGTATGTAAAAATTATCAAACTCATATAAACTTAAAAAATGTGATAAGCTTTTAAAAGTAGAGATTTCAAGCTTTAAAACCCTTTTTTTAAATTTGAATTTCATTCATTATTGACGAAGATATTGTATATACAACTTTGAGCTAAAAAATACGCGATGACTTTTTACTCAACCTAATATTTAAAAAGACATTTATAAACTTGTATATTTAAATAACAAATCAAAGGACTCTTTCTATACAAAAAAAATAATAATAAGTAACGGGCAAAGTAAGAGTCAACACATTTCTTTGAAATTAACAAAAGAATATACCATATATTCTTTTAAAGCTCTAATCGCAGATTCCGACGAGATGTCGCACATTTCCTTAATATCAATCCATTTCGAGTACGATTATCACAAGGTACATATGACCGCTAATTGGTCCGCAAAAATCTAGATATATGCGATAGTTTGGCCCCTGATCATTTTCATACATGTAACGAAGCCTTTGGGGGATCATCCGCGCTCTCTAAACACCCTTCACATGTCTCAGTTATTTCTTCAATGTCCCTATCTAACGCAGACCACCAGAAATAAGACCGAACTAACACCTTCATTTTAACCACCCTGAGATGAGCTCCATAAAGCTCTTCTAATAAATCGGTTCTCAAAGACTGTGGAATAACAATGCAGTATCCCCACATTACACAATCTTCTTCCAAAGACAACTCTAATCTACGACTATAGAATGGCTTCAGGCAATCGTCCACTCTATTCGGCCACCTCTGCATTACAAAATCTCGAACTCTACTCAAAATTGCATCTTTGCTTGTTTCCCTACGAACGAGTTTACAATCTACACTTTATACCTCTTCCCCGATTATTTTTAAATATGTATGTTCCTCTGACTCTTCCATTTCAATTGACTCGTTAATATCTTCCCTACCAATTCTCGATAGACTGTCAGCAAGCCCATTATCCTGTCCCTTAATGTGTTTAATTTTAAAGTCATATCCTGCTAAAAATACGACCCACTTTTGCACTCGACTAGCTGCCATTTGTGGAATTCTTTTCTTTGGTCCAAAAATGTACGTTAAAGATCAGTTTCTAATATGAAATTACGACCGTAAACATACTGGTGAAATGTTTTCGCTTCAAATATTAGAGCTAATGCTTCTCTGTCAAGTTGAAAGTAATTTCTCTGTGTCTCTGACTATTTTAGAGGCGAACGCTATTGGCCTATCCGATCCATCCGGCAGAATATGTGACAAAGCTGCTCCTAACCCTAGGAGGTGCATAACACGTAATTTTAAGTGGTCTTTCTGTATCATAGTGTATTAAATTCTCCCGCGATGCTAGATGCTCTTTAGCCTTTCTAAAAGCTAAGTCTTGCTCCCTTGTCTAAACCCATTTGTCTAAACACATTTGTTATTCTTTTTAAGAAGTTCATATAGCGGTCCTACCATGTCCGCATAATTTTTAATGAATTTGGAATAATAATTAATCATACCTAAAAATGACTTGAGCTGTGTAACGTTTTCGGGTTTTTTAATATTCACAATTGCGTCAACTTTCCTGTTTGAAGCTCGAATGCCCTTGTCGCTTAATTCGAATACTAAAAATTCAATACTGTCTTGTGCAAATGCACATTTATGTTTACTTAATTTGATCCACAATCTTGCAACCTCTGTAAAACTTCCGTTACATTTTGATCATGCTCTTCCCTTGTAGTTCCTGTAACCACTAAATCATCGAAGAATATTGCGATCTTGTTTACCAGTCCTGAATTTTTTCCATTTCGCGTTGGAACAAATCAGGTGCTGATGCTATTCCGAAACTTAAACGATTACTTCTAAATAAATCTTTATGAATTGTTATCGTAACTAATGATTTTGATTCTTCATCTAACTCTACCCTAATAGGCCCGCGCTAAATCTAATTTTGTAAATATCGTACCCCCCCCCCCCCAACTTGATGAGTAAATCTGATTCTCGGAATTGGGTACTTATTCATCTGTAAGTGTGGATTAAGTGTTACCTTATAATCTCCGCATAAACGTATTTAACCGTTCGATTTTGGAACCGGTACAATGGGCGTTGCCTACTCACTATTTTTAACTGTTTCTAGAACTCCTTCTTTTAATAAACGATCAATTTTTCGACTTTTTCTCTTAACGCAAAAGGCAACTGATCTTGGTTTGCAAAATACTGGATTGGCATCCTCCTTTAGATGTAACTTAAATTTTTTTTTAGTATTTATAATGCCCCAGTTTCCTAGAAAAAAGTGACTCGAATCTATTATTAATATCTTTAGGTTCTTCGCTCACTGCTTTAATTGATAACTTTTCTATTGGTTCTTTGAACTGCATAATCTCTAGGGCTTGAAGCCAATTCCTACCTATTATTGGCGTGCTTCTACCTGGTAATACAAATAATTCAAGTTCCCGTTTCCTATTCTTAAATTCTACTTTAACTTTTACCGAGAGGAATTATTGGGTCCCCTGTATATGTTCTAAAACTACGTGAAGTTCTCGTTATGATTGCATTTTCAAACGGCTTAAATTTCTCGAAATCTCTCTGTGATATTGCAGATATCGACGATCCTGTATCAATCTCGAACGCCAGCGCTTTGTTTCTTATCCTAAGATTAACTTTAAGTGGTTTTACATTATCTAGCATTTCACTATTATCTGTATCCTTTTTATAATACACGTTATTTATGCTGTCATTATCGTTTCCGGATTCTTTTAAATAATGATTTGGATTCTTTACTACATTTTTAGTCTTATTCTCCGCTCGTTTTTGTTTCTGACTTTTCTCCTCTCTACTAAATTCTTTACTTTTACAGACAACCTCTAAATGACTCTTTTTTCTGCACGCGTTACATGCATAATCCTTAAAACGATAATTTTTCAATATGTGACCCTTTTTCCCGCAACAAAAACAAGAAATTATCATTTTCCTTTCCTTATCCATAAAATTGAGTTCGCTTTCTTTACTGCTTGCCGTACTCGCCATGTCTGCCGCTTCACGTCCTGCCATTTCCATGATTGCACTAATTTCCATCGTCCTGGCATATCAAATGTTGTTCTTCCAGTAATCTCTTCCTTATCTTTTCACTGGCCAGCCCCTATACGAAATGGTCTCGAATGTGGATTTCCAATTGATTCCTAAACTGGCAATGAACTGATAACTTTTTAAGTTTGGCTATATATGTTTTAATGTCCTCTCCTTCCATCTGCTTGCATTGCTTGAATTTATAACGCTGCGCTATTACACTTCACTGCGGCAGATGTTTTTGCATACTCTCTGCAAGACGTTCCAATGAAAGATTTGCCGGATTTTCCGGTGAATTGTAGAGAAGTTCATATCCTTCACTACCCATTAACGTAATAAAAAGCGATATTTGCTTTTCTTTCGGCACATCATTACCTGAGAAGTAGTTAATCTTTCGAACCATCTCGTTCTTCCTTCATTGAAAATTCGGATATATTGCCAACGGTCCCTCTTACAATGATTTCTTTTACTATGGTTTCTGTGCCACGTGGTTCTTCCTTTTTAGCTGCTTCAAATTCTGCTTTTATTTTTGTTGACTCTCCATTGCTAAGTGTATTCTTCGATCTTGTTGTTTTGCTCTTTCTGCCAAAATTCTTTCTCGTTCCTCAAGTTCTTTTTGCAATTTTAATAAATCCGTTGTCGACATTTTTTTTTTTATCCACACTTAGAATTACTTTTCACTAAGCTTTGTTGATTCTTAATAAGGATATCAATTTTCCTCGTCGCCAATGTAATATATCGGGGATAGGTCTCGCAACAAACAAGAGATCGGATTACTTTGAGGTAAAATATATTTGTAACAAAAGTCGCGGAATAAAAATAAGTGCTCACTGGCTTTGCCATTACACAAGAATAAAATGGTCGGATGAGAGTCCCCTCTTCGTTTGTCTTAGCACGCCCTCTACGCAGCGCTGCGCGGAGAGAAAAAAAATTGTTACTAGTAGCGCTGCTTATGGTATAAGCATATGGGGACTGCCACATCAAATTGTTACGGATAATGGGTCGGCATTTGTGAGCGAGCAGTTTTAAGAGTTTGTATTGCGTAATGCTATTAAGCATACGAAAACTGTACCGTATCACCCTGCGTCTAATGAAGCGGCGGAGAATGCTGTGCGCACTTTTAAAAAAAAGTTTAAAGTATTGCTTAGGGATAATACGAGACATGATGCTTTATACAAATATTTGTTTTATTATCGCTCGACATCACATTATTGTACAACGGAAAAGACACCAGCGGAATTGCACTTAAACAGACGTTTGAGAACGAGATTGGATATTATTAAATCCGATATTAGAAGTAGAATTGAGTAGAAGCAAAATGATCAGCAACGTTTTTTTAAGGGAAATCGTACAGTTATTTTTGGAATTAATGATTCAGTGATGGCTAGAGATTATAGGACAAAGTCATGGAAACAGGCAACAATTATTGAGCAAACTAATCCGGTTACTTATGTTAAAACTGATGACGAACGTATCTGGAGATGTTACATTGATCAACTGCGAACATGTAATCTGCGTTCACCGAGATCTAATTTGATCAAGAGCTCAGAACTATCGAAAGATAGTGTTACACCGGATAAACATATTTCTTTAACTCCTAATATAAGAGATAACATGGATAAGGGAGGGAGGGCATTGTTGACTCATTGTAATGTTAGCGACGATCAGGTCACTTCGAACAGTGATATAAGTACTCGCTGTCAGGGCGAAATAACTGCAGCGGAACCGAGGAAAACAAGGAGTATCCACATTGAAGTGGGAAGACGCTCAAGCCGAATTCCGAAACCTCAGTGAATCTTAGATTTATAAGTTTGTATTTCTTTTTTTTTATTATGTTTTTCAATTTAAGTATGGAGGAGATTGTAGTGTATGTAGATAGCGCTACTGGTAACAATTTATTTTTTCTCTCAGCGCAGCGCTGCGAAGAGGGCGTGCTAAGACAAGCGAAGGGGGGATTCTCGCCCGACCGTTTTATTCTTTTGTAATGGCAAGAGCAGTGAGCATTTATTTTTATTCCGCGACTTTTGTTACAAATATATTTTACCTCAAAATGATCCGCTCTCTTGTTTTACGAGACCTATCCTCAATATATTACAGACACGAATAATCACAACGATAGTCTTTAATACTAACAGAAGAGGTGAGACGTACAGACAACCACGTATAACGTTGCGCGAGACAACGGCGGATCGGTTATAGCGAAGAAGACGTGCGCGGTAAAGCATCAAGGCTCGTTTCATGTATAGAGTCTGTTTGTAGGTCGTACAAATGATACGCGGGTTCCGCTAACAACAATTAGTAAGCAATTTATTTCTGGTATAATCATAACGTCTTTTATAATACAATAAATACGTGATATTTTTCTTATATATCTTTATATATTAAAAATCTTTTTAAGTTTTTTTTTCTTATATATATTATATAAATATATTATAATACAATATTTTGTAAAATGGGAATTTTTTAGAAATATACTATAGTTATTAATACAGTCGATAGTGATACTGAAAATTATACAATTCTTGTTGTTAGCTAAATATAAAGTAATTCATCATTACAAATATTGATGATTATATAATTATTGCATATGTATAGCTACATAACATTATTTTATCACTTTTAGAATATATGTACTCCACAAAATTTATCTATCATTGAACAAGAAATAATGAAGAAACATAATAATAAAAGCAATAATGGTACAGATTTCGAATAAAGTTAGTAAGTAATTAATTTCTGCATTGTAAATGTAATTATTTGTTATATAGTTTAAAGTTATACCACCACTCATTATTTAAACAATTATACGTAATATTATTCTAAATCTTTATATTTTTCAATTCCTACAATTTTTCAAAGATTTTATATTTTATTTGAATATACATGTTTTCATTATCTTATAGAGAGTGACGATTTTCAACGATTCGTGATCAGAAAATTTATTGATTTGGAGATGAAAATAAACCGAATTAATTATAAAGTTGATGTATTATAATTCTTAAGAATTTAAAAAAGCTTGCTATTTCTAATGTTGAGATAGAAGATAAAGAAAGTATTAATATTTTTCAAGAATTACCAATAAAAGATGAAGTTAATCTAGAATTAATAGAAAGAAAATTAAAAAATGATATGTACTATAGAAACGAAATGGTAAGTTTAATATCTGTAATTTAAAGATTTATTACAAAGTATCTTATGAAGGATTTTTGCAAATGCATTTTTATGTACAATTGCATATTTTACGTTGATATTTTTCTTATTTCGGAAAGTTTTTATGAAGATGTTTTTATGAAGAACAGCTGCTTTAAAATAAAATTACATCGATATATTTTGTGTGATTGTCGAAGTTATATAATTTTATATTATATAGATTTCGAAAATAATAAAATAATATTAATTTGAAATAATTGCAGATTAAGCAATTGTCATGTCTAACACGTGATGATTTAAACTACTTGTGTAGAACTCGTAAAAGCAGTTATATCTAATAAATTTGCTACGTATATAAAGTACAGTTGGTATAGAGCAAAGAAACAAGTTTTCTCGCAACTAGAGATATGCAAAGTCATTTTGAGTAAGATACTTATTGTTGGGAATGAGTGAATTCCAATAAATGATTGAAAGATGGTTTATTTAGTCAAAAACAGACTTGACGACACATCGTATATAAAAACGGTTAGAGAGAAGAAAAACTGCCGGTAGGGCATGAATACAAAAAACGCACCTAGCGGCAAACAGAATATAAAACATAAAGATGTCGATAACTAATCGGCTGTGACTCGTATGTCGGTAATCCGCCGGGCGCCATAATTGATTGGACAAGCAACTATCCATCACTTATAATCCATTTTCGTATTTTTAAGGAAAATTTCACAATTCACGGTTAACTCTTAACCGAGGTTTAACTTATTTTTCATCTCTTTCTAATCTTAGAATTGAACAGAGATAAGGAATAAGTTGAATCTCGGTTAAGAGTTAACCATAAATTGTGCAAACTAGGCCTCAGTAATTGATTCCTTTATAAATTCATATATTTATAAGTGTCTATAGTATTTACTTATTCAATTTATTAAATGTATTTATAAATATTAATATTTTTTCCTATTTCTTATTACAAATGAAGCATAATCCCTTAATTTTAATTGCATTACAGATATTTTTTCCAGTTTATAAAGAAATAATGAAATAAAAAATATTCTCTCTTTCTAGATGTAATTCGAAAGTCACACATAGATGCAACAGACGAGAGAATCTCTATCTCAATTAAAATATGACTGACTCATGCAAGAGAACGTATTGAAAGACGAGCTGAAAACGTAGCAGTAAATGCAGCTGAAAACATAGCTGAAAACGTAACAGAAAACGCAGCTAAAAACGCAGTAATAAACGTAGAAACGTGAAAACATTACAGTATGTAACTAAAAATCGAATGTCATCATTATATAATTCCATTTTTTCTTACTTCTCTTTTGCTCATTTAATAATTTAATATGTTTTATAATTTGATAAAGTCTGCAGATGATTTGCATATTATATTTAGCACTATTAGCACTGCATTTATACGTACAGAACTATACATATTATATTCTGTATATTTAAATTTAGATTATGTATTATAGTTAAAATTGGTACCTTTTTGAATTCTTTCCTTTTAGTTTAAATATCATTCTTGGATGTTAATTTGTATAAGCTTCAATTTTTATAATATTAATTAAGGTTTAAGGTCATTTAAATTAACTGTATATAATTATCTAATCATATTAATTGGCAAACATTTAAGAATTAAGTCAATGTATCTTCATAGGAAATGATGCAATATATAACATTGATTTAGCAACGAGATGTATCTATATCATATCTAATTTTTTTTTAATTCAATTGCTTTTAAGAATCTAATTAATTTAATGTAAAATGATTTGAACAATTATATATACTTAAAATGATATTAAAAAATTAAATATTAAAGTACTAGGTCACGTTCAGAAATTACGCTCAGATAACTCTTGAGTATATTTTTAATATATGTAACGTAAACCATAGCTTAAATTCGAGTTATCTAGGCGTAATTCCTGAACGCGGCCCTAAAGTACCTAAGCGAACCGTTAAAAGAGATATTAAAAGAGATGTAAAGCCATGCGATACTCTATGACATGTTTATTATAACAGCTATTATATGTATATGGATACACACACGCGCACGTGTGACCTAACCAACAATATACAAGGTAAGCTATGTTTGTGTGGGTACATACGCATAATATATTGATGATATCGAATAGATATACTACAAGATGTTTTCATGATGTTGTATGAACTAAACGAGTATACGAACATCAATAGAAAGTACATAATATATCGCAGTACATATCTCGAATAGTCTGAGTATATCCACAATATACTTTGATATCCCAACGAACGTTCTTAGAATGTATTTGTGCTATCTGGAGATATATAGCATAGTAGTTTTATACACGCACGCACGCACGCACGCACGCACGCACGCACGCACACAGGTGCGTGTATAAAACTACTATGCTAAAAATGAAAAAATCTTAACATTATCCGTAATTGCCATAATACAATATAATTTGCCATTTATATTTCATTTTATATAATTATTATTTTATATAATTATAAAAGTGTTATATGTATATAAAGAGTAAATCTCAAAATAACTTTAAAATGATCAATGCTCTAACAGAAAAGTTTAATTACAACAGAATATTTCCAAAATTTGAGTAATCTGTCATAAATTTGCAACAAGAACGAATTTCTACTATAATTTCTTTTCTATTCGATTTCCTCTCGTTAAATATTAAGTTAAACAAATAGAAATTAAAAACGAATAAATCGCTTTGTCATTATAATTTCTCAGCTTAGTTAACAAATACCAGCTTACAATTTTATTTCCACTCGATCTCCTTTTGTTAAATATTAAGTTATAAACAAATAGAGATCGAGAATGAATAAATCGCTTTGTTATTATAATTCTCTTGTTATTATAATTTCTCAGCTTAGTTAACAAATACCATCATATAATTTGGTTTCCATAATTCATATACCGCGTGCAGCATGTGATCATTTACTTGTATAAAAATAAAATTTCTTTATTTACATAAAATTAGCGAGTATAAAATTTATAAAAAGTGAACGCTTTTCAGTCTTGTTGCGTCTATGTCAAAAATTGTGAATTAGACAGAAAGAAATCTTTTTCGCGAACAGTTATTGTATTGGAAAAGTTGTTATAAGCATAAACAATTTTTTAATTTTAATAGAATTTGGAAATTCCGTATTTTCACATGAAGTTGCTCATCGCTTCTTAAGAAAACAGGAATCACATCAGAAAATTTGAAACATTGTTAAATTTAATTCTCTTGATTTCAATTCACGCTGTAAATTCATACCACAAGCTATTGAAAATTATTTCATTATCTATGAACTTGCGAGCATTACGTTTTTATCTTTATGTAATTTCTTTTTAGTTTTCATCTTGATATTATTGTAACACCTTCGGACTAGCGATTTTTGCTTAATTAAAATTTTTTTTGTAAGTTTTTTATTTTTTGTTTCGATGTACTGATGATGGTCAAATCTTGACCGAAACGTTTATTTATTTATATGTGAATTTTAAATATATGACTTGTGCGTTAACATCTACTGTTGTGGCTGTATGCTCTCCATTATTTATATTTTGGAAATATTTTTCTTCTTGAATTATTTACGAATAACGCAACGCATGAAAAAACGAGCATGGAGGTGAGAGGAGTGTTTTCATAACGATAAGATCGTCACTAGCTCGTCTCGTGTCTATTGTGGCCGGTCCATCGCGAGTTTTTCTGCTCAATAATGGAACAAACGCCAACAGATTGATTGTTCGTCTTTGTCTATCTAACGGGCCGAAATTCGTGGACATAGTGGAAAATAGAACCAAAAAATCGTGGACGTTACCGACCGGATCATGGACATTAGCTACGTAACCACAGCATTGTCGCTGCGCTTGGCTTAGCGCCGACATACTACCGTATCTCCAGAAAAAGTATTTTAAATACATAGCGTGCTCTGAATGAAATATCTTTGGTTAAAGTTAACGTAATTGAACGATTTTTTTTCGGAAGTGCCAAAGGGTTTGTTGGCAGTTTTTAGTGTTATAATCCATTGATAATTTTGCGAACCTTATCGAGGACGAAGAGCGTGTGCCACTGAACTGCTCCTCTAGAGGAGCTCCTTTTATATGTATAAACTGTCTTAAACAAGAAAGAGGAGAGAATGTTTGAGAATATTTTTTTCATTTTGAAGATCAAAATTGAACGAATAGATTTATGTGACTTAAAATTATGTAAAAATATTTGTTAAACAAGCTATCTAAAGATACGGTAATTTAAAACATTGTTTAGGTTCACTGGACTCACAAACACCAATACCATTCGAATACTAATTAGGGTTAATACTGGAAGATAGTGATCAATTACTTATTTTAAGTAAGTGAAAGCACTACCAAATACTATCTTCGAGTACCTTCCAATATTAATTCAAATTTTTGTAATAGTTGAATGACACAAAAGAACAAGCTGGAGACGAAAAATATCTCATTCGCCGATTTCTCGCCAGATTATCTCCACGAAATCAGAACGACATGGAAACACATATCTGAACGAATTTCAGATGACGGGAGGGAAGGAGGGGAAGGATGCCGCGAAGAAAGAGGCAAAATAAAGACGGATATAGGAAAACTTATTTTCCAGAGAAAATAGACGAGTGGAAATTTGTTTCGAAATAGCGCATTTACACGGGCGTTATTACATAAATATAATTACGTATCATAAGGAAAAGAAATATGTAAAAAAAGGACGAGGGAAAAGAAGAAAAAGGAGAAGAAGGAGAGCGGACACATAATTGCAGGTTGCCGCAAACTGATAATAAATAGAACGGCAGAATTAGATTAATCGCTGCCTCTAATTTACTTTTCCGCTCCACCAATCGATTTCCTCTTCGAGTATTGCTCGCCCAGCTCATTAGGAGCTGTTTAGTTGTGCAAAAATTTCCTAAAGTTGCCCCATCTCGGGGTTCATATCGGCAGCACTTTTCCAGCGACTATCATTTACTCGTTAACGATAATGCTTCCGAGTTTGGAGAATACAAAAGTCTGTAGTACGAGCAATCAACTTTATACGTTCAAACATTCTACGATAATGGGAACCGAATCGCTTGTGACTGGGAAAAGCCAGCTGGGACGAGGCAGGAATGAAAAGAGAGGCGCTTCCCGGTATATATACGGTTTGCATACAATTGACTTCGAAAACATAATAAGTTTCTCGAGCGGAGAAATTGCTCCAGGCGTAGCCCGAAAAAGACAAAAAGTCCCTTTTGTCCGATCGCGCTGCGCCGCAGGCACTGTGTTGTTCGGTAGGGAATCGCTGCGGCGCGGCATAAACAATATCAGCAGAACATCATATTCGTGAAAAAGAATAGTAGTTATAATAGGCCGGTTCTAACCTATGAGGCTAAAGGAGGACGCAGGGCGCGGGGAGAAGGTCCCGGCGGCATCGCTGTTTACATAAACATAGGATCCCAGTCGATTGATTACATAAACGTGATGACATTTCTATGCGTTCCGTATTTTTTTTCATTACCCGCCGCCGCCGCTCGCCGTCACCCTTCCCAAAAATGCATCGGTAACAAAGGCTTGCATACACTTACCGCATATACTTACTACAAGTATCTCTCTTCCTCTTATGTTTTGTCATATTACCCACCGCGTTGTCGGTTCCGTTGTATCTTCTTTTCGCACGCAGAAATATTTTATCATACGTTTTTTATTTAATGATTTAAATAGAAAGAACGCTTAATACGCTCGTGACCGTCTGTTCCGTTGAGCGCGATAATGCTGGCAGCGCGCGTAATATGATGGCACTGCGATAATAAGAAAGGAATGAATAATGTCATACACCGAGATATATAGTTTAAATATGCGTTTACTTTTATATATAACGTAATTTTACAATATATATAGCTCTTATTATATAGTTCCTACAATATTTATAAACAGAAACTTAATTTAACTTAATTTAATTAATTTTAAATTGAATTTTAAGCACCTGCTTCCGATTAGCAATAAAATGTACATTTACTTATCACACTGTTTATAATATTATACTTAAAGGATAAACTATTAACTCACATTCTATATTTCATGTTTTATTATAAATTTTGCGCAAAAAATCTATAGCATCACATTTATCGATGATACAATTTTCACCTAAAAATGTTACAAAATATTTAAATTTTTTATTAACGATATGCGCATACTGGCACAACTCAGAGTATACGTCCTCGACGAAATGTCGTGTTTGAGTTCGAACATGAAGAGCACGGTTAACAGCTTCATATACAGACATATTTCGCGCAGTGTTAATTTGACATTCCTATCACACATTTTTACGATTTCTATCACTAGATCTTAGACCAATAAAGATTGATTGCACGGTCAATATCCGCGCGTATTTCGATGAAATGCTGCCATATTTCATGAGGCAAGATTGTGTTGTTACCTGGTTGCCGCCAATTATAATTTCCACAAAAGACACAGGTCCCACGACGATTCCGACATCCAGGTATTTGTAAACTGTAGGAGTCAGTGTAAATCTTCTTCCTAATATACGAGATGTATGACGGGGTTTATTGCAAGAAGATACTCTGCAGAAGAAAATATTATATATGTATATTATATGTGTGTATATATATATATATATATATACGATTTATAATTTAGGAGAATTTATATCAATATTTCTC
>NW_017305465.1:126033-174551 GCF_001594115.1 Trachymyrmex septentrionalis
TTTAAGGACATTCGACGTATTAATACGACATATTTCGCGATAACATCATGAATGAAATTTTGATGCATTGCGACGTTGCCAAATAGTACGCATAATGATATATGTCCCACCCGTTGTAATCTTATGCTCGCCATAGTATTCATGCTCTCTCTCTTACCCATCGTGGTCCTATACTTATCATAGTATTCGCGCTCTCTCTTCTTCTCTTTATATTCTCTTCCACATTCTCTTTTCTTCTTACTCACAATTTTATAAAATAAATATAGTATTTGATTTACGATTTTTTAATGATATGACTTAGCAATGATTTTAATTTAGCAATTAATTATAATAATATTTTTAGTAATGTAATACAAATATAGCTGAACGTTCCTAATTATTAAACTATTATAAACTATTATTGAGCAGCTATCGAACATTTATTGTACTACTGAACAGCTATCATATTATTAATTAATTCTAAATAACTATAGAGGAAAAAGATTCTTTTCCAATCGCGGTAAGGAGAAACAGGAATGTGCAGGTTTCAAAGATACGTGACAAGCAGATGATGTCACAGACAGAAGAGAGCGAAAAAAATATTTTAGGATTGTGGAGGAAAACCAGAAAGAAATAGAGAGATTAGAACTATAATTTCTTATTATTTAATTTTTATTTTAATAATTTGATTAACTTATTTAAGGAAAAATTGCATTCCTTCTTATCAAATATAATTCTAAACCGCCGAATAGAGGCAGGGAAAAAGGAGACTGAAAATAATTTAAAAAATTCAGTAATATATTTAAATATCATATTATACATTTTTATAAAACATTAATTTATTTAACGGTATAAAGACTCTTTATATGTAACATAAATAAACAAATTAAACGGCGAAATAAGAATCAGCGCATAAAATAGAACACATATAATTAAAGACATTAATTAGAGATACATAAAGTTAACAATGCAGAACGATATATCAATACATAAAATATTCGGAGAAAAGGTACCATTACAAGTTTCGGCTGCCGGATTGAGCCCTCTTCAGATGTTAAACAAAGTAAATAGAATAAAAATAGTAAAAAAAAGAAATATTGTATAAATAAATAATTCTTGTCGCAACAATCATAGAACGCGAAAATGTGCAGTTCGGTTGGGTCCAGACGTAGAGCATAATATTATTCATGCAATTGAGCAAAATGATGTCAAGTCTCATAGCCAAGTTCTAGTTAATAGTCTATAAAACCGGAAAAAGGAAAAGAACTCGTATAAAAGGTAAACTTAAATAACTTGACAGCCGCAATTGAGATAAAAAGTAAACACTCACCAACAAACATGAGTAAGTCAATGAGAACTGATGTATCTGCATAAGTGAAGCAGGTGTGAAACGCATATGCGAGAGTCGAACATGTCAGCGTCGCACACAACGTGACCGCTCGCTGAAACGGAACGCCACGTACTGAGAGAGGAGACGGGCCGTCAGTATCGAAAAGTCAAACTTTGTTTATAATAGGCAAATATTCCTTATGAAGACCTTCAGTGTCCATTTGCAGATTGAAACTGTTTTTTAATGTTCTGTTTCTTAATGTGAAGCATTTCTGAGATCAAACGTTTTCTATAAGAAGGTTCTTCATCTAAGATTTGAACATTGTCCCATTGGAAATCGTGATTATGAAGTAGCCTATGTTCGATGATGACAGAGCGGGAAGAACGAAGCTTTATGCCTGATATGGTTGCGATGTTCGGCAATTCTAGTTTTCAATTGCCTACTCGTCTGTCCAACATACTATAAGACGCGTCACAATTATTGCACGAAATTTTGTAAACGACATTACTTTTCGATGTGAGGGGACAAGTGTCCTTCTGAACTTTTATGTATTTGTCCATTTTGTTAGGGCTGTGGAAGGCTACCCTGATATCGCTTTTGTTTCTATTTAGTGTTCTAAATTTCTCCGTGTGAAGCGGAATGAAAGGAACCGTAAGCCAAGAGGTAGATTCATTCGTACAGACACTGTCAGTCACAACATTATGTACTTTGTGTCTCTTTTTAATCCAATTTTTAATCCTTTGATTAATAGAGTCGAAAATGAAGTTCAATGGATAGTCATTCTGTAGTAAAATATTAATGATAAAGGTCAAATTTTTTGTGTGAAACATACCATCAGATAATAAAAAGGCTCTGTCAACTAACGAAAAGATGGTGCCTTTTTTCTACGTCAATGAATGATTGGAATGAAAGTTCAGAAACCTACCTGAGAACGTTGGCTTACAGTACCAATCGAAATTACAGCGATTTTTGTTGATAGATACGGTGATATCCAGGAAATTTATCGTATTTCCCCCTCTTTCGACGGTAAACTGCAGGCGCGGATGGAATGAATTAAATTGTTCTTTAATAACCTGTCGATTTGTGAAGGAGGCACCGCAGTACATATGTCATCAATGTATCTATAGTAAAATAAGATGTCAAAATTCAACGACATCAAGGACACCGTCTCCAATCTCCTCATCACTAAGTCCGCTATTACCGGTAATATGGGAGAGCCCATAGTGCCAAAGCTTTGTTTGTAAATTACATTGTCAAAGGAAAAAAATGTAGAATCCAAGACAAACTGTATCGCTCCCTGAAGGTCTTCATAAGGCATATTTGCCTATTATAAACAAAGTTTGACTTTTCGATACGTCTCCTCTCTCAGTACGTGGCGTTCCGTTTCAGCGAGCGGTCACGTTGTGTGCGACGCTGACATATTCGACTCTCGCATTTGCAGTCCAACCGGCGGTATGCGTTTCACACCTGCTTCACTTATGCAGATACATCAGTTCTCATTGACTTACTCATGTTTGTTGGTGAGTGTTCATTTTTTATCTCAATTGCGGCTGTCAAATTATTTAAGTTTACTTTTTATACGAGTTCTTTTTCTTTTTCCGGTTTTATCAACTAGAACTTGGCTATGAGACTTGACATCATTTTGACTGCTCAATTGCATGAATAATATTATGCTCTACGTCTAGACCCAACCGAACTGCACATTTTCGCGTTCTATGATTGTTGCGACAAGAATTATTTATTTATATTTATTTTTTTTCTATTTTTATTCTATTTACTTTGTTTAACATCTGAAGAGGGCTCAATCCGGCAGTCGAAACTTGTAATGGTACCTTTTCTCCGAATATTTTATGTATTGATATACGTCGTTCTGCATCGTTAACTTTATGTATTTCTGATTAATGTCTTTAATTATATGTGTTCTATTTTATGCGCTGACTCTTATTTCGCCGTTTAGTTTGTTTATTTATATTAATTTATTTCTTACTTTAAATGTAACGCAGTGTATACAATTTCATCTGAAGCGCACATTATTAATTCATACTCCATGATTGAAGTTTCATCATATACGTCGCAATCATTTAATATTATATATCACATTTATTGTTAATACAATTTTGGCGTATAGTAGTCACAAATTGTTGATATATATCCTCTCTCGCACGCGATTTTATTAAAAAAATATGGTATTTATTTTATGATTTTTATGATGCGATTTACAATAGAATGATACGAGTACAATTTTAATAATATTTTAATAGTATGAGTCAATTAGCCGGACGCGCTTTCTTATTAAGTAATTTATTATCACGAAGATATGAAGAAGGAATGATGAAGAGATTAGAGAAAAGATAAATTCCAATCAAAGAAATATATATATTTTTTAATATCGATTTATTTATCTAATTTTTAATGCATCATGTATAATATAATTTAAATCATAGACCACTCGTTCACATTCTAATAGAATTTTTATCATAAATTTTGTGCAAAGTGTTTGCAGCATCGCGTTTACTAGTAATACAATTTTGTCTTAAAAATGATACAAAATATTTGAATTTTTCGCTAACATCGAGCGTACATTGATTTAGTTTGTAGTACACATGCTCGGTACATTGCTCAAGTTTAAATAAGAAGAGTACGGTTATTGGTTTCATGTACAAGCATGTGTCATACAATGACAATTTTACGTTTTTCGTATCACATACTTTAACAAGTTCTACATTCAGATCTTGAATTGGTGATGATGATGATGGGACAGTTGACTGCATTAATCGCTCAATATCTGCATGTCTCTCAAAAGATACTAGTTTTCTACTGGAATTAAAGGTTATATCAAGGACTCTGAGTAGAGGACGTTATACTGTAGTGACAGGTCACTTCCGAGACCCTATGGGCTGCCGAAGATTCACAATCCTGGTTGTCCTCTCAGAATTATCATCGGTGGGCAGTCCACTGTATTCATTGGCTACTTTTTTGCACAATAGACTATTTAAAACCATTCCGAAAGCGGACAGTTACGCCAAAAACAGCTTCAAATTAGTCGAAAAATTGAGAAGTGTATACTTTACAGGTGCACATGAACTAATTTCTTTAGATGTGACTTCTCTTTTCACGAATGTTCCAATGGATATAGCGGTCGACTGTGTGAACGAGCAATAGAATTTTATTTCCAAGGATTGCTCTTTGCCCAAGAATGAGTTTTTGGAAGCGATACAGTTTGTCTTAGATTCAACCTTTTTTTCTTTTGACAATGTAATTTACAAACAAAGCTTTGGCACCCCCATGGGCTCTCCATTATCATCGGTAATAGCGGATAGTGATGAGGAGATTGCAGACGGTGTTCTTGATGTCGTCGAATTTGGACATTTTGTTTTATTACAGATACGTTGATGATATAGTATGTACCGCGTCTCTCTCTAAAATCGACGTTTTATTAGAACAATTTAATTTTTTCCACGCCTTCAGTTTACTGTTGAAAGAGGGGGAGATATAATAAATTTCCTTGATATCACCATATCCATCAACAACAATCGTTTCATTTTTGATTGGTACTGTAAGCCGATGTTTTCAGGAAAGTTTCTAAATTTTTATTTTAATCATCCTTTGATACAGAAATAAGGCACCATTTTCGTTAGTTGACAGAGCTTTTTTATTATCTGACGTTATGTTTCATGCAAAAAATCTGACTTTTATTATTAATATTTTACTATGTAATGATTATCCATTGAATTTTATTTTTGACACTATTAATCAACGTATTAAAAATTTAATTAAAAATAGATATAAAGTACATAATAATCTGACTGACAATGTCTGTGTGAATGAAACTGCCTCTTGGCTTACGGTTCCATACATTTCTCGTCACACGGAGAAATTTAGAAGATTTAATAAAAACGACATCAGGATATCTTTTCATAGCCCCAACAAAATGGGCAAATACATAAAAGTACAGAAGGACATTTATCCTCGTACATCGAAAAGTAATGTAGTATATAAAATATCGTGTAACAATTGCGATGCATCTTATGTTGGACAGATGGGCAGACAATTGAAAACCAGAATTACTGAACATCGTAATCATATCAGGCATAAAACTTCTGTCCGTTCTGTTATCACTGAACATAGGCTACAATGTAATCACGATTTCCAATGGGACAACATCAAAATCTTAGATAAAGAGCCTTGTTATAGGAAGCGTTTAATTGCCAAAATGCTGTACATAAAGAAGTAGAAAAACAATCTTAATTTACAAACGGAACTGAAACGGACACTAAAGGTCTTCATAAGGCATATTTACCCATTGTAAATAAAGTTTAATTTTTTTGATACTGACTGTCCGTTTCCTCTCTCAGTGACGATTCGTTTCAGCACGCGATCACATTAGATCGATCACAATATTCGTTTTTTCACATTTGCATTCCATTCTTCTTTATGCGTTTATACTATTTATTATACTTATATGGATACATTAGTTTTGATTTTTTACATATGTTTGCTGGTGAGTTTTCACTTTTTATCTTAATTACGGTTGTCAATTTATTTAAGTTTACTTTTTTCACAAGAGATCTTTTTCTTTTTTCTTTTTTTATCAACTAGAACGTGACTATGAGACAGGACACTTTTTTTGACTGTTCAATCGTACGAATATTTCGAGTTCTACATCAGATTCAACCGAACTGCGTGTATTCTTAATCTGCGAACTTTTGCGACAATTATTTTTTAATTCTGTTTCCATTATATTGTATTAACATCTGAAGAGGGCTCAATCCGGTAGCCGAAACTTGTAATGATTACCTTTCACCGTTATTATTTCTTAGTACATTTTTTCTTCATTTTTTACCTTTTCTGTACTTTTAATTTATATCTTTAATTACATGTCTTTTTAAGGAATGCGCTGACTCTTACTTCGCCCTTCATTTGTTGTTATTTATTTTATATACGAAGAGTCCTTATATTTTTGTTACTTATAAATAAACTTTACCAAGAAATAATACATGCGTATATGCTATAAATCATATAGAAAACTTTTTTATAATTAGATAAATAAATTTGAATTCTATCAATTAGGTAAATAAAATCCTACAATCGACCAAAGTTGATCTTATTACCTAAATATTTCAGTATGAATTTATACAAGTAGACAATTCTATAAACTGTGCAATAAAATCCTTTCCAATCTTGAAACGCAGTTATGGCTAGAACTATAGTAGTATTAATAGTATTATAAAATGTTATATTATAATTGTGTGTTCATACTTGTCTCCTTGAAAAACAATGTTCACTCACCAGTTGTTGGTTTTCAATATTATTTAAAGCGCGAATTATTCACATTCTATAATAGAAGCTTTATCATAAATTTTGTAAAGAGTACTTACAACTTTGAATTTACTGATAATACTATTAGCGTAAAAAAATTATGTAATTTCTTCACTCATACCATTTACATATTGACACAGCTTAAAGTATATGTGCTTCACGTAATGTTTCAGTTCGAACATAAAAAACACAGTTGACGGTTTCATGTACGTACAGACATGTACCAAATTATGACAATTTTGCATTATATGCAACGCGTATTGTAACAAGTTCTACAATCAGAAAGATTTCAAAGATTCATGTGAAAAAAGCAATGCAGAGATCAAATAAACAAAATGACACACAATCATTGCCAGATTCATATCTTATATAAATAACAAATCGAAGGACTCTTTCTATTGTATACAAAACAAATAATAATAAGTAACGGGCAAAGTAAGAGTCTACACATTTCTTTGAAATTAACAAAAATTTATATTATAATTAACAGAGGTAAAAATTACATAACGCAAAAATTAGAATCGAAATTACGAAAATGATTACAAGTTACAAGTTTCGGCTATCGGATTGAGTCCTTTTCAGACATTAACATAACGAAAAAATCGCAGAATACAATCAATTATCGCAAATAATCGCATATTCGGAACATTCACAGTTCGGGTGAGTCTTGATGTCGAATTCAACATTGTTTCCGTACAATTGAATCGTCAAATGTATTAAAAATATCTTGGTAAAGTTCTAGTTGATAAAAAGGATAAATTAAAAACCAACTAAAAAAAAACGTAACAAAAAATTTTTTCGCATAAATGAAATAAAATAAAATACTGAGAATTTAATCAAAAATAATGAAAAAATTATGTAATAAAAACTCACAGAATTCATGTGTAAGAAATTCAAATTAGTGTGTCCAAAAAGGGAAAAAAACTTTTGAAATATATACAGCAAGAAGGAACGCAGATGTGTAAGACAGACGTTACGTGTCGATTATTATGTACGTTCAGTAGTGCGGATCAACACAGACTGAGAGAGGAGACGGACTGTTAGTAACAGAAAGTCAAACTTTATTTATGATGGGAATATAAGCCTTGTGGAGGCCATTGGTGTCAGTTTGTAAATTGAGACCATTCTTTTGCTTTCTGATATTAAGCATCTCCGAAACCAAACGTCTCCGTAGCAGGGCTCTTCATCCAAAATCACGACTTTATCTCATTTGAATTCGTGATCAAGCTGTCTCCTATGCTCAGTTACGACAGAACAGAAATGTTGTGTCTAATGTGATTGCGATGTTCAGCAATCTTGGTCTTTAATTTTCTACTCGTCTGTCCCACGTATGATGCGTCACAATTATTACATGAAATCTTGTAGACTACGTTGTTCTTCGATGTATGTGGACAAATATTTTTATGTACTTTGATGTATTTTTTCAATTTATTGGGACTACGGAAAGATACCCTGATGTCGTTTTTATTGAAACGTTTAAACTTTTCCGTATGGAGAGGAATGAATGGAACCATAAGCCAAGAAATAGATTCATTCGTCTCGACTTTGTCAGTCAAACCACTACGTGAATGTATCTATTTTTAATTAAATTTTTTATTCGTTGATTGATTGTATTAAAAATGAAGGTTAATGGATAGTCATTGTCTAATAAAATGTTGATAATAAACAAATTCTGTGTATTTAATTTAATTTAATTTATTTGTGCATTATTTACAAAATAACAAAAAATATGACGACTACAGGGTTAAACGAGAAAAATTATTGTAAGTGTGCAGGTGCACCAAATGGGACACCAGCAAAGTCTGCTGCTCTAACTCCTACCAGAAAATGAGAGTAAAAAATTACAGTGTAAAAAGCGCCAAAGCCAACATAAAACATAAATTTACAATATAGTACGAAAGTTGGATTACAGAATAAAAAAAGATGACTTAGCATAAATTTAAGATATATTAATATTGAAAATTGAATACAAGACTGAATACAATAGTAATGGACAAGTAGTAAATCGGTAGCATACAATAGCGGGAAGGCTGAGAGATGACAGATGCGAGAGAACGTCTGCGACCATAAGAGATTCAGCATAAAAAGTAAGATACGCAATACTGAATATGTGTACATACGTAAGTACTTAATGTGCATACATATATTCATATATACGTTTATACGAGGGTGGTCCCAGAAGTACCCGACCTAACAAAAAATTTGGGAAAAAATATCTTTATTTCTCAACATTTAGTTCGATACACTTTTCCCAGCGATGTTCAATAGCTTTGATGGCCTGTTTATAGTAAGAACCATTGAACTCCTCAAAATAGCCATTAACCGCAGACTCCACCTCTTCATTGTTGGTAAATCTTCTACCACAGAGCCATTTTTTCAAGTTTGCAAAGAGAAAATAATCCGAGGGGGCTAAATCTGGCGAATAGGGTGCGTGGGGAAGCAATTCGAACTTTAACTTATTGATTTTGACCATCGCGATAATGGATGTGTAAACTGGTGCATTGTCTTGATGAAACAACACTTTCTTTTTTGCCAAATGTGGCCGTTTTTCCTTGATTTCATCACCTAAACGCTGCAATAAGTTCGCATAATACTCGCCATTGATTGTTCTTCCTTTTTGAAGGTAATCAATGAAAATTATGCCACGCGCATCCTAGAAAACTGACGCCATGACCTTGCCTGCCGATGAAACTGTTTTTGCTTTCTTCGGAGCCGATTCCCCCTTTTCAGTCCATTGCTTCGACTGTTCCTTCGTTTCAGGTGAAGTGGTGGACCCATATTTCATCCATGGTTATGAATCGGCGCAAAATTCGGCTTTGTTGCTGCGAAACATCGCCAAACACTCGATTGAAACATCCTCTCGACGCTGCTTTTGTTCGATTGTGAGCAAGCGTCGCACCCACCTTGCACACAGCTTTTTAATCTCCAAATTTTCAGCCAATATGCTATGTACAGCACTTTTTGAAATGTTTACCATGTCTGCTAGCTCGCGCACTTTCAATCGACGGTCACCCAATACCATTTTGTGGATTTTCTTCACCATTTCTGGAATGGCCACCTCACTTGGTCGACCACTGCGATGTTCGTCTTCGCAGCTCGTACGGCCTCGTTTAAACTCTGCCACCCAATATTTTACTGTTGTAAACGAAGGAGCAGACTCCTCCAGAGTAGAATCCAGCTCGGCTTTGATATTGGTTGGGCTAAGACCTTTCAAATGAAAGTATTGTATCACATAACGATGACCAATTTTTTCCATCTTTGCAAATTCACCGAGATCGTTCACTATTGATGGCTGCCAAACAAATACTGAACAACATAGCGTCTTCAAACTTCATAGTTAAGCTTTAGAAAGTTGGTGCTTTCCCCTACAGTGATTTTTTTTATACAACAACCGCCATCTGTACGTCAGGTCGGGTACTTCTGGGACCATACGTACAAATGTATCTACGCATAAACGTATGTATGAACATACGTATAAATGTACATATTAATGTATATATAAACGTCTAATTGTCTAGTGTATTTGTATAAATTCATACTGAAATATTTAGGTAATAAGATAAACTTTGATCGATTATAGGATTTTATTTATCTAATTAATGGAATTCAAATTTATTTATCTAATTATAAAAAATTTATTATACAATTTATAGCATATACATATGCATACATATATTATTTCTTGATAAAGTTTATTTATAAGCATGTCAAATCGGGAACAAAAATCTTTTATAAATAAAATGAATGCTTCCTGCAATTAAAGTAATTAAATTTTATAACATGTAAAACAAAAAATAAAAAGAATAAAAAGAGGGACTAAATTATAATGTATAATTGAAATAAAAAAAAATATTTAGAAACGGTATAGATAATGTCATGAATTTACCATTGTATATATATGTCAATAGAAAGCTTATGATTGATCACAATAATAACACAGAACCATATTGCAACAATTTAATCAATCCTATTATAACAATAAATGATTGTTGTTATTAAGCAAGAATTTGATATTCTAGCAGTGAGCATAGATCGTGCAAACGTTCAAAGAAATAAAGTATTTATTTTTTATCTAAGGGATCAGTTGATCAATAATATTGGTCTTTTATACCTTTAAAAAGATATCATAATGTTTTTAACATTAAAGATATGCGACGAACGAATTCTTTGCAATTAGGATAACTTAGATACCGGTGGTGTACGTTATGTCTGCATGCAAACATATTATCGTTATAACATTACTCTGGAAAACTAACACTATATTTATAAAGATACATAAAATTCCACATTGAATAAACTGTCTAAACTCATTTTTGAAAAGAGAACAGATAGACTTTATTGTCGTTGACACTGATCTCTTAGATACAAAAAAAGATTTGATATCGCCAAAGTGCATTCTTATATATGTGTCATTGCATAAAGTTGGAAATGTTTCATGCGTGTCTCCCGCCTTTCGGAGAAAAGCGAGAGATCTTATTGGGCACTCGCGCCGGAGCGAGCGGGAGAGTGTGTGAGGAAAAAAGAACGAGCAGCTAGAGACCGCGCGATCGGTGGGTAAGCCGTTGTCGTCCGTGAGCGTCTGTCTCTGTGCAGTTGTCGAGCTAAGTACATGTGCACTAGAACGTGACAACAAGATTTTTAAAAGAGAAGGGAAATAAAGAAAGTATTCTGATAAGATTGTTCTTCTTTCACAATCGTGATCCTATCTGCTGTGTCAATAGGTTATGGGCCCAGACACCCGATAACCGCGCAGATTGTGCGAAGAAATCGTAATAACTCTAAGAGTGCAGTACGCAGGACGAAAGGTCGAGACGCGGCAGCCGTATTGTTCGATCGTTTAATCGGTGAATAAGAGAGTAGCCGTGAGGCGAGAACGAATCGAAGATGTCCGACGCGATCTCTACGAAGAACGTCACAAAATTCAACGGCGACGATTACCAGACGTGGAAGTTCCAGATGAAGATGCTGTTCATCACAAACCGCATATTCGACGTGGTCGATGGGACGCGGGAAAAGCCGGCAAATGAGGCCCCGGCAGAGGATCGAGCTACGTGGATGGCTGACGATGCGCGCGCGAGTTTTCTGCTGGCTTCCACGCTTGAGCCGGAACAGTTGCGACCGCTATTAACGTGTGGTTCCGCGAGTGAAATGTGGCGTAGATTGGCCAGTGTGCACGAACAAAAGTCGGCATCGAACAAACTTTTGCTAATGACGAGACTTTACGAGTACAAAATGGCACCGGAGGACTCGATGATGCAGCACATCGCGAAGGTGCAAAACATGGCGGCGCAATTGATTGATCTCGGTGAGTCTGTGTCAAACAGCACGATCATGGCGAAAATTCTTGGGAGTTTAACCACGAAATACGCGATTTTTCAAACCGCATGGGACAATGTGCCGGTGGATTCGCAGAATCTTGAAAATCTGCAAGAAAGACTTTTACGTGAAGAGGCACGATTGTCGGCGAACGACGAAGCTCCTGGAGCATTTTTGGCGACAAGAAAATCGGGCACAAATAAAAATGAAAAGGAGAGTTCGCACGACGCGAAAAAGAAGCGAGGTGTGCGGGATAAAACAAAAATAAAATGTTTCAAGTGCCACGAACTCGGACATTACGCGCGTGAGTGCCGAAATAAAAGAAGGGAAAACAGCGACAGCGATGTGAGCCGGTCACGTGATTGCGCCTTTGTCGTCGAGCAAACGTGGTCGAGAAGCCCAAACAAAGTCGTCAAAAACGGAAGTTATGAAATTCCAAACTATATAGTGGAATCTGTGCTTCGAGCCAACAAAAGCGAATCCTGGATTACCGACAGTGGCGCGTCACGTCATATTACATATAGGCGCGAATGGTTCAGCGAGTATCACGATCTTGCAGACGGCGGCTCGGTGTCTCTTGGAGACAATAAACAGTCCAAGGTCGTGGGCGAAGGGACGATTGCGATCGAGAGATACGTCGGTGGTGTCTGGAGTTCGTCGCGCATTGAGAAAGTCCTATACATTCCCGACATGAAAAAAAATTTATTTTCAGTCGGCGTGTGCACCTCTCGAGGTTACGAAGTGTCGTTCTCGGGTAAACAAGTGCTGATCAAAGACAATGTAGACATCATCGCATATGGAATTAAACAGGAGAACCAGATCTATAGGATGCTATTTCGAGTAAAGTGTGCAGCAGAATTCAATGAGGCGAATGTGGCGAGGACGAACTTCTCGATTTGGCATGAGAGATTTGGTCATCTGAACGGGCGAGCGCTACGCGAGCTGGTCGAAAAGGGACTAGTTGAAGGGGTCGAATTACCGAAGACCGGTGAGATATTTTGCGAGGATTGTCAAATAGGTAAATCGCATCGTAAAATGTTCAAAAAGGAACGTATGCGCGAAAATACTGTACCGGGCGAAGTGGTACACACGGACGTGTGTGGGCCAATGCCCGTTGAGTCACTGGGTGGTTCGCGTTTTCTGCTCACGTTCAAAGATGATGCCACGAGCTTCCGGTATATTTATTTCCTGCGTCATAAGAGCGACGTACTCGGGAAATTTAAAATATTTGACAAGCTGATCGAGAACAAATTCGGGAGAACGATGCGCGTTCTTAGATCCGATAATGGGCGCGAGTTTAAAAATAAAGAAATGAAAAATTATCTCGATTCGCGCGGAATTCAGCGAGAGTATACGGCACCGTATACGCCCGAACAGAACGGGAAAGCGGAACGCGATAACCGCACACTGATTGAAAGCGCGAGAACAATGTTGCATGCAAAAGGATTGCCGAATAAATTATGGGCCGAGGCGTGCAGCACGGCTATTTATTTAATGAACCGAGCAGGTACGTCGAGCGTGAGAAACGGTGCGACACCGTACGAAAGGTGGATCGGTCGGAAGCCTAACATGAGTCACTTGCGTATATTCGGGTCTGAAGCGTTTGTAAATATCCCGAAACAGAAAACGACGAAATTCGATGCTCGAGCGAAGAAAATGATACTTGTCGGCTACGATTCAAATTCTTCGAATTACCGCGTGTACGATCCGGCGACAAAAATGGTTTCAGTTACACGTGATGTTGTTTTTAACGAGAAAAACGAAAAAATTACGCTCTCGGTGAATAGAGAGTCGGACGACGAAATAGTCCTACCAAAGGTGGAAGCGAAGGCTGCTCCAGTACGCGAAAAGGACAACGATCAAGACAGTGACGAAGAGGTGGTGTTCTTGCCGGCCAACGAAAACGCAGAAAATGGTTCGCCAGGATTTGCTGTGCAAGCACCAGGCGAGACTGTACGAAAGTTACGCGATCGAGAATCCTTGAAGCGACCGTTGCGATACGAATTGAACGTGGCTGAATACGAAATTCCGGGAACATTTGAGGAGGCGATGCGCAGTGACGACGCTCACAAATGGATCAAGGCGATCAGTAAGGAACTGAGTGCTCTCGACGAGAATAAAACGTGGACGCTAGTCGAAAGGAAGCCGGAAATGAAAACAGTCGATTCGAAGTGGGTTTTCAAGGTCGTGAAGAACACGGGAGGCGATGTTGTCAAGTTCAAGGCACGTCTCTGCGCACGAGGCTTTATGCAACGGAAAGGAGTCGACTTCACTGAAACATTCGCCCCGGTTGTGCGTTACGACTCACTGAGAGTATTGTTGGCCGTCGTCGCGGAGAAGGATCTCGAGTTAACACAGTTCGATGTGCAGACAGCATTTCTGTACGGGAAACTGGACGAAGAAGTTTTCATGGAAGTACCGGAAGGATTGACAGTGAAACGAAGTGCCGCGAAAAGTGTCGTTTGTCACTTACAAAAATCTCTGTATGGTCTCAAACAGGCACCTCGGTGTTGGAACCGCGAGTTCCGTGCGTTCTTGAGACAGTTCGAGTTTCACGAGACTGACGCGGACAAATGTATATTCGTCGGTAAGGTAGAAAGATCGGTTGTGTATTTGGCATTATTTGTAGACGACGGTTTGCTTGCCGCAGAATCGAGAGATGCTTTGGAGTGCGTGCTCAGGCATCTCAACGATTCATTTAAAATCACGATCGGCGATACGAGCCTATTTGTCGGCATGCAAATCGAGCGCGATCGCAAAGAAAAGAGTTTGTTTATACACCAGAGTGCATACACTAAGCGTGTGATTGAGAGGTTTGGTATGGGCTGTGCGAAGCCAATGAGTGTGCCGTCGAATCCGAGTGTAATTTTGCACCCCATTGTCGAGGGGGAAGAACGAGCGGAAAACGTGCCGTACAGAGAGGCCGTAGGATCACTCATGTTTTTGGCAATTATATCGAGACCCGACATAGCATACGCGGTAAACTCTGTGAGTCGATTTCTGAATAATCACAACAATGATCACTGGCGATCTGTGAAGCAAATATTTGCGTATTTGTCCGGAACGATCGAGTACGGAATCAAGTTTCGTGGCGGTGGAAGCGTGCCAAAATTAGTCGGATATTCGGATGCCGACTACGCAAGCGATCTCGAAACGAGGAGATCAACGACAGGTTATGTTTTCCAACTCGCCGGTGGTCCCGTTACATGGTCGAGCCAACGTCAAAAGTTGGTAACATTGAGCACGACAGAGTCGGAATACGTTGCTGCGTCGGCAGCGTCAAAAGAAGCGATATGGCTGCGAAGGCTATTAGATGGTATCGGACATCCATGTGATAACGAGACTGTGATTTTTGTAGACAATATTAGTGCGATAAAGTTAGTTAAAAATCCTGAGTTTCACAAACGTACAAAGCACATAGATGTCCGTTATCATTTTATACGCGAAAAAATAGAGTCAAGAGAACTAAAGGTCGAGTACTTGTGTACAGAAAACCAAAAAGCGGATATTTTTACGAAGGCACTTCCGAGAGAGCGTTTTTGTATGTTGCGTGAAAGTGTAGGTGTAATAGAGCGTATGACACGCAGAAACGGTGGAAGTGTTGGAAATGTTTCATGCGTGTTTCTCGCCTTTCGGAGAAAAGCGAGAGATCTTATTGGGCACTCGCGCCGGAGCGAGCGGGAGAGTGTGTGAGGAAAAAAGAACGAGCAGCTAGAGACCGCGCGATCGGTGGGTAAGCCGTTGTCGTCCGTGAGCGTCTGTCTCTGTGCAGTTGTCGAGCTGAGTACATGTGCACTAGAACGTGACAACAAGATTGTTAAAAGAGAAGGGAAATAAAGAAAGTATTCTGATAAGATTGTTCTTCTTTCACAATCGTGATCCTATCTGCTGTGTCAATACATAATTTAATATAGGCTTGATGGCATTTACACTGAAAAAATTAACTCGCATGTTTGTAAAGATACGTAAAATTCCACATTGAATACACCATCCAAAAAAAAAAAATTAAATAAAAAAATAAAAAATAAATGATATATAAAAATAATGAATTAGAAAACGCATGAACGAAAGAAAGCTCTAATATATCAATCGCTCAGTGAATAGTTACCGTCGCAGTCATCGCATCAAAAAACGTCTGTGAGGATGTTATATTTTAAACGTTAAACAAAAATTGTACGTTTACGTTACTGTGTGAAATTAATAAACAATATTGCTCGTTGATGATACATTTTAGTATAAAGAACTTGGATTTCGACGTGCTTACTCGCAGTAATACATGGTGTACCAAGCATAAGACATAGCAAATATATAAACATTTTAAGGTGTGTGATTCGAAGTTTGATGAATACGTAAATTTAAATCTTCCTACATGTTATTGTACAATTCATAATGTTACTGATGGAACGTACAGCGAAACTCATCCATACATAGACGTTGTGGAACATACGAGTATATTACTTCAATGTCACAAAAAGGTAATTATGATATATATATTAAAGTAAGTGAAAGACAGTAAGTTTATTCAATGTTTATAAAATTTTGATTATACATTTTATACGTTATGTACTTTTTTAAGGTCTATTTACATGTTTTCTATTTTCTACAGCGCATCTTCTCATACATCTTTGAAACCTCGCTACATACCTCATATCTTGATGAGGAGATATGTATTGACATTGACCGCGTATAAGTTCTTGGGCATTGGGATCATCGTGGTAGAAATTGCGATCAGCGACAATCGAGGCAATCGCATAATCCTGCCTCATGCTACATGGAAGGCGTTCATCGAGAGACGTGCAAATATTGAGCGTCAATTGTCCCATCATCATCATCATCACCGATTCAAGATCTGAATGTAGAACTTATTAAAGTATGTGATACGAAAAATGTAAAATTATCATTGTATGATACATGCTTGTACATGAAACCAATAACCGTACTTTTCTTATTTGAGCTCGAGCAATGTATCGAGCATGCGTACTATAAACTAAGTCAATGTACGCACGGTGTTAGTGAAAAATTCAAATATTTTGTATCATTTTTAAGACAAAATTGTATTACTAGTAAACGCGATGCTGCAAATACTTTGCACAAAATTTATGATGAAACTTGAAATACGAAGCGCCTTACCGGTCCGAGTGTTAAGATGTTGAACTACTATATAATATATATTCATTAAGAGCCGATGAAATTATCGGATTCACACAATCAATCTGAAACAAATAATCCCCCCAAAATTTCCCAAATCTTAAAAAACTGTAAAAAAACTGAACTACTATATAATATACATTCATTTAAATTATTTATTTTTGAAAATTAATTCAATTTAAATGAATTTATATTATATAGTAGTTCAACATCTCAATACTCGGACCGATAAGGCGCTTCGTATTTCAAGTTTTAATATAAATGGTCTCGTTTCCAATCATATTGTTTATGATAAAAATTCTATTATAGAATGTGAACTAGTGGTCTATGACTTAAATTATATTGTACATGCTGCATTAAAACTTAAATAAATAAATCTATATTAAAAAATATATAATATATTATTGAACTTTTTAAATTATTTTCAGTCTCCTTTTTTCCTGTCTCTATTCAGTGATTTAAAATTATATATGATAAAAAGGCGTGTAATTTTTTCTTAAATAAGTTAATCAAATTATTAAAATATTGGCTGTGTGAATATGACTCCGCCCTTTTCAATAAGTTCGCTAGTGTCACTGCTTACGCGTGTACATTAAAATGTCAATACTTATATTCGATAGTACTTTGTGTCAGCTGTCAAACGCAGTGTGTGACATACGGTTGAAGCGTAAACAACAAGTATTTTTATCGCATTGAAAATGTCGGGTTTTATTCCAAATAAACATCATTTGCGGGAAGTTTTATTGCACAAGGAAAAGTGCAGCGGAAACTTATCATTTGCTTGTGGATATTTACGGTAAGCATGCTCCATCAAATACAACTTGCAAAGAATGGTTTTGACGGTTTAAAAACAATGATTTTGACATTGAGGACAAAGAACATGGAAAACCACTCAAAAAATTTGAATTGACGCTGAATTGGAAGAATCATTGGCTGAAGATTGTTGTCAAACACAATCAGAATTGGCAGTAACATTAAATGTCGATCGATCAACTGTTACAAAACGTTTGCGAGCAATAGGAATGGTTCAAAAAGCTAGTAACTGGGTTCCACATGAATTAAAAGACAGAGACATCGAACGTCTAAAAACCATTTGTGAAATGCTGCTTCAAAGACAAGAAAGAAAAGATTTTTTGCATCGAATAATTACTGGAGATGAAAAATGGATATAGAGAATCCAAAACGCAAAAAAACCTGGGTGAAATCAGGTGAAGCCGGCCCATTATAGCCAAAGAAAAATATTCATTGTGCTAAGTATTATGCTCTGTATTTGGTGGGATCAGAAAGGTGTTGTGCACTATGAGTTGCTGAAATCGTCTGATACTATCACTGGCGATGTTTACTGACGACAACTAATGCATTTGAAGGTAGCTATAGAAGAAAAATGACCAGAATGGGTGAATAGGCATAGCAAATTAATTTTTCAACATGACCACATACTGCAAAAGTCGTGAAAACATATTTAAATGGACAGGACTGGAAAGTGCTATCCCACCTGCCATATTCGTCAGACATAGCTCCTTCAGATTACTACTTATTCCGAACGATGCAGTCAGATCTTACAGGAGAGCGATTTACTTCTTACGAAAGCATCAAAATTTGGCTTGGTAATTGGATTGCCTCAAAAGACCAGGACTTCTTCATGCAAGGAATCCGTAAATTGCCTGAAAGATGGGCGAAGGTTGTAGCTGCAGATGGAGCATACTTTGAATAAATAATTATTTCATTTTCTAAACAAGCAAATGTGTTTTATTTTCACAAAAAAGGAGTCATATTCACACACCCAATAAAAAAATTAAATAATAAGAAATTATAATTCTAATCTCTATTTCTTTTTGGGTTTCCTCAACAATCCTAAAATATTTTTTTCACTCCCTTCTATGACATCATCTGCTTGTCACGTTTGAAAACCTGCACATTCCTGTTTCTCCTTACCACGAGTGGTAAAGAATCTTCCTTCTCTATAATTATTTAAAATTAATTAAATAACATGGTAGCTGTTCAGTAGTACGACGTAGTACAATAAGTGTTCGATAGCTACTCAATAATAGTTTATAATATGGTAATAATAATATGGTTTGATAATTAGGAAAGCTCAGCTATTTGTATTACATTACATTACTAAAAATATTATAATATTATAATTAGTTGCTAAATTAAAATCATTCCTAAGTCATATCATTAAAAAATGGTAAAACAAATATCATATTTATTTAATAAAATTGTAAGCAAGAAGAAAAGAGAACGTGGGAGAGAATATAATGGGAAAAAGAGAGAGAGCGAATACTATGATACGTATAGGCCAACGATGAATAGAAGAGAGAGAGAGAGAGAGAGAGAGAGAGAGAGAGAGAGAGAGAGAGCATGAATACTGGCGAGTATAGGACTACTACGAGTGGGACATATATCATTATGCATATAATTTGGCAATGTCACGATGTATCAAAATTACATTCATGATGTCACCGCGAAATATGTCGTATTAATACGTCGAATGTCCTTAAAAAAATCTTTTGTTACACTAAAAAAGCTGTTGTATATCGGCGCTTGCATTCTTGATCTGTTGCTTGTGTTGGTTGAATAATTCCATATGGAATGCGTGCGTGCGTGCGTGCGTGCGTGTGTGTGTGTGTATATATAAGGTATAGTAAAAAGAAATCTATTATTTTTGCATTAAATTGAAGGCTTTATTTAGCATAGTTAGAATGATCCGATTTAGGTCAAATATGCACCGTTTTGTTCGATAACTTGTTGCCATTTTGAAAGTAATTTCATTATGCCTCTCTCATAGAAACCCTCGTCCCTATTGGCAAAAAACTGGGACAGTCGATTTTCACAAGCTTCTCTTGAGGCGAATTTTTCACCAGCAAAATCATTCGCCATAGACAGGAACAGGTGGTAATCACTTGGTGCCAGGTCCGGACTATAAGGTGGATGCATAAGAACCTCCCAACCAAGCTCCCGGAGTTTCTGGCGAGTCACTATCGATGTGTGTGGCCTGGCGTTGTCTTGATGGAACACAATTCCTCTCCTATTGGCCAAAGCTGGCCGCTTCTGGGCGATTGCTTCTTTCAGACGGTCCAATTGTTGACAGTACAGGTCCGAATTAAGAGTTTGGCCGTAGGGGAGCAGCTCATAGTAGATGATTCCCTGCCAATCCCACCAAACACACAGCAAAACCTTCCTGATCGTCAATCCTGGCTTGGCCACCGTTTGCGCCGGCTCATCGCGATTCGACCACGACCGTTTTCGCTTGACGTTGTCGTAAGTGACCCACTTTTCATCACCAGTAACCATTCGCTTCAGAAATGGGTCGATTTTGTTGCGATTCAGCAGCGATTCGCAGATAGAAATTCGGTTCATGAGGTTTTTTTGCGTTAACTCGTGTGGCACCCATACATCGAGCTTCTTTTTGTATCCAGCCTATTTAAATGGTTCCAAACGGTTTTTTGTGCAATGTTTAGCTCCTGGGCAATCGAAACAGTGCTTACATGACGGTCGGACTCGACGATTTCCATTATTTTGTCGACATTTTCGACAATTGGCCTTCCAGAGCGTGGTGCATCTTTGACATCAAAATTACCGGAACGGAATCGACGAAACCAAAATTGCGCGATATTGACTGTTACAGTATCAGGACCAGAAACAGTATTCATATTTTCAGCCGCCTGGCTTGCGTTTTCGCCTTTATCGAAGAAAAACTGTAAAATATGGCGTATTTTCTCTTTGTTAGTGTCCATTTTTGACACGAGAAGTTTTTTTAGTACGAAATCTTATCTTTCTAACGCCATTTGGCGTAACCCGATCGCACTTATACAACGCGAGATACAGATTACTAAAGCCATCTATTGAAAAAATAATAGATTTCTTTTTACTACATCTAATATGAATTCGCTTCGTATAAACATTGCAATAGAATTTCAGCTAAGTGCGTCGCAATGTTGCATCTTCTGAACGATGCTTCACTGTACATTGAAAATTTTGCATATACAATGTCCATCTCGCAATTTTTGGTAATGGATCTTTCTTATCCATGTCTTCGTAAACGCTTGGCAATCAGTTATTATTTTGAACGAAATGTCTAATAGGTAATGACGGAACTTCTTAAGAATCCTCAATTACAGCCAGAACCTCTAGTTCATAACTGTGCTTCTTCTTCTCAGCATCCGTTGTTTTTTTGCTCACGTATTGTATTGCTGTCCATCAGTGTCGTCCCATTGAAGTAAAATGGCTCCATAGGATGCATCAGTAAGCAATTCCGTCTCCTTTTGATGATCAAAAATCTTCAAAATTGGGTCCGTAGATAACTTTTCTTTTAATTGATTAAAAGCTGCTTCCTCTTCTGTTCCGAACCGGAATGGTACATCCTTCTTAAGTAGCTCAGATAGTGGACGTACCAGTCGGACATAATCATAAATAAATTTTCTGAAATATCTAGAGAGTCCCAGGAAACTCTGGATTTTTTGTTGTTGTAGGCCTCGCAAAGCGTGTTACTGCCCTGATTTTTTTCGGTGACCATTTAATTGTTCCGTTTTCTATCACGTGACCTAAATATTCTGTTACGTCCAAACTCCGGAAAAATGGATTTAAAGAGAGAAGGGAGTAGAAAGGATGGAGCGGGGAAGGTCGGTCAGACTCTTGTCTCGCAAGTATTTGCCCGGAAGCAAACACTGTGAGTCGAACGCACCCTTTTTATTGCCCGCTTCGGAATATGGGTCAACGTCTCGTAAAGACGCTATGACACCTGTTTCCTACGAGCGATGCGATCGTCGGTCCGAATTTCAAGTCAGGGAAATCCCTTTAACTCGGGAATGGACCACGTGCGAGCTTTGAAAGGGCAAGGTTTAATGATTACGAGGTTTTATTAGGCGGGTTTTAAAAGTGAATGACGAGAGCGAGAGGAATAATTAGTAACATTATTTATTGTAGCTAACTAATAGATAAAGAAAACACACGGTTATATGATAATCGGTTATATAATAATACTAATTATATCTAATCTGTATATTGCTACAGTTACTGACGTAACAGTATTATCTATTCTATAATGGCTATACATTGTATGTACACTGTGTTAGAGGGGGAATCGACTAGGTTTTGCTTAATATATTTCATGGATGGAAACGGAGGAGGGAGGGAAAAGATTGTTAAAGAATCTCACTGGAACTAGGAATGCATTGGGGGAATTCGGGAGTACTGGTATACAGGATGTTGAGGTTTGGCCAGTGATAGCATTACGGATTTCCTCAGGATCGAAATAATGAGGGCCGATTGTGTAGGCCCCCTGAGGGATGGATGCGGCAGTAACCCGCGGGAATTGGAAGATGAGTGACTCAAAGGTGTCACTCTCTAGGATCCGGAAGTAGGATCTAGGTAGGGGTGGAAGAATTTCCTCTAAGAACTCCATGCTGTCCGTGGAGTTCGTCGGAGATGGACTTTTTCTGGGGGAAATTGGGTGGGATGAATCGGATGATTGTGGAGGAGTATCGGGAAAGATTCTCTCTGTGCGTCCGAAAACGCGGGTGAAGGAGATCGAGGGGGAGGTAGCTGAGGAGGTGAAGGTGTTCGAGGCGGATGAGGTACAATTTCAGGCTGATTAGCCGGCGGAGCCGGTGGTGACGAGGATGGTAGTGCTGGTAAGCGATCCGCACGACTCTGCTCTTGCGAATTCCCGAGGTATCTCTTGTACTCTTCGTCCAAGAGTCTCCGTGCCTACCGGTAGGCCCGGCTTCGAAGCCACCCTTTGAAAAGACGGTTCGGGCGCGGCATTATAATTTAATATAAATTATAGTGGTTGGTTCTCTTATACACACATGTATACATATATACATCTGTGTGTGTGTGTGTGTGTGTGTGTGTGCGTGCGTGCGTGCGGGTGTGTGTGTGTGTGTGTGGATGGGACTTACTATTGTTCTGCGGATGTGGGTGGATCTAGCGGCCGAAATTGTTGGTCCCAGCACCTTACGGAAGGCTGCCACTCGGATGTGGAGACTCCGGTCACTCTTGTTTAAAGTCCAAAGGAGGTGGAGTTTGAATAAGAACGGTTCTAGTCGCGAACCGGCAGAGTTTCGTTTGGAAAATCTAACTGACAACTAATAATTGAGAACTGGGACTGATCACTGACGACTGCTGACTTCTGACTACTGACTGCCGACTTCTGACTGCTGACTACTGACTTCTTACTGCTGACTGCCGTTTCTCGTGGAGGGCCTCTCTTTTTATATTGGCGAGTTAGTGATGCCGAGTGCAGAGCACACGTGTGCTGCTGGGCCAATCCAGGATTAGGATTAGGATTAGGGATATCTGTTGTGACATGGGATACAGGGGTATGTGTCTAAGACAACTTTCGTTATCGACCATTTGCCGGATGTCCAATAGGTTCGAGCCACATGTGTCATTTATTGCGCACAACTGCTGTTTTATTTTATAATTCTAATCTATTTATTCTTCCCGTTCCTCAGGATAAGGTTCGCCTATTTGGCACTTGATTCCAATATCTAACCCAACGGTTCTGTCCCGAATGGATTATTAGCTTGAAATGTTATTTGGCTCGTCGCTATTGTAACAGATGGTCTATCGGTTTACTGGTTAATAATTTTTATGGTGATGACGAAAGTTTTTAGTCGAAGAAAAGAACTGTGGAGTCCGGACGTAACAATTCAATGCTCTTCAAAAACTGTGATTTCTTCCAATTAAATTTCAATCCATACATCGATGCATTTTTTAATACCATCTTTAGTCGTGCTAGTGCCTGTTCCTCATTATTCGCCGGTATGATAAGATCATCCATGTATGTAAGTACAACGTTCTTCCAGATTAATTCTTTAAATACTTCATTAACATAACGTTGGAACACTAAAGAGCTGTTGCACATGCCAAACGGACACCGTAGAAATTTGTATTGACCGTATTTAGAACTATGATAGATATGTACTTGCGGCTCTCTTCTTCAACAAGTACATGGAAAAATCCATTTTTGAGGTCAAGTGCAGTAAATATCTTGGTCCTTGTCAATTTATCTAATTAGTCTTCTACTATCGCCAGTTGGTAGTGATCTCGTATAACTTTTGTGTTTAATTCTTTAAAATCGTCGCAAATTCTAATATCTCCTGTTTTCTTTTAACCAGAACGATGGGACTTGCACATTCGGACGAACTCGGTCTCACAATCCTCTAACCAATGTTTAATTTGTTTATCGACTTCTTGCTGTTCTAGTCATGATAATCTGCGTGGACGTTGGTATATCGATTTGTCATCTTTGAGAATAATCTTCATCTGAACTTTTATTTCTTCGGAATGGCCGGTTTATAATCATTAACCAACTTAGCAACAGCTTCAGAATGTGAGTTGCCTATGTCAAGATCTAGCTCATTATTATTCAGCGTTATGTAGGATAAAGACTCCTTCCCTTCGATCTCAGATTGTTGATTATCCTCTTATTCGCAAATGTCCGTTTCTTATTCTTCTTTACGCGTTATTTCATTTATCGTGTTTGATGTCATAAATTTAGGAGGTTATCTCGGTCGATTACTATCGTACTGCTTTGTAAAGACTGGTCAAGTATTATATTGTATTGAATAGCGCTGTCCAGAACGACGTGAACTTCCGTTTGAATGTTTACATCATTGGTATTTATATTTGCTCTGAATCCGCCTATCGTTTTGATTTCGTATTGACCCAATCCAGTTATTAAGATCGATCCAATGCTAAATGTTGATTTTCCAAACTCACTGTACTTTTCATATTTTATCATATTAATCTCGCTGCTCGTGACAATTAATGCTACAATCTTATGTCCGTCGATTGTGATGTGCTTCTTCATACCGTGGGAGATCTTAATTCGTGTGACATAAGACTTTTTTGTCGTCTCAATCAGCTTACTCGTCTTTTGCCCGGTACTTATGCGTTTTGTGGGCAATCCGCCGATATATATCCAAAATTGATCACAATTAAAGCATTTTTTACTTTTATCTTTATCTTGGCAACTGTCAGACTTGTATCCACTACGTTCACAATTGAAACATTGCTCTTTTTTCATTTCGACTGCGTTCTTCATTGTCTTAGTCAGTTTTACCTCGTTAGTTTTTTTCATCTTAACTCTTTATTCTTTGTTGACATATGGGGTGTCCCCATACTTTGTGTATATCCTTAATTTTTCAGCTCTTCTAACGTACTTGGGCCATAAAGAACTATTTTGATATCATCATCATTAATGCTTCGAATCACGTAATCACGTAATCATTTATCGATTCGAAATTGATAATTCGAAATATCTCCGTAACTAGCAATTTCCGATATGGCATAAAAATATTGCTGAATACTCTCCTGCGATTTTTGTTTCCTCTTCATTAATTCTTCGTGTAACTCAGCACTCGTTTTCTTTTTTCGAAACTCATTTAGCAGAAATTTTTTTGAGTTCTGACCAACATTTAGTGTATCGGTGACATCGTAGAAATTTAACTGCTGTTCCTTTAATTGCTTTTCTAATTCGTCGAGATTAGCCATCCGTACAATATCCTCGAAGTCCCACAGACCTGCTTGTAAGCTTTTAACGTAGAATCCCTTTTCACACAAGTTCCAATAAAAGACATATTAAACATAATAAAGGCCTCACATGAAGTACTCTCCGACCTCATTCCACTAATAGAGCATTGCTTAACAACCACTTACTTCTCCTATAACAACCAATTTTACAAACTTCAGAAGCGGCAATGGGCTCTCTTATTTCTCCTGTAATCACCAACATCTTCATGGAGCATTTTGAGGAAGACGCTTTAGGAAAAACACCCAAAAAAACCAGAAGTTTGGTTCCGTTATGTAGACGACGCATTCGTCATATGGAGACACGGCAGAGTCGAACTTCGTAAATTCCTTATTTTCCTCAACAATCAACATTAACATATTCACTTCACTATAGACATAGAGGAAAACGGAAAACTCCCCTTTCTAGATGCTCTTGTCTCTAAGAAAGCTGACAATACCTTAGGCCATCAAGTATACAGAACCAACACACACAGATAGATACCCACATGCCGAGTCGCACCACCATCCAGCACAAAAATAGTCTACAATCAACTCACTTATACATAGAGCTTTCACCATCTCTGACAAAGAATATCTACAGGCAGACACTCAACCACTTAAAACTAGCCTTACAGAAAAACGAACACGACAAAAAAGACATAATCAAAACAATCAATAAACATGCAAACAAGACATTAATCTCTGATACACAACCAGAAGGATTCTATCCATTCTCCCATATGTCAAAAGAAACAGATCGGATTGACAGGATATTAAACAAACACAATATCCGAATTATCTTTAAACCACCCAAAAAGATAAGACAGATCTTAGGAAATCCTGAAGATCAAAGATCTCCACTCAACTTTGCAAGAGTATACAAAATATCTTGTTCCTGCGGGCAAGTATACATTGGAGAAACCGGGAGAATAGTCAATCTACGGATAAAAGAACACTAACACGATGTCAGGCTAAAACACGTCACATAGTCAGCATTATCAGAACACAACATTGAAACAGGACATCAAACACTGTTTAACAAAACGACCACAATAGCCAACATTACATCACACTTTTCAAGAAAGTACAGAGAAGCCATAAAGATACATAAACACCCTAACAATCTAAATAGAGATAATGACTACAACATAAATAAAATATGGAAAATCATTTTCCCGGTTATTGAAGACCGACTAATTTTCCCCACCTGCTCCCACTCATAATTCTCTTCTTTCCCCTACTACTTCAACAAGTAGCGTAATATAAAAGGAACGGCCCGGAGAAACAGCTCAGTATCAGGCTGTTCGTCGCCCTGATGAAGTGGACTGCAAGGTTCACGAAACATGGCATTCCAAGAATGGATCTGGACACCGAGGAAACCCTCGAAACGCATAATCTTTATATAGAAAGCATCCGTGGAAGCCTCAAGAATATTAATCATTAATTATTTCAGAAGCATAAAGACTGATAAATTGATCCAATATTATTCTCTTCTCCATTTGAGTCTGTCTTGGTTTGTCTCTCTGTCACAGGCTGTGTTCAGTTTGCACGCTTACACGTTTCAAGAGCTTATAAGCATTGCTTACGTCGTTTGCTTTTGCGATGTAAGCACTCAGAGATACATTTATGACGTTATCTGTAACGTCTGTATACTTGTGCTCACACATGCTTCCCAGAGAGTACAAAGTTGTCTAAAAGATGACTAAAAGACGACTAAATTGTTATAAAGATATCTTTTAATGAAATAATATAGTCGACGAAAAAAAAGATAACTAAAAGATGATGTCGCACTGCTAGTCATCTTCTAATCTTATCTATATAATAACTAAAAGACTTCTTTGGATATGTTTTAGACGCTTTTAATACTTCTTTTAGTTTTTATATTTTAATACATACGTATAACGTTTAATAATATCAAATTCCTAAATTAATTTTTACATAAAATAAAATGAAATTGCATGACTGACAATATACGTCCCATTTACTGCAATGTTTGCCGTGTCCTGCAAGAGCCATTATCGTTCATCATAGTCTCCTTCTGGGACTCGATAAAAAAAAAATATTTTATTAGCGTTTATTAGAATGCTAGTAAAATTTCTCATAATGTTGCACCTTTTATTCTGTCCTGTATAATTTTCAAACACAAGAACTCCACTACGTCCGTCTGATGGCAATCTGCTGGCGAATAAATGATAAAAAATAACAAAGTAACGGAAAGATATCTGTTTCATGTTGTCTTGTCGGTAATACAAAAAAATATTTTTTAGTCGCAGTTAAAAAAATATCTTTTGCTTTACGAAAATGGTTAACCATAGAAAGATGAAAAAATGTCTTTTTAAAGTTGTCTTTTCGACAAAATTAAAAGATGTCTTATAGACATTTTTAGAGATATTTTTTGGTCTTGCTGAAAAGACAATCTAAAAATAATGCCGTTTAGTCATCTTTTAGACATCTTTTCGCTTTGTCGGAAAGAGAACTTAAAAAAAGATTTCTTTTCGTTATCTTTTATTGCTTAGTTATTTTGTGCTATCTTTGTTATTTCATCAAGGTAGAGTAGCAAAAGCGTGAGCGCAAATAAGCGCTTATTAGTTAAAATAAACATGAACAATGTTCGATCCTAGTCAGTGATGCCAGACATGCCTGCACGCGCATGCGCGTTGTTTACAGCTTAGCGTGCAGTGGTGCATTAGGTTAGGTTAAAGTAATGATGTGGTGCCGTGTGGACCGCGAAATCTGCACGCCAAATTGGACAACAGAAGGTGCAAGGAATCCTAAGAGAAAAATAGAAATAAGATAAAATATTTTAGGTCAGAAAATGAATCGCAATGGAAAAAAACCCACAAAAAAGGTATGTATCCGAAAATTTAGAAAATCTTAGTTAGACGAAAATATCTTTAAAA
Source organism: Trachymyrmex septentrionalis (assembly GCF_001594115.1). Lineage (NCBI taxonomy): Eukaryota > Metazoa > Arthropoda > Insecta > Hymenoptera > Formicidae > Trachymyrmex > Trachymyrmex septentrionalis. The sequence goes on from NW_017305465.1 coordinate 154,549, forward strand.
GTTGGTTGGCAGATAATGACAGTAAAGCTTGGTGTAAAATTTGTATTATTTCTGCTTAAATATCGATATAATTTATCAAGGCATGCCAAATCAACTTGTTGTATAGATAATGTAAATAGTGTTAATGTAGAAATTGATACCTCACAATAAGAGGTATATCTAATTTTTATACGAGTATATTTGTAATTCTATTTCTCTTTGGAGCGACTAAGAACGCCAGTTTCACGAACGGATTAGATACTCTATTGGCGAATTAGACTGCGCGCATGCGCGAGTACAGGAGCATGTCTGGCAGCACTGATCCTAGTAAGTTAAATCTATCACCTATGAAATACTATTAAAGACTGTCAACCCTGGACAAAATTTCGGCCCTTATAAAAAGAGCCTCAAAAGCTCAGAGGTAAATAAAAAACGCTGACATTATCGACAACTGAAAAATTTGCAATTATTAACATAAATATTTGGCTAATACATTTTTAAATTCATGTCTTTATACATAAATGCTCCATAATTAAATATGCATTCTTGTAAAGCTATAATATCCTATTGCCGAAAAATTATAATTTTTTCTCTACAATTATCATCTCTATTGACAATCAAACTTTGACGATAAGACTGAAATCATAATTTTAAAGAAAATCGAGTATTATTGAGTTTTATATGCATATTCACTGATAAACACGTCTAAAAAACTAATAAATCATAAAAGTACAATATTATCCGTTTTTTACTTTTACTTTTCACTTAAAAATTAACAAGAACGCAAATTCCCGTATGGATGTCGGTTTTTAATAATATCTTAGTGATGTATCTATGCACATTTTTTCGTAATTAGAGAAATGTTTAATGAATATGTCCGATTACGTGTTTATATATATTACGTGTTTATATATATTAAATATATATTACGCTCTCGTATAATATATTTTAATATGAATAAAGAAGTGTAAAGCCAATGAAAGCCGACACATTTGTACGTGTAATCAAAAATAATATATATGTCAATCACCAATTACAGACGTTTCAACCATAGGATTAGGTCATCTTCAGTGTAACAATAAGTCATTGAAATCAAAATTGATGCATAAAAACAATAAGGTAAATGCTATCAGTGAATCATCGTTAGATTGTTGTTCAAAATTAAGAATTTCATTATCGTTTGTTATAGTAGGTGGATACCTAAACAAGAATTCAGTCATTTAAATTGTACTCAGCACAACGAAGCTCTGATAATGCGATGTAATTATAACTATGTCTTGAAAGCATGCTCTTTACTTATGTTTTAATACTTTTATATGACATCTAAAAACATTTTCCGATTTTATGTTAATAAAAAAAGGATTTTGTTCATCAACAAGGAACTGAATGCTAAAATTTTCATCAAAAAATAGAAAAAAAAATTTACTTAAAATAACATCAATTATACATTCTGTCAAAAAAGTACCGGGAATTGGTCAATAAAACACAAAATAGTTATTATTCATTCAAATTTATTGTATCGCCTTCAAAGTAGGCTCCTTTCGAAATACAATAATACATTTATGCCAACGAATAATCCAATCATCAAAACATTTTTTAAACGCATTTTCCGAAATCGACTTCAGTTCTCGACGCGAATTCTCTTTTATGTCTTCTATCGACTGAAAACGAGTGCCCCGAAGTGGTAATTTGAGTTTTGGAAAGAGAAGAAAGTCAGCCGGAGCCATATCTGGTGAATACGGTGGTTGTTCGATGATATTTGTTGAGTTTTTGGTCAGAAATTCGTTCACAATGATAGCCTTGTGAGATGGTGCATTATCATGGTGCAAAATCCATGAGTTTGTTTTCCACAAATCTGGCCTTTTTCGACGAATTTGCTCTCTCAAACGCCGCATAACGCCCAGATAATATTCTTTATTTACCGTCTGACCTTCTGGCAAAAACTCCGAGTGCACAACACCGCGACAATCAAAGAAAACAGTTAACATCACTTTGACTTTTGATCGACTTTGACGTGGTTTTTTCGGTTTTGGCTCAGTTGGAAGGCGCCATTCCGAAGCTTGTTGACTGGTTTGCATATCAAACTCGTAAACCCATGTCTCATCACCAGTTATAATGCGTTTTATGAATGTGGGGTCGGAATTAACTCGTTCTAACATGTCTTCAGCGACCTTTACGCGATTGAGTTTTTGAAGAAAATTGAGGTCTTTCGGAACTAGTCGAGCGGCAACGCGTTCCATGCCCAAACAATCGCGTAAAATGGTACGAATTGATTCGTGAGACACCGTAAGTTCAGCGGCTATCTCTCTCAAACTGAAATGACGATTTTCAATCACCATTTCCTTCACTTTATCGATGTTAACTTCAGTTGAAGACGTTGATGGCCGACTAGAGCGAGGCAAATCTTTCACCACATCTCGACCGCTTTTCAATGCACTGTACCATTCATATGCACGTGTTTTTGATAAAGTCGATTCACCGTAAGCCTTCTGTAACATCTTCAGCGATTCGGCACACGAAATTCTATTTGCAATACAAAATTTGAGACAAATTCTTTGTTCGATCTTTTCATTCATTGTAAAAATCGCAAAACACACTTGAGATGAACTGATAAAATCGAGCACGATAATCACATTAAATGACAGATGGCACTCCAGCTCCGCGTCAGTATAGAGGACAGTTATGCCAACTTAGCGACAAAAAGAATTTTGACAATTCCTTTAAGCGGGCTTTTTAAATGATCAATTCCCGGTACTTTTTTGACAGAATGTATATAACACTTTATTGCATAAGAGTTGACTACAAAATTAAAGAAATGACATACAAATGCACAGAATCCGACAACGCAATTGATGAGGCTACAGTGTGACTACTGGCATGATGCCTAACCGATTTTAAGAAGACAAGGAAATGAGAAGAGAATACAACGATGCGAACACACAAAAAACTACAGCATATCTATCGATCATTATACATGTAACAATGGATTAAAACGGACGATTCGATAAGAACAAAATATATACGTATTGACATAAGTGAACAGATATAATAATCGTAGCTAGTACAATAATCGCAGTACGAGAATGATAAGAGTGGATGCTAATGATGCGGATGACATATAAATGATTATTTGCTTTTTTTACATCCAGCGGACTCCCACGACTCTTTTCTTTCGTGGAGATCTGGAATTCGTTGAAATAAAAAGACAGCTGCGAATAATGAACAAGTTGAGCGTTATAATCTAGAGAAAAATAAAAAATTTTCTTTTCCTATACTAAAAACTAAAACGAATAATCCAATATCTCCTTGTAAATGTCGCTCTGAAATAAACTAAAAATCGGTACGTGCACGGGAACAAAAGGACACCGAGTCTGTGCCCCTAGGACACTGGGGCTAAAATAATAATAAATATGTCATTGGAAGCATAAGACCGATGCCAAAATACTTTTTAACGGTCGCGGACGATTCTCACGAGTCCGTAATTACAAAATCTAAAAAGCGACACGCGACGTTCAAGGATAGATTCTGGGTGACGATGCACGTGCGCTTTCTTGACGCACTGCATATGCGTTTTCCTATAAATTTTAAGATCGTAAAATTTTGGAGAACACTTTTCAACACTACAAACTCCGGTCAACATCCTTTCCTCCCCCCAAGATCTTGATCAATCCGAGAGCAAAGAAAAATCCTACTACTAGTTAACGAAATTTATTCCACCAATCTGAATCTAAGTAATCGGGGACGATCAGTATAAAAACCGCAGTTCCACAGTCCTCAGGGTGATTTTTCTCTGAATTTTGGAAAGCTATAGTTGTCTTTAGCTATAGTTGGGACTTTTGAAAAAGGCTTCATCCGATTCTCGAAGCCCTTTTCCTCCAGTAGAATCAATGCAAAATCATACTATCAACTTAAGATCAACGGCATTGCCTAATCGGGGAAATCGACGAACTGGCGCTCAGCATCCCACAGTCGACGGCATCCTCTTCGACGGTCTCTCGCGTACCATATACATCGCTATCCTCAAGTAGTAAGTTTTTGGTTTCGCTGCAATACATTGGGTGGTCTCTCCTTTTCTTGTGTGGTCTCACTTTAAAGACGACCAAATTTTTAGTGCGTTCACGCAGTTCTTCCGCCCCTCGTCATCGTCACCTAGCGAGGACTAACAATGCGCGCCGACTCATCGCCCGTGTCCGCTCTAAACCGCGAAAAACTCGCGAGAGCAATCTTCGCTAATTCAGGCATCGGCCCCAGAACAGACTCCGGTCGTTCAGTCTCCAGTCTCGATTCTATCACCATCACTAGAAATATCTTACTCTCCTGTCTCAACCTGTCTCCAGACTTCTTTGATGACCTCTTCCCATCTAGTCCTCCCTCTGTTCCACATCCGGTATCACCACTCCCGATTGAAGAACTTCCCGTCTCGCATACCACCCCCTCAATTCCTTGTATTCAAACCGACACTTACTCTCCCCCTGGTCACCTTCCTCTCCTCTTTTATAACGCATAAATTATTGGAATACGAGGTCTGTTCAAAAAGTATCGCGAATTTTGAATTTCCGCGGGTTACGTATATTCGATTTTTGATTTTTTTGTGGCTTTATATTGGTACTCATGTCTCTCACTTATGCCGACAAGTTCGGCCATTTTGAATGTTCAATTAATTTTTGACAGCTGCTTTGCTTGCACGTGTTTTGGCTCGTCTTCGATTTTTGCCTATTCCAAAAAATGGATCAAAGAATCTGTATCAAATTTTGTGTGAAAAACAAAATTAAGTGCGCGGACGCATTCCGAATGTTGACTGTGGCATATGGTGAAGCTACCTTGGACCGAAGCAACGTTTATCGGTGGTACAAAATGTTCTCAGAGGGCCGAGAAGATGTGAACGACGAAGAGCGTGCCGGACGCCCGAGCACGTCAACAACAGACGAAAACATTGATGAAGTGAAGAAAATAGTATTGGCCAATCGTCGAATCACCGTTAGAGAGGTTGCTGAGGACCTAAACATATCGATTGGCTCGTGCCATTCGATTTTTACCAATGATTTGGGCATGAGACGGGTCGCCGCGAAATTCGTACCAAAATTGCTCAATTTCGACCAAAAACAGCATCGCATTAACATTGCTAAGGAGCTGTTGGACTCTGTCCGCGACGACCCAAATTTGCTCCAGAGGGTCATAACTGGTGACGAATCATGGGTTTATGGTTATGACGTGGAAACCAAAGCTCAATCATCCCAATGGAAGCTGCCGCACGAGCCAAGACCGAAAAAAGCGCGCCAAGTTCGGTCGAATGTGAAGGTTTTGCTTACAGTTTTCTTCGATTGCAGGGGCGTGGTGCATCATGAGTTCTTGCCACAGGGTAGAACGGTCAATAAGGAATATTACCTGCAAGTTATGCGCAATTTGCGCGAAGCAATCCGCCAGAAACGCCCGGATTTGTGGAAGAACAAAAATTGGCTTTTGCACCATGATAACGCCCCTGCTCACACATCGTTGCTTGTGCGCGAATTTTTGACCAAAAACAACACGCTAATGATGCCGCAGCCACCGTATTCCCCAGATCTGGCCCCCTGTGACTTTTTCTTGTTCCCGAAACTGAAGAGGCCCATGAAAGGACGACGCTACGCTACGATTGAGGAGATAAAGACGGCATCGAAGGAGGAGCTGAACAAGATCACAAAAAATAATTTTTTGAAGTGCTTCGAGGATTGGAAAAAACGTTGGCACAAGTGTATAATATCTGATGGGGATTACTTTGAAGGGGACAAAATAGATATTCATGAATAAATAAATAATTTTTGAAAAAACACAAAATTCGCGATACTTTTTGAACAGACCTTGTATATGTCTTACTTTATCCCTTGCACTAATGACCGAGTAATAGTTAGTATCACGGAATCCAGTTACCTATTTTCAATTCCCGTGACATCCCTCATTCCTCGATTCTCTTTCCCTGCAATCATATGATCCTACACAACTTTAATTTTCACCTCCTCCTTCCAAATTCTCTAATAACTCAAAATAACGTCCGTATTACAACTCTCCACACACACACTCACATATACATGCGTACGACCATATATTTCAGAATAGAGAAACAAAAATTGTACTTCTATGCTTAAGAAAATGTATCACCGAATATTTTTATTGTAGTATTATTAAATTAAATCCTCGTTTGTCAATTTAATAAAATCTCTCCTTATATTCATTAGCTCTCCCATGGTTGCACTTCGCCCTCTCCCCGGTCACTTGGATTAAGTTCCATAGCCAAAAGCCAGGGCATATAGACGTACTGGCACATCTGCCGTTAAAGTGCGCCCTCCCGGCATACTGACCCAGTTTGGGCCTTTTAAACTGAAAGTACGTTCGATTCGTGTGTCCGTTTAGTGGAGCACGAGTTGAGGATTCCACTTCGTCTTCTATTTGACCTCCGGCTCGCTAAAAGCCTCAGGCGAAGCGAAATGCCTCCCGATTTACGTCGGTCCTTCCCCACAACTCCCTTGCGGTCCGAAGCCTGGACACGACCAAATCGGTCTAATAATTCGGTTCCTGTTGCGTTCACCCCCTCGGCTCCATGCATGCGAAGCTTGGATGTAACACTTTAATAAAGCTGGTTGCAGCAAAGCGAAATGAAGAAAGCGAGGGGGATGATCTTATGGAGGAGAGTAACGTGTTGAAGAATTTTAAGGCAGTATAGGAAAAGGCGACGCGGAACTTAATGGAACGGTGCAAAGAAAAGGATAAACAGTCTTGAAATGAGTACCAAGAGTATTGAAAAAATGAAATTCAGAGTTTAGATGCAGGAGTTGACATAAATAACAGAGGATGTTCGAAAACAGAAGACGGTATACAAGACAACACTTATAAAGTATAAAACGCTGAGATTTTTAACCAATCAGAGCTAACGTAGCAAGGGGATATATGATCAAACTTGCGAACGCAGTAATAGAAGCAGAGACAAGCATTCTGTACACGTTGGATGCAATTAAGTATCTGTTTGGTTAATGTACATCACATCCGCATAATCAAATAGTGATATAACGACTGTTATGAGGAGTTTTCGATGAGTTGTGAGAATGTGACAAAAGGAGCCTTAGACGGATAAAGGCAACTTAACAACTTAACAACTTCTTTAGCCGAAACATGAGAAAGGAAGGACCAGGAAGAATCTAGGTGCACTCCGAGTATTTTAATGGAAGAGGAACGAAGAAAAAAAGTTGAGTTTAGACATACATCAAAAGATTGGAGACGAGATGTCAGAGAAGGGAAGCTCATGATGATAAGGCTTGATTTGGTAGGGTTCAAATGAAGAGCGTTGGAAGCAGCCCAGTCTGCAATAGACTGTACATCCTGATTTATAGTCAAAATGGCGGAGATAGATTCTGACAGGCTGAAAAACATAAGGAGCACAAGGTCATTAGCATACCTATATGTATTTTTCAGAGGTAATTGGAATATGGACAAGGTCGGCAACATAGGTTAAAAAGCAAAAGACCGAGAATAAATCCTTGGGGAACACCGGACAGGACAATGTGGGAAGGGGAGAAGGAGGAAAAGGACAATAGAGCAATACTTGCTGAGAAAGATTTGTAAGAAAAGACTGAAGCAGGTAAATAACCGATTGGAAAAGACCATAGTATTGCAGCTTGGCTAGAAGCAGATCGTGATTGATAGTATCAAAAGCCTTCGAAAAGTCAAAGGCAATTAGAGAGATCAATAATCAATAATCCGCAATCGAAGCGGCATAGAACAGAATCCGATAAATGTAGCAGTTGAGGTAGTGCTATGCAATCTGCGAAAACCAAATTGACAATCCGGGAGAATATTTGCAGTTTGAACAAATGCCGATAGTTGATTGAAATAAATTCATACATTCTAATATCTTGGAGAGGAAAGAGGTGATGGAAATACGTCGAAGGGAAGAAGGTGAGGAGGGGTGTCGAGTGTTAGGAATAAAACGATGGAACGTTTCCAAGATAAGGAAACGATATCTTTAATGAGGGAGTAATTAAGTATGTGCAGTAGCGGATCTATGCACTGCGGAAGGCAGAATAAAAACATACGTCTGGAGAGATCATAAGTTCTGGCGAACATAAGTCTTAAGCGTTTAAAGATGTTATAAAGTTCAAATGGTGATACGGGAGAAAAAAATAGAAGATTCAAGAAACGATAAATGAAGAGGTTAAGAATTTGTTGAGCAAGTCGGGGGAGGGGGAGAAGAATCGACGGGAAAGGGAATCGATGAAAAAATTGTTAAGGAGTATTGGAACGAGAAGGTAAAGTGGAAGGAGGTGATATGGTGGCATCAAGGTGTGAGATCGAGGTTACGCCAGAAATAGCAAGGAGAATAAGGGAGATAAAAGAGGAGAGGAAAGCTTTCTTTTTGCGCCTGATCGCAGAAGACGTATTATTACGGAGCTGCTTATATATCTGCTAGTCATCCGGAGATCGGGTTCGTCTGAATTTAGATAACGCGTAGTGTTTTAATGCGATGAGCTTACGAATCGCGGCAATGTTAAACCACGGCACAGATAGTCCAGAGGCACGTTTGAGAGACAATGACGCTAAGTGGTCAAAAATAGCCATGAAGGAGGATGTAAAAAAGGAAATCATCTCGTCGATGTCACCCCCTTCAAGCGGGGCCTAATCAATCTCCCCGAGCTCGAAAACGAGAGGAGCGAATAGTACCGATATCGCGCGTGAGAAAGGTGCTACAATTTACAAAGATAAACATTAACAAATAAAGTTCTAGTTGATTTATAAGATGCATAGAATATATACATAATAGCTCTAACTTCTGATGAAAGTGGAAGAAAGTAAAAGGTTATAAGACAAAAAAAAAGGTTATATTGAAAAAAAATTTACAAAATTGTAATATTTATTTAAATAGTATCAATGGGACATTTACTTACAGTAAATAAATATTTATTTTATGAAATAATATTTAAATCAAAGTATTACTTTTTATTGAATAAATTTTTATAAGCAAATGTCTCATTGACTATTTTTTAAACAAATATTTATTTAAATTTCACAAATTTTTATTTTTAATGTGTAAGAAGCGAATTACTTACTTGAATAAGATATTGATTACGGTCAATTATTAACGTGCTCAAAGCTTAACGCTTATCCAAATAATCAAAATGAACAACTTCACTTATTTAATGCGAGCATTAACAAACCAAAAAATAGTGTTTATAAGTTCATAAGAATGAACTTACAGCATGTGAATGTGCAAACTGAACGCAGCCACAGTGTCACGAACGGAATCCCTCCCTATCATCCTTATATCATCCAAGAGTGTTCCAAAACTACGAACTCAGTTAACTATATCCCCCTCCAAACCTCCAACCAATGAGGTTCATCAAAGTTGATTTTGGAACGTACCTCAGACAGGCGACAAATAAGGAAATGGTCTGATTGGCTGGCTGAATCACATGTTCAGCGCTATTTTCTTTTACACTACGGAGCAGAATTAGGCTGCGGTCAAAGTCTCACTATAAATGCTTTGAAGTATTTCATTGAGCAATTAGAAGAAAGAATTTTACGAACTGACTAGTCAAAAAATGCTTTAGAATATTTATAACATTGCGTTGCTTATACTGTAGATTTTAGTTTTCAAGAGGAACTAACTTTACTTCGATTTGACATATATGTATTATATTATAATACGTAGGCTGCTGGAAAAGTTTCTGCAAACAATATGACAAAAAATTGTAAAATATAAAATTCGGTAAATGGTTTTATTATTTTTCGAAGTATTTGCCTTTGAGACACATTTTTGCATACGCTCGAACCAATTTTCGAAGCATTTTTTCCACTCTAAGGCTGTAACCTCAGAAATCAGTGTACGAAATGTTTCAACAGCTGCTTCAGGCGACTCAAATCGCTCACCACGCATCTTATTTTTAATGTTTGGGAATAAAAAGAAGTCATTAGGTGATAAATCAGGTGAATACGGACAATGAGTCATCAATTTGACATTATTACTAGATAAAAAATCAACGGTTTGACGTGCTGTGTGACAGTTGGTGTTGTCATGATGAAGGATGATGCGACGATTTCGGTTTGTTCTACGTAATTCATTTATGACTTCTGGCAAACAAATTGTTTTATACCAATCAGTATTTCCTTCGATCCTCTAAAACCACGGTTGTCACATATCCGGTATAACTGAAAAAACAAGCAATTATTTGCTTGGCAGCACTGCGTGAACGAACAACTTTTGTTGGTTTCGGTTGATTTTGAAATACCCAAACAGTGAATTGTTGTTTACTTTCGGGCTCATACGAATAGATCCATGTTTCGTCCCCAGTAACGATATTGTAGACCAAATTTGACCGACCTCGATTGAATTTCTCGAGCATTTCTTTGCTCCATTTAACACGAACCTGTTTTTGAGCTTCGGTCAAATCGTGTGGGATCCAACGACTGCAAAGTTTCCGTATGCTCAAGTGATCATGCAAAATCGTATGTATTGTTTTCGTGTCAATGCCTAAGGATGCCTGAATCTCGCGGTATGTTATATGTCAGTCTCGCTCAATCATTTCACGCACAGCATCAACATTAGTAGCAACAACAGACGTGGATGGACGATTTTCACGGAATTCATTACTAAGAAAGATACGTCCACGCTGGAATTCGGCAAACCAATTATAAACAGTCCTATTGGATGGTGTTTCATCCAAGTGCTTGCCCCAAAAGCCAAATGAAGTCGATCGATGCATTGTTTCGGAGTTAGATTACATTTGTAATCATAAAAAATCATTGCCCGAAAATTTTCACGCGAAATTTCCATTTTCTTACAAAATAACTTTTTTTAAAATACTATGCAAACAAAACTAGTTGATTTGAGTACAAACTGTCAATTGAATTATAGGTTAAAAACGTCTAATTTTACGGATATGATAGTAGCAGAACGTTGGCGCCACTGGAAGTACTAGATTGCAGAAACTTTGCAACAGCCTATGTAGAACGTCCAGCTCTTGATGTGAGTTTGCAATTAGAATTCGTCGGAATCGGTAAGCGCCATAATCTTATAACCTTATCCATATGATAACAAAAGATGGCTTCTGTAGATATCTTTTAGTCAGTATGATTTAATCCTCTTTAAGACTTTTTTTATTCATTATATGCTGGCACATTTAATAGAATCCCTAAATTAATTTTTACACAATACGAAACAAAATTGCATGACTGACAATGTATTACATTCCATTTCTGGGTCCTGCCAAAAAGAAACTCTCTGTCCTGCAATGTTTGCCGTGTTCTACGTACAAGAGTTATTATCTTTCATTATAACATTTTTAGGGACTCGATTTTAAAAAAATATTTTATTAGAACATGGGTAAAATTTCTTATAATGCTGCACCTTTAATTCTATCCCATATGGTTTTCAACACAAGAAACTGAAATCCATCATGTCCATCTAGTGGCGATCCCGCGTACTGTTCGCGGGTGAATAATGAAAAATAGCAAAATAACGGAAAAATCTTTTTTGTTATCTTTTCAACAATACGAAAATATCTTTCAGTCGACTTTTTGCTTTAGAAAATAACAATTATAGGAAGATGACGAAAAGATGTCTTTTTTAAATTATCTTTTCGATAAAACTAAAAGATGTCTTAGGCGGCTATTCATAGTCGAGTCTTATTTCCATCTTAAGAATGTCTTGAGACGCTAATGCAGGTTTCTGATTGGTTCGTAAATTCTTAAGATCGTACTTAATACGGTCTTAAATATAAAATCTGACTATGAATACCGGCCTTACAGACATCTTTTCGTCTTGTTGAAAGCAAGACAATCTAAAACGATGTTTATTTTCCTTCTATGATTATCATTTTCGTAAAGCGAAGAGTCAACTAAAAGATATCTTTTCGCATTGCCGAAAAAACAACGTCAAAAAAATGTTTTTCTGCTATTTTGATACGTTTTCTCTCATTCGTGAGCAGTATGCGGGATCGTCATTATACAAAATTCAGTTTCTTGTGTTTGAAAATCATACAAGATAAAATAAAAAGTGCAGCATTATGAGAAATTTTACTCGTGTTCTAATGAACACTAATAAAATATTTTTTTTTGTAATCGAGTCCCCAAAGAAGGTTATGACGAAAAATAATGACTCTTGTATATAGGACACGACAAACATTACAGGAAATGGGACGTATATTGTTAGTCATGTAATTTTAATTCGTTTTGTGTAAAATTAATTTAGGAATTCGATGTTATTAAACGTTATATGTATTAAAATATAAAAACTAGAAAAGTATTAAAGACGATTAAAAGATATCCAAAGAAGTCATCGTTTAGTTATCATATGGATAAGACTATAAGATGACTAGTAGTGTGACATCTGTCGTCTTTTAGTTATCTTTTCGTCGACTATATTCTTTTATTAAAAGATGTCTTTATAATAATTTAATCGTCTTTTAGACGACTTTGTGCTCTCTGGGAAATTAATTGATATCCAATATTTTTATAGGTTACAATATCATTGTATATTATATTCAGATTGACCATGTCATGCATTCGATATTATATAAATAAACTTTGCAATCGATAATGTAAAATGCTACATGTTCTAAAACTTGAATAATTCTCTAATATCTTTCAAAAATGTTTGAAAGACATCTCAAAGGCGTTTTTTTGGAAAAATCTTAAAGACGTTTAGTTCAAGACATCTTTTGGATGTCTTTCAGACATACATGTTTTCTGGGATTTTATAGCCTTATCCATATGATAACAGGTATGTCATTATACGTGAGCGAGAATTAAGAAGAGACACAGAAGATTTTATATATAAAGTGGAAACTTTTTCCTGTTTTATTAATATCCCTACTGAAAAAATCATGTCACAACATTACATGATGAAATCATGTAATTAAAAACATGTAAATCACGTAACGGATTGTTCCAAATCAATACGTGATTTTTTTAAAATCACGTAATTTGAAAAATCACATGATATTAGAAATAATTTCATCTGATTTCATATGATTTCATAGTTATTAAATTTTAAAAAATTGAATGATAAAAATAGAAAAAAGAACACATCGTGTGATTTTTCAAATTACATAATTTTAAAAAATCACATACTGACTTGAAACAATCCGTTACATAATTTACATATTTTAACAGGGTTGGCAATAAATAACGCGTTATTTGTAACGTCGTAACCGTTACAAGTTACTTTTTTTGGTAACGAATGGGTAACGACGTTACATTTTCTTCTGAGTAACGTTCATGATAACACATTTTTGGAGTAACGGTAACGGTTTTATTAGTTACTCTTCGTTACTTTATTTCTAACTACGTAAAAGTTTAGTTGTAACTATAGCCTTAGAAAATAGAGATGAAACATTAACTGTCTGATTGACTGTCTAAATCACGCGATTATTATCACGCCTTTTTTTCATTGTATTCATAGTTCACACGTATAGACTAACTCTCCATGTATAGCATGTGGTGATGAGATCACGTGAGATTTTACACCAATAAATATTCTTGTGAAAAAAAGATTATATGATATAATCTTTATAGTATATTTAATTTCTTAAAATAAAATTTTTTCTGTATCATATCTCACAAATTAAATATTATATATGTTTTCACGTTTTTAAATATATGTATATAATGCAAATTACAAAGAATACTATTTTTTTTATTATAATATAATTTTATTCTTGGAATATTCACGATGAGTCATTCGTATCTTCTTTCTTTTCTTCGAAATACTGTAACTGGCTAAATAATTCTTTCTATAATCCTTTCTTTTTAAATATACAAAACAAATAATAATAAGTAACGGGCAAAATAAGAGTCAACATATTTCTTTGAAATTAACAAAAGAATATATTATAATTAACAGGTATAATTACATAACGCAAAAATTATATTGTAGTGATGGATCACTTCCGAGAGTCTATGGATTGCCGAAGATTCATAAACCTGGTTGTCCTCTAAGGGTCATCGTCTCTTCGATAGATAGTCCGCTGTATCCATTGGCTACATATTTGCATAACATATTATTCAAATCCATTCTCAAAGCGAACAGTTACATTAAAAATAGTTTTGAATTAGTCGAAAAATTAAAAAGGTTACACATTACAGACGAATACAAATTAATTTCATTGGATGTTAAATCTTTGTTCACGAATGTTCCAATGGAGATAGCTGTCGACTGTGTTAATGAACAGTGGGATTTCATTTCCAGGGATTGCCCTCTTCCGAGAGAGGAGTTTTTGGAAGCGATAAAGTTCATTCTCGATTCCCACATTTTTTTTATTTAACAATGTAATTTATAAGCAAAACTTTGGCATTCCCATGGGCTCTCCTTTATCACTTGTAATAGCGGACTTGGTGATGAGGAGACTTGAGACAGTGTCCTTGATGTCATTGGACTTAGATACAGCATTTTATTTCAGATACGTGGATGACATTTGTACTGCGGTTGTTTCCTCGAAAATTGACTTGGTATTAGAACAATTTAACTTATTCCATCCGCGTTTACAATTTACTTCAGAATTGGGGAAAGACGAAATTAATTTTCTGGATGTTACTTATATTTATTAATGGTAACAAGTTTGGTTTTGATTGGTACCGTAAGCCGACCTTTTCAGGGAGGTTTTTGGATTTCAATTCTAACCATCCCATGGCACAAAAGAGAGGGACGATTCTTTCGCTGATTGAGCATTTTTATTATCAGACTTTAGGTTTATACAAAATTTGACGTTTATTATCAACATTTTATTAGACAATGACTATTCACTGACCTTCATTTTTGACACAGTCAATCAACGTATAAAAAATTTAATTAGAAATAGACATATAGAGGCTGACAATGTCGGGACGAATGAATCTGTTTCTTGGCTTACGGTACCATTCATCCCTTTCCACACGGAAAAGTTCACACAAACGTTTCAATAAAAATCATCAGAGTATCTTTCCGTAGTCCCAATAAATTGAACAAATACATCAAAGTACAGAAAGTTTGTCCACATACATCGAGGAACAACGTGGTCTACAAGATTTCATGTAATAATTGTGACGCGACAGACGAGTAAAAAATTAAAGATCAGGATTGCTGAACATCGCAATCACATTAGATACAACACTTCTGGCCGTTCTGTCATAACTGAGCATAGGAGACAGCTTGATCACGAATTTCAATGGGATAAAGTCGTAATTTTAGACGAAGAGCCTTGTTATCGGAGACGTTTGATTTCAGAGATGCTTAATAACAAAAAGCAGAAGAATGGTCTCAATTTACAAACTGACACCGATGACCTCCACAAGGCTTATATTCCCATCATAAATAAAGTTTGACTTTCTGTTAATAACAGTCCGTCTTCTCTCTCAGTCTGTGTTGTTCCACTACTGAATGTACATAATAATCGACACGTAATGTCTGGCTTACACATTTGCGTTCCTTCTTTCTGTATATATTTTAAAAGTTTTTATTCCTTTTTGGACACGCTCTTTTGAATTTTTTACACATGATTTCTGGTGGTGGTTTTACACATGATTTTCTTATTATATTTCTTATTATTTTTTATTAGATTTCCGGTATGTCAACTTATTTACGCGTGGATCTTTTTTGTGGTACGCTTTTAATTTATCTTTTTATCAACTAGAGCTTTGCCAAGATATCTTTAATACATTTGACGGTTCAATCGTACGGACATAATGTTGAACTCGACATCAAGACTCACCCGAACTGTGAATATGAGATCATTTGCAATAATTGATTTTATTCTGCGATTTTTTTCGTTATGTTAATGTCTGAAGAGGGCTCGATCCGGTAGCCGAATTTGTAACTTGTAATTATTTTCGTAATTTCGATTCTAATTTTTGCGTTATGTAATTTTACCTCTGTTAATTATACCATACATACACTACAGTGTCTACCAATTATTCCCTTACATCTTCACTGCCTCCTGTATTCCTAACAGGTTATGGGCCTAGAATCGTCGTGAGTGCCGTTACGACGAAATCAGTGATACTATCGTACTCAATACATCGTGTAAGAACCTAACCTACTCGACCATAAACGTCGGCGGCGTGACACGAATCGAAAGCCTTAGGGAAAGA
The DNA here is from genome assembly GCF_001594115.1 of Trachymyrmex septentrionalis. NCBI lineage: Eukaryota > Metazoa > Arthropoda > Insecta > Hymenoptera > Formicidae > Trachymyrmex > Trachymyrmex septentrionalis. The sequence goes on from NW_017305465.1 coordinate 170,617, forward strand.
CAATTACGATACATGGAAGCTTCATATGGAAGCTCTCCTCATTAAAAATGACGCGTGGTCATACGTAAACGGTGAATCCATAAAGCCCGAAATCCAAGACGGAAGTGCCGCCTCGGAAGCCACGCTGAGAGTATGAGAAAAGGGCGACGCCAAGGCAAAGTCCGACATCGTTTTAGTGATCGGCAGTTCCGAACTGAAGCAAATTAAAGATTGCACTACAACGCGCGATGTTTAGCTAAAACTGGAATCGACATATCAATCACGCGAACCAGCCAGAAAATCGACGCTACTGAAACAGTTAATGTTTCAACGCATGGACGAAGGCAGCGACGTTCGTGAACACATCAACAAGTTCTTCGATGCCATCGACAAACTGCAGGATATGCAAGTCGACATACACCCCAACGTGTTGACAATAATGCTCCTATACAGCTTGCCGTTGAGTTTCGACAATTTTTGATGCACAATAGAAACTCGTAATGAGCTGCCCATGCCGGACGTACTGCGCGTCAAGATTGTAGAAGAGAGCGAGACACGAAAAGGCGAGACACACAAACAAAGCTATGTTTGCGAAAAAAATCAAGAATCGCACATACGGCAATAGAATGCGCGAACGCAAGGACAACTCGCAGATGGATGATCACAATACCAACAAATCTCGCTGCAGCAAATGTAATAAATTAGGACACAGAGCTGCAGAATGCCGTTCCAAAACTAACAAGAATTAGCCAGCAAAAAGTGCAGAAGAAGAAGTGTCACTACGTGCCGACATCGCTTTCCAATCTCATGCAACCGAGCTACATCCAAAATTGTGCTTAAACAGTGGTGCGTTCACCTATGCAGCGAATTAGATGTTTTCTGTGAAATAAGTCACTCGAAATCCGAAAAATTAAATCTGGCCAGCAACTCTTCAATTGAAATAACCGCCGAGGGCAAGGTAAAGATCACAGTATATGGCGAAAGCAAAATCGTATCTCTGAACAAAACGTTGCACGTCCCGGACTTAAGCACTAATTTAATGTCGGTAAACAAAATTACAGACACCGGCTTCTGTGTAATATTTACGAAAGAAAACGCCAAAGTATTTGACGCAGACATAAACGTCAAAATAATTGCGGATAAAGTCGGCGATCTATATTTCGCACGCGAATCCGGACGAGAAAATTCGAAACCAAGCTACGCGTTATCATCGACTGAAAAATCTTCAGAAATGGCACCGCAGACTCGGCCATCTAAACATAAGAGACATCACCAAGGCACAGTGGACCCATCAACGGCATGAAGTTTGATACAGATGCGGATGAATTCACCCGCGAAGTCTGCCTCCAAGGAAAGATGACCCGCACACCATCCCCGAAGAAATCTAAAAGAATCTTGAAGCTTCTCGATTTGATTCTCTCGGATGTTTGTAGTCCCATGCTGGTCGAATCCATAAGAAAGACAAAGTACTTCATCGAGTTTATCTACTCAAGATGGAACAAAATCTGTTTTCTACAATACAAGAGCGAGCCCTTTAGATGACCAAAGAGTTTATCGCACTGGTGGAAATACAAACAGGTAAAAAGGTTAAATCCTTTCAATCAGATAACGGTCTTGAATTTACAGGCAAGGACTTCAGTTAGTTCCTGAAAGACAATGGCATCACCAGGGGACTTACCATACCCTACAATCCCGAACAAAACGGGATCTCAGAATGACGCAACCTTCTGGATATAAGATGCTTACTCGCTCAGTCGGATCAACGTTCCGCCCAAATTTTGGGCCGAAGCAGTCAACACCGCTAACTATCCGGAATCAATGCCCATCTAAAAGCCTCGACCGCCTAACCATATTAACTAGGGACCGGAAACATACCCGACGTGGGACACTTCAGAGACTTTAAATGTCAAGTTCTATGTTTAAACACCGAACCTGGTCGAAATAAACTGGATCGACGCTGCAAAGAAGACATCTTCTTAGATTATCCCACTGAATCCAAAGGCTTCAGAATATGGTTACCCGAAGAAAATAAGATCATCATATGACGTGACGTCAAATTTATTGAAGACACAAAGTCATCTTCCAAGAATTTTGATCTCCCAAGCAATAGCAAATCAGAACAAAAAACCTCTAAACGTGACAAACGAAAGACTTGACTCTCTCAAAGTCAGACTACTTCTCATCGCTGCAGAATTATCCGTCGAAGATTTATCCAACGATGAAGACAGCGACGACGACGAGATCACGTCTCGACAATCGCAACCTTCAGCGAGGGGGCGAGGAAGACCTAGTGTCTACTGAGAATCGGACAGAGAGAAAGATCTTTCAAGATTTATTTGCCTGCTGATTCCCACGTCGGATATACTCAGGAAGAGACGATCGCTTTGGCATCTGAGGTAACGATGAAACAAGCTCTGTCGAGTCCAGAGAAGCTGAGGAATGACACGATGACCGAAATCAAGTCTGTCATACGAAATGACACATGGCAACTCGTGGACCGTCCGAAGGATTCTATTACTATCGGCAGTCGCATCGTCTTGTGGAATAAATTCAATTCAGACGATTCCCTTTACAAATGTAAGACCCGTCTGGTCGTTCAAGATTTCAACCAGCAACCAGGACTGCATTTCAAGTCTTCGCACCCGACAGGGAAAAATACGTCTAATCGCAGCGTTATCAGTTTGCCTAGATATACATCATTTGGATATAACCACCGCCTACCTAATAGCGACCTAAAAGAACAGATCCTTATGGAATCCCAAGCAGTTGATCGGGGTTCTAAGGACAATCTCAGTGGACGAAAATTATCCAGATCTGGCAATCGAGTTCGACAAAATGTTTCAGGAACTAAGCAAAGATAAGATATGCCTCTTAAAAAGATCACTATACGGTCTTTGCCAAGCCGGAAGAAACTGGAATTCAAAACTAGACGAGACACTGAGAAGTTTCGGCTCCTTCAGACGCCCTTATACATATACGGAAAAGGAAAAGACTTCATCATTATCGCGGTCTACATCGACGACATACTAACTGCTTCTCGCAACTTCAAAATTATTACAAAATTTCGCGACGAGATATCAAGACATTTTGATGCAAAAGACATCGGCGAAGTGGCCTACTGTTTCAATGTGGAATTCAACATCAATAAAGACGAAGTAACTATGCATCGATATAGCAAGGCTACATCGATGACATAATCAAATGATTCGGGATGACTATAATCAGCACATCGGTGGATCCGAGCGTGAAACTCACCAAGAACAAATCCAATTCTGACGAAGGAGAACCAAATTTTCCTTACCGAGAACTCGTGAGTGCACTGATTTATTTAGCTGTAACGACACGCCCCGACATAAGTTTACGCTTTCAGCTACCTGGGACAGTTCAACAACAGCTATGGCAAGGAGTACTGGACTGCCGCAAAACGCGTTCTTCGATACTTCAAAGGGTCCAGAGATCTAGGACTCGTTTATCAAAAAGACTCGAAGCCCGAAGGATTTGTGGACGCTGGCTAGATTTGTGGGGCAGCTGTCCAGAGGATTGGAGATCATACACCAGTTTCCTATTCAAATTATCCGGCAGTCCCATATCCTGGGACTCTAACGATCGTCGTCCTATCGTCAACCGAGGCGGAATATATGGCACTGACCGAGTGCACCAAGGAAGCAGTCTATCTACGTAGACTCCTGGAACAACTCGGACTTCCAGAACTTGCCAACATTACTGTTTTCAACGATAACATGGGCTCATTGAAACTGGTTAAAAATCCAGTTTTTCATTCTCGGAATAAACACATCGTCATACGCCACCACTTCATTCACGAGACTCTGAGTAAAGGATTATTAAAGGTGGCTCACGTTTCCTCAGACGACATGCTTGCTGATATGCTCACCAAGGGACTCTCGAGACCGAAGCATGTTAAGGGAGGGAGGGGGGAGGGAGGGAGGCGGAGGAGG